>NC_089228.1:102880731-103180731 GCF_963924675.1 Phocoena phocoena
CAGGGCCGAGCATTGTGTGTCCTATTTGGTGTAGAAATCTCCATAAAAGGGGAAACAATTCCCAGCCCGAAAACATTTAAAACAGTGCGCCTGTGGGCAATCTTCTGAAATGTCACCAGCTGATGAAAATAATCTGTCACGTTTCTGCCCTGCCTTACAGTCCATGCGCCCTTACACCCCGAGTAACCCTGTGGCACCCTGTGAGGGGTCCCGCAGATAGATTACTGTCCCACCGCGGACAGGAGGAAATGAAGAGTCAGGAGGTCAAGTGACTTGTATAACGTCACCGAACAGGTGAGTCTCAGAATCCGGACTAAGCCACCTTGCCCCAGTCCCGGCCCCTCTTGCTTCATGTCCTTTGCTGTTTCCAGGAGCCAGGCACCTTCCTAGGTGTCAGGGACACAGCTGTGAACAAGATGCACAAAATCTCTGCTTTTGTGGACATCTTAGTGGGGGAATGTGGATGAACAAATGAGTCACAACGTAGGTGTTTTATTAAGTGGTGATGGGGGCTTTGGAGAAAAAGAAAGCAAGGCAGTGGGGCACCTGGAGGGGGAGGGGGTCTGGTGCAGTTTTAAGGGGGCTCAGGCGACCTTTGAACAGAAGCCTGAAAGTGGGAGGGAGTGGGTCACACGGACCTGCAGGAAACACTCCCAGGCCGGGGAACGGTGCTCACCCGGGCAGGGCTGGTGGCAGCGCAGGCGGGCTGGTGAGGTCAGAGGGGGGATGGAAGCGGCCTGAGGAGGGCGCGGGTAGGGGGCCACCGTCCTGGTCTCGGCTTGGAGTTGGAGCCCTTACAGGGTTTCAAGCCGACGTGTGATACATTGCTTCCATTCTAACAGGGTCACTCTGGAAGTTTCCCTTACAACATAAATTTCCAGTGAAATCCAAGAAAGCAGTGGTCCAGGTAAATGTTGCTAGGCTTACTTTCATTGTAGTCCTCCTAAATGGGACACGGATGGGTGCCTACTATGGGGGTCCCTGGTAAGGGGCTCTCTTCACCCACCTGCTCTCATTCTACCCTTACAATCAGCCACACGATGTAATGGCTATTACACCATTTTGCAGATGAAGAGACTGAGGCTCAGAGAGGCTGAGTGACCCGAGTCTGCAGGTGACCAGCGACATCCCTTGAGCTCAGACTAGACTCAGTTGTCCCTCTTGTGAACATGTGCTCATTAATGGCTGAAATGATCTTTGCAGTGGAAGAAAAGGTGATCCTTGCCCAGGTGCCTCATAAGAAATACACTTACGGGCTTCCCTGGTGGCGCAGTGGTTGAGAATCTGCCTGCCAACGCAGGGGACACGGGTTCGAGCCCTGGTCCGGGAAGATCCCACATGCCGCGGAGCAACTAGGCCCGTGAGCCACAATTACTGAGCCTGCGCGTCTGGAGCCTGTGCTCCGCAACAAGAGAGGCCGCGACAGTGAGGGGCCCGCGCACCGCGATGAAGACTGGCCCCCGCTCGCCGCAACTAGAGAAAAGCCCTCGCACAGAAACGAAGACCCAACGCAGCCATAATTAATTAATTAATTTAAAAAGAAATCACAAGAGGCTTTATATAAAAAAAAAGAAATACACTTACAATAAAAACTGGCGAATATTTTAAGTGTTTTATTAACACAATGGCAGTGTCCCTTCATCACATTTGTATGTGCCATTCAACCTGCAAATCTTATTTTCAACAGTGAACCTAGTAATACGTAATAATTTTTAACAGAGGGCCTCTGATTAATCTTTGGTCCTATTAAGAAAACCAAAAACATTTAAGCAGCATTTGCAAATATGATAATTTGATTTTCTTAATTATCTGATTAACAAGCAAATCGTGCCAAGCACTTAGGTAATTATCCCTGGAAAAATAACAAACAAAATCTGAACACATGATGAATTTTACATTTTCTTAAAATGTGAACATAAAATGAGAATCTGAGACAACTATTTAACTGCATGCTTTAAATTAGAATTTCAGGATTGACCTGGCACTCCAGCAGAAAATTCTCTGAAACATAACAAATCGGAAAAAAACCAAATATTCACAGACTTTTTCTTAACCCCAATATTTCAAAGATAGGTTTGATTTATCGTCATCATTTTTACACTTAATTCTGTATCTTTTCAAGACTAAATGTCACGTGCCCACTAAGGAAATGATGATATCATTCCAAATAAATTTGGGGTTGAATTCCCAAGTGAATTCTGGAGACCCCTTGCCACTGGCTGAGGTCACATGATGTGCAGGAGAATTAGTTAGGAAGTGTGGGCCGGGGTAGGACGTCCAGGGAGAGTCTTCTTGACGGCCAAGCTACACCTGGTTCCGTACTTGCTGTGTCTGGTTCTGTACTCGCTGTGCTGGTTCCGTACTTGCTGTGTCTGGTTCTGTACTTGCTGTGCTGGTTCTGTACTTACTGTGTCTGGTTCTGTACTTATTGTGTCTGGTTCCGTACTTACTGTGTCTGGTTCTGTACTCGCTGTGCTGGTTCCGTACTTGCTGTGCTGGTTCCGTACTTACTGTGTCTGATTCTGTACTTACTGTGTCTGGTTCTGTACTTATTGTGTCTGGTTCCATACTTACTGTGTCTGGTTCTGTACTCGCTGTGCTGGTTCCGTACTTGCTGTGTCTGGTTCTGTACTTGCTGTGCTGGTTCTGTACTTACTGTGTGTGGTTCTGTACTTATTGTGTCTGGTTCCGTACTTACTGTGTCTGGTTCTGTACTCGCTGTGCTGGTTCCGTACTTGCTGTGCTGGTTCCGTACTTACTGTGTCTGGTTCTGTACTTATTGTGTCTGGTTCCGTACTTACTGTGTCTGGTTCTGTACTCGCTGTGCTGGTTCCGTACTTGCTGTGCTGGTTCCGTACTTACTGTGTCTGATTCTGTACTTGCTGTGTCTGGTTCTGTACTTGCCATGTCCATGTCTTGCGAACAGCTTGGTTTACCCACTTGTCCCCTACATTCAGTTGTATGTCATCTCCTTCCTGCCATTTCTCTACCCCACGTGAATGGACTTCACAATGTTACTTCTGGCTGAATTCTAGCTTCTTTTCATCTTTTGCATGTTTGCTGCAGCCATAATGTACAGGCATTTAGATGATGATGGACGGGGCTCTCTCTCTCTCCAAGGCTTGGTGTGACTGTGACCACAGTTTGGAGTCAGGCCAATGGGGAGACCAGGGTGTGTGTGGCAGACAGTGACAATGAGGAAGGAGAAAGCAAATCTGAGTGACCCTGAGTGACCTTGAGGCAGGCAGAGGAGCGGGACGTGGGGAAGGTCTGTGAGGTATGTACTGGCTGGGCTGGAGCTGCAGAGAGCCGGGGCCGGGGCCGCAGGTTCCTGAGATGACGGGGGGACACAGGAGCCAGCAGGGTGGCTGTGTGCGCGTCTCTGAGCCGAGGTCCTGGGACCCCCGGGAGAAGGGAGGAGTGAGGGCGGAGCCAGGGAACCGGGAAGAAAACAGTGACCAGAGGCAACGGTGGGAGAGTGAGAGGTCAGGCGCTGAGCACACGAGGGGCTGCGAGGGACGAGGATGGGGCTCAGCGCCCTCAGTGAGGCAGGCTGGGCCGGACGGTGCTGCAGAAGTGGTCATGTGTGTGCGTGTGTGTGTCTGCGTGTACATGTGTGTGTGAGTGTGCGTGCCTGTGTCTGGGTTATGCGTGTGTGAGCGTGTGTGTGTGTGCGCCTGTGTGTGTGAGTGTGCATATCTGTGTGTGTGCGTGTACATGTGTGTGTGTCTGTGTGTTATGTGTGTGCGCGCGCACCTATGTGTGTGTGTCTGTGCGTGTACGTGTGTGTGTGAGTGTGCATATCGGTGTGTTGTGTGTGTGTGTGTGTGAGTGTGTGTGTGTGAGTGTGCATGTACTCCCAGTCCTGGGTCGGGCACAGCTTTTGCTGAAGCTGCCGTGGCTCGTCCTCCTACTTGCCTTTGGGACACAGAGGAAATGGTCTGACCAGGATGTGTGTCCATCTGAGTGGCCGCATCCTCAGAAAGATCTGGCCACGACGCAGTGACATCATGACACTGGAATTCCTTTCACTCTGGAAGACGTGGAAACAGCTGCGCACGATTCTTTAGGGTCTGGTAGCTGTAATTCTCCATGTTTATGGAATTTTCTTTTACCTTAAAGTACATTAGAAATACTGACGTGGCAATATAAATAACCTCTATTCTTGTTTTTAAAGCAAGAAGTCTCTTGAATTTGTATTTCTATTTAAAACCAAACCCCCAAGGAAAGCCCAAGCACACACAAGTTCCTCAGTGCTCCACGCACCTCTGTGGTCCCCAGCAGAGACAGCGGCTTCCCCGGGGTCCCCCAGGGTACAGGCAGCCCCCTGGACCCCTGCCCTCAGCTCTGCAGACAGTGGGGAACAGAGCTGGTGCCGCAGCCCTGCAGTGTGTCCAGATGGGAAGCCCATATTCTGCCGTGTTGCCGTGTCCTGCACCCCCCTGCCGGGCTCACCACATGGACGATGGGCTTGTGGACGCAGGGATATTTCGAAAGCAGAAGCCTTTGGCACAATGGCTCTTACTCTGTTTGCAGAAGAGAGTTGCCATCCACACAGAAAATTATAGTTTCTATGCATGTGGGTTTGGAATTTGAACAAGAAGTGGCTTTGTCCTGGAAACGCTTTATCATAGCTGAAAATTACAACTTCTTTCTTTGCCACATCACCAGATGCACAGAAGGCTCGGAGAGAGGAAAGCTCTATGTTCACTGCTTGCAAAATGCAAAAGCCACATCAGGGACGTGGCCATCATCTGAACCAGCATCTTGTCTGGAAATAATTATGCCTCACGAGGAAAGCTAAGGAAATCTGCAGTGCACAGAATACAACATCCAGACCCCAACGAAGGCGACAACATTCCCTTATGCTTTGGACCAGCTGGGCCTCAGACCCTTGGGGTGGAAAAAGCAGGTTTTGCCCACAGCTTCAATTAGAAACAGAATCAGATAAAATTAAAAAAAAAAAAAAAGAAAAGAAACAGAATCAAAGTCACGTTTATTACCCTGTTAAATAATGATGTATACATGAGGAGGGAAGCTTCCAATAAACTGAAAAATCATTTTTATTGCTCAGTTTGAGACCGGGATTCTCGTAGCACTAAAACCATTCCAGATTCTTCTAGTATGTTCCTTCTGTCTACACAAGGGTCATGTGATTAAAAAATATGTAGACTTTGCAGACCCCATTCATCAGTTGGGAAACTGATACACAAAAGAGGCATGAGTTTCCTCATTGGGTCTGGACTCAGTTCCTTTCCCAAATCGAAGAAACTGTCCCGTCCTGCTGACCACGTGGGCAGGTTTGTGGCTAACGCACGCTGCGTCCGGGGCTGTGGGAAACGTGGGATGGGGCAGCGTGTCCTGCTTCCATGCCCTGACACGTCTCTTCCTCCGTATTCTGCCCACAGAGGGACAACGGGGCTCACAGTCCCAGCCCAGGGGGTGAGCTACACGAGTCCTGTAAAGAACAAGCCAGACACGCATCCAGTGTTGAGTCGCACGACGAACTAGGCTCTGATAAGATTGCGCCCTTAGAAGGGAGATGGGAAAACGTGTAGGTGTACCCGGCTCCTGCCGCTGCCTCAGCTGTGTCTGAGAACACAGGTGCACGGGGAGAGGGGGTGGGGAAGCCAGGGGCTGGGGGAAGGGGGCTGGGGAGTTACTGTCTGATCTGCACAGTTTCTGTTTTGAAGGATGGAAAGAGTTCTGGGGATGGAGGGTGGTGATGGGAGCCCAACAACGTGGGGGTACCTAATGCCACTGAACTCACGGGACGCTTATAAATGGTTTAAGATGATACATTTTATGTTCTGTGTGTTTTACCATAATTAAAAAATACATTTAAAAAGAAGCTAGTGGGGGGACTTCCCTGGCGGTCCAGTGGTTAAGACTTCACGCTTCCACTGCAGTGGGCACAGGTTCAATCCTTGGTCAGGGAACTAAGACCCTGCATGCCGCATGGCCCGGCCAAAAAACTAAATAAATAAAAATTAAAAAGAAATAAAAAAATAAAACCGCTAGATGACATAAAAAAAAAAAAAGCTAGGGCGTAAGTCTAACTCAAGGAATCAGGATTCCGTCTCCTGTCCCACGCACAGTTCTGGCCTGGCAGGCAGACTTGTGAATACAATGGAATTTCACTCCTGTCTTTAAGTTGCTTATATGGTAAAGATAAAGGGATTTTATGGATGTAATTCAGGCCCCTAATCAGTTGACTTTGAGGTCATTAAAAGGAAGATCTTCCTGGGTGGGCCTGACCTAACCAGGGGAGGGAGCCCTTTAACAGAGGACTTCCTGAGAAGAGAGATTTGAGGCAGCGGCTCTCTTGTCTGCTGAGCGGCAGGGAAGGGGGGTCCTGTAGGAGCTCTAGAGCCACACCCACACAGTCACAGGGACCTGAGTGCCACCAACTTGGCACTCAAGTTGAGCGCTTGGAAGGGGACCCTCGATTCCAGCCAGAGGAGACCCTGCAGGGGCCCCACTACCTTGCGTGTGGACTCCTGACCACAGGACCTGTGGGTTACCGTGTTTGTGCTGTGAGTGTCTGGGTCTGCGGTGCTCTGGCAGCAGCAGCAGGAGATGAATGTGACCTTGTGGTCACCTCACCGGGCCTCTGCTGCGGTACACTCGCCGGGTACGGCCTCTCCCTGGAATCCCACGGCCAAAGATGCCCACCCAGCAAGAGGGAAGCATTGCGTGGGAGACAGGTGCAGACGACCTTGCTTTATTTTGATTAAGTAAATGTGGAGCTGAAAGAACCCAGAGGAAGAGCCCAGCCGAGCTCCTGTCCTACAAACACATTGGCCTCTCAGACGAGACAAAGGCGTGGGTCTCAATAAACACACTTCAATACTTTACATCCGCTCTCCCAAGTGTGGATCTGACCTTGGGGACAGCTCTCTTCTCGTGTGGCCGTGCCCAGGATGAGGAGAGAGCTGAGTTGTGCGTGCTTGGAGCTCGGAAGCATTGAAAGGGAAGGTGGAAACAGTAGCAAGAGGACGTGGACGCCGTCTGTGGCCACAGGCAAGTCACCTGGTTCCTCATCTCTGCATCCACACAGTGGTATAATCAGAGTGGCGCATCAGCGGGTCTCATCCAGGCTGCGGGGAATGCGATGCATCCGGGGAGCCGAGGTCCTCGCATCAGCACTTCTATCCTGTGGACTTCGCGCCAGCTCCAAGTTGTTCCTGACTAAGCAGGCGTGTACTGGACCGGGAGCTGGCAGGAAGATGCTGGACCTGCAACCCCTGTGAAGTCAAGGCCATTGAGTCCCAGCGGCCCCTCGTGTGGGACAGAAGCTGAGTGAGTGAACGAACAAACGAGTGTAGGTTTAACCAGGCATCCTGGTCTCTGGAGCTGGAAGGCAGCCTTGAAATCAAGGTGCGCGGTAGCTGCTCCGGGACCACCGGGCCCGCACACAGCACCCCGCCCCCGCCCAGTCTGCTTCCACTCCGGTCCTCCCATGGTCCGCCCCCCATGGGAGCCCGAGCGCTGTCTTGGACGTCAAATCAGACCATGTCGCACCCCTACTTAAAATCCTCCAAGGTCTTGCCACCTCCCCAGCGTAACCCACGCACCCCTGACCTGTGTGTGTCGCCGGCAACCGCCCGCCTCTCCGCGTGGGGTCCCGCGTGATCTGAGCCGGCTCCTGCAGCCTGGCTGTCGCATCCCTCCGCTGGAACCCTTTCCCACCCTCTGTTGTCATCCAGGCTTATCCTCAGAGAGCCCTTCCCCGGCCAAACTAAGTGCTCCTCCCGCCCCCCAGGGTTCTCCATCACGTACAGCTGAGCAGGGTTTACCAACCAGGGGAGAAGGAAAGCTGGAAAGAACCTCGAGGGGTTGGACTGAAACTAGAAATATCGGTATGAACTCATGCAGAGTGTGTGTGTGTGTGTGTGTGTGTGTACAGAATTAGACATGGAAATTTTTACAGACGTCTGTGTGTGTGAACGTGGTATATATATATATATATATGTATATCTGTGTATGTGTGCATATATCTTTTCACACACGTGTGTATGTACACACGTACATATACCTACACATATTTCCAACCTCTGTCAGCTGGAAGGGCCTAGAAGCAATGACACCCCAGTAGAAACAGGCACACCGGCACTCAGATCTTAGTGGGAGCTAGGGCTGCTTCCAGGGCTGGGGTAGGAAAACTACAAGATAAGCCTGAAACATCTTTTCGTGCCAAAAAATAAGGAAGCACGCAAGAACGATGGGAATGTATCAAAAGGACACAAGAACCAGCTTGAAGGGGCTCCCACTGGCTGATTTTTAGAATAGTTTAAGCATCAAAAGAAATAATCGGATTACAACCCACTGTATGAGATAGGAATCTGTGAGTCCATACTGATAAAAATAAGTAAGTAAATAAATAAACACATGAAGAGAAGGGAAAGCTGTTCTTTTCTTTTTTTTTTTTTTTTTGTGGCGATACGCGGGCCTCTCACTGTTGTGGCCTCTCCCGTTGCGGAGCACAGGCTCCGGACGCACAGGCTCAGCGGCCGTGGTTCACGGGCACAGCCGCTCCACGGCATGTGGGATCCTCCCGTACCAGGGCACGAACCCGTGTCCCCCGCACCGGCAGGCGGACTCTCAACCACTGCGCCACCAGGGAAGCCCGGGAAAGCTGTTCTTATAGCAGAATGCCAACCAAGAGGTGTAGAAGGAACAATGGAAATAAATAAGTACAACTGGGCAACAATAAGAGTAATGGTTGACACGTGTGTGTCACTGGTGGGTGGAGGTGTGATGAGAAACAGGATATTGGCAAAATATTGGACCATCTCCCCACAAAATGATTAATCAGATGCAAGGAGGGAGGGGGCAGACACAGCCTGACGGTGATCAAGGTCACAGCACGGCAGCTGGGACAGGAGGACACTGTGAACACAGCACCTCTGCGGTGGTGTTCCTGCTGGTGGAGGGGCCTGTGCCCTTGAAGACAGTCAAGGATCCTAGAGGCGGGAAGGCTGGGAACTGGTCCAGATGGAAAGAGCCTAGTGGGGCCGAAGACCCACTGCAGTGTGTGCTCCATGTAGGAGCCTACATGGGGAAGGGAAGGAGAGCCTGCTGAGCCAGCCGGTGAGATGTGGGCAAGGCCGGCAGGTGGGATGGCTGTGCTATGTGGGCTTTCTGCCGTGGAGACTCATGTGTGGCAGTGGAGGGGAGGGCACTTGTTGCTAGGAGGTACCAGGGAGAATATTTAGGGGTGATGGGACATGAGGTCAGGAAGACTATCAATCTACATATCTCTATCTATCTATCCATCTATCTATCCTCTATCCATCCATCATCTATCCATCCATCTATTATCTCCCTATCTATCATCTATCTATCTATCTATCTATCCATCTGTCTATCCATCTATCATCTATCCATCTATCAGAGAAAGAAGGTGATGCAACAATGCAGTAACATTAATGATTATTAACAATTAATTACATAATTGATAACCATATTAAAAATTTGGAAATCTAGGTGAAGGTAATTCTTTGTACTATTCTTACTTTTCTGTGCATTGGAAACTACTTCAAAATAATACTAAAAATGGATATGGTAATGCCTTCTCTATCCACCTTCCAGGGTTTTTGAAAAGGCCAGACGAAATCATGTTAAATCTCTATTAAAGGTGTTTTAATGCAAAAATATGTAATTATCTCGATAATATATCTGCCTATTTGTTTATTACCCATTTTCCTGAACAGAATGTCTGCTCCACATGAGATCAGGGCCCTTGTCCTCTTATTTCCTGTTGTTTCCCCTCCATGCCTAAAACACAACAAATATGTGTAGAACACATAAGCGCATCACAGAAATTAGCTCAAATTTTCACTCGTCATCATGACAGTACCATGGTGTATATGTTAATAAAGAGAAAATGGGGGCTTCCCTGGTGGCGCAGTGGTTGGGAGTCCGCCTGCCGATGCAGGGGACACGGGTTCGTGCCCCGGTCCGGGAAGATCCCATATGCCGCGGAGTGGCTGGGCCCGTGAGCCATGGCCGCTGAGCCTGCGCGTCCGGAGCCTGCGTTGCTCCGCAACGGGAGAGGCCACAACAGTGAGAGGCCTGCGTACCGCAAAAAAAAAAAATAAATAAATAAAAAAATAAAGAGAAAATGTAATCGATTTTCTCTTAGAAACCTTTATAATCTAATAGTCTATTGATCTCCTACTCAAATAATTACTGATACGTGACTATGTAGATACTGGTGTGTAATTAGGTATATTCATTTGTGTGACAGAGTTTGATCTCCCTTAACACAGGGGTTGAAGATAACTGCCAGTTAAACAGAGCGGATAAAACCTGAGGAGTAAGTGTGCATTTTCTACTATAGACACCCCCCCCACAAGGGACACGGACAAGGCCCGAGGATGCCAGGGTATCGCCCTGCTCAGAACTAGGCCTTGGGTTTTGTGCCATCGCACGAGCCACCACTGTGAGTCTCAGAGTAAAGAAGTGATCTACGGAGACCATTTTCTAGCAGACAGATCCCCTCGTTGTATAAGAGTTTGGTTGAATTTTCAAGGTTGGTGCAGAGTCACAGCTGGACCAGTGAGGGAGGGAAGAAGAACAAAGAAACATTGGTTCCTCTCGGAGCCAAATCAACGTGAAGGATTTTCCAGTTTGTTACTCCAACTGCTAGAACTTTCCAGGGAGTTGGAATCTGCCCCATTGCTCAACTGGGAGAATCTGGTCCTTTTAAAAGGACAACTTCAGCCCCTAAAGTCCTAAGATGTAGTGTGAAGACACAAGAGTGTCTGATACAAGAGCACTGTATAGCTCCTTCACTCTCTCTTAATAAAAATACACACTACAGGGCTTCCCTGGTGGTGCAGCGGTTGAGGGTCCGCCTGCCAATGCAGGGGACGCGGGTTCATGCCCTGGTCCGGGAAGATCCCACATGCCGCGGAGCGGCTGGGCCCGTGAGCCATGGCCGCTGAGCCTGCGCGTCCGGAGCCTGTGCTCCGCGACGGGAGAGGCCACAACAGTGAGAGGCCCGTGTACCGGAAAAAAAAAAAAAAAAAACACACTAATAATTCTTTCCTTTTTCCTCTACTCCTCTTCAGGGTACCTTCCTAAACCTCCACAACCCACAAGTCAAAGCCACTCCCAAGATTCCCTATTTTCTTTTCCTCTAACTAGGGAAATGCCTTACTCCGCCACTTTCCGCTCCTGCCTTTCACTTTAAAACTGTTGCTTTAATCTAGGAATACGGATTTAAAATAATCTTAGAAACTGAGAAAGGATTTAGCTGTACAGGGACATAAAACCTGGAGAACACCCTCAGTATTTCAAGATTAAATAGAATCATGGATTCAGGTAGAGAAACTCCTGGACCATGAACATTCTAACACGTGGAGGAGTAATGTGACTAAAATATCTTTATTTATGTATCTGGCTCCATTTTGTTTCTATGTGTATTTGGCCTTTTCCTTCTCACCTACATCTAATTTGTGTCATTTTATTGAAGTTCGCGTATCTCTTTAGTTCACCTTACCTTCTGTTTGTTTATGTAATACCCACGTTTCCAACCAACTTGCGAGCAATCTTTAGTTACATTTTATTTACTGAGGTACTGTAATTTCAAAATCACTCCCATAAGCCAACTGTCGACAATGTTCTAGATCTTCTTGGAAGTCATATCTTGTTACAAGAGCGATTCATACAAACCAGATGTCCAACGACATGGAAATAGCTTAGTAAATGGCAGTACCTCAGGATCATGGAATATTACACTGCCATTAAAGTTATAAGATCTATTTTGAAACATAGAACCATATAATAGCTTATGGAAAAAATAATACATAAAGTTTATGTACACTTTGATTATAGCTATGTTAAATATTTATATATCAGAGAAAGAGTTAAAGATAATATGCAGAAATGGCGCCTGGCTCATTCTAGGGCCTAAGCGGTTTTCTTATTCGTCTTTCTTTCCTTTTCGTTCTGTTCCCTCAAATAAATACTCCATGATCTGTTGGCTGGTAGATCTCTAGAACCGAACCAAGGAATAAGAATCTACAGTTCTTTGCTCCCTAGTTTTCAGTTTTCTCTCCCCTAATAAATTTCTAGGAAAATCACTGTTAGGACATTGATATTTCTAGAACTGGATAACTGGATTTAGTTACTCTAAAAATCAGCAGACAATTATGCTAATGGAATAATATACATGTTCATTGACTGTAGTAAAAAATGGAATGATATATATCTGTTGACAATAGAAAAAGGTGGAATAATATTGATACATTTCTGTTGACTGTATTAAAAACTAAAGCTGAATAACGCTTTCAAGCCCATTGTAGCTAAAAGAGGGAAACATAGGGGGTTTAATTCGTTGTCAGATGATAATAGTACGTAAAACACACAACAAAAACAAAACCCCCAAGCTACCTTGCCACAATCTCAGGGCAAACAGATCTTCAAACCAGAGCAACGGGACTGGCAAGGGCAGGGACCTCAGATTCGCTGTCCAGGGACTCACACATTTGATTTCCTACCTGCGGGAGCAGTGCATTCACCTGTTTAGGAACGACACATAGATCTGGTGTGTTTAACGGTGAGGGATATTCACGTCCTCCATAAGCCGTGGAGGTAGGTTAGACCCAGGTACAATCAGTCTGAATTAGCATAATTCATGGGGTGTCATTACTCCTGAGTTCACTCGGTGACCCGAGGCTGAGCCAGGGACTGAGACCCGTGCGTGCATTGTTAATTCTCCTACAGACCTCTGGCTCCCATGAGGTTTGCCATCAGCTTTTGGCCAGGCCCACAGTCATCCGGTGGCTTGAGTCAACCACTCTCCAGGTGGCTCCCCCCAGTGGATGGCAAGATGGTGCCGGCTGTTGGCCGTGGGGCCTCAGCTCCTCCGCACGTGCTCCCCTCTGCAGTACTGCTCTCACAACCCCTGGTGACCCGTTCCCCCCAGAGCTGGCAGGGCAAGAGTCTAGGTCAATGGCCCTCAACTGGGGGCCGTTTTGCCCCCTCACCCCAGGGACATTCAGCAATGTCTGGAGACATTTCTGATTTTTACAACCGAGTAGGAGGTGCTACTGGAATCTAATGGGTAGAGGCTAGGGATGCTACCAAACATCTTATAATGCACAGAACATCCCCCCACAATAAAGAATTATGTGGTCCAAAGTGTTCATGGTGCCACTGTTGAGAAATCCGGGCTGTAGGTGGAAGCGGCAATGTCTTTCACGGCCTGGCCTCAGAAGGCCTACGCTGTCACTTCACCGTATTCTCTTGGGCACACAGGGCCGGCCCTGATGCCGTGTGGGAGGGGCTACACAGGGGTGCAGATACTGGGAGACAAGGATTATTGCGGGTTCATCCTGGAGGTTCGTTAACACAGCACCAAGTCTTGAGAGTGGTCGTCTTTCTGCAGTGGGACTTATTTCCCTCTCTCTGCTTGTGTGTATTTTCTGAATTTATGGAATAAGAATGTACATTTATATAATAACATATACCTGTAACATTACATAATGCAAAATAAACATCAAAAACACTGCATTAAATCCCTGTAACACTACCTAGTGTTTTGTGAGATATTATCCGCTGAGAATCATTGGGTCATTGGCCACACGTAAATGATAATCTGACATTACAGGCTGTTTCTAATAAGAAGGTCAGACAGTAGCCAGGAGGGGTGGTTGGGATTACTATTGTCCCCTTTTGGTGAGAAGACAGAGCCATTATTTCTGAGCATCTAGAGGCCACTGCTTCCTGGAAGCCTAGTACCATCTGGGCTCTGATGAGAGCTTTCCTTGGTGTCCATTTTCTCTCTAAGTCCTATTTTCCTGTTTCAAAACTTCAAGTAAAGCCAAAGCACCAGGCAACACTGTTATAGAAACTTTAGCTGACACCGTCCTTCCCTTTTCTCTTATCTGAACAAGTTATTATTCAGATTGCCTCTGACTCAAAGGGTAAATTCCCTTCCTCCTCCGCAAGGCTGGTTGGTGGTCCAGCGGGGTGCGCTGGGTTTAATCCTTCTTCCCTCATCTGGGGCCCTGCTCCATCGGTCACTCCCGTTCTCGGGTTATCATCAACTTCTCCCTCACTATTGGCCAGTTCTTCTCAGCACATAAATGCACTTAAATCTTTCCATATTCATTAAAATAATAATGATAAAATGGTACACGTCTTCCTTCTCTCCCACATCCGCCACTGGCTAGTGTCCAATTTCTTCTCTTCCCCAACTTCCTACAGAGATGCCTATACTCCCCGCTTTCACTTCTTCACCCCCAGACCTTTCTTGTCCTCCCCAAGGTCAACACGGAGCCAAGGCAGAGATTTTTTGCTTGTATTTGCCCGTGTTTCTCAAAGACCGGCCCCACTCACTTGCAATAGAGTCACCTGGAGGTCGACTGAGCTGAACCTCTTGGGTAGGGGTTGGGCTGAACTTTGCAGTTTTGAGGAGCTCTCGGGACTCACGGTCCCCAAAGTCTAAGAACCATCATCTGGCCTCATAGGTGAGAGACCTTCCCACAAACTGTCATGTCGATGCTGCTTTCAAAGGCAGAACTGGGTCTGACTTTCAGCAGAAATTCTTGTGATGTGAAATCACATATAACGAGAAGGAAAAACACAGCCTACAAACACGCATTTTGGTCCTGAAGAACATTTTTAGAGTTCGATCTCACTTCCGTATTCTTTTTGCAATACCTACTTACCATAGAAATTGAGATTAGTCTTGGTGTTTCGGTGTGAAGGCGGAGGTGGAGGAGAGTTGAATCTCTACCCAGCAGCACATCTCAGAATGACCCATCTAATCCACCAGGGAGGGAATGACTGTGTAAACGTGGAAGTGGGTTTGGAAGATCAAAGTGTTTACCTTGAACTCTGTCACCTCATCCCCTACAGCAGCAGATTTTATCCGTGACTTTAGGTGGGTGATAGGGTTAGCAATGTGCTGTCTTGAAAACCCTAACTTCTCTAAAAAGACAAAACTAAACTAACGTGTCAAACCAAACCAATGCCCTAATCTATTGGTTAAATATTTGCATTTCTGAAACCTGAAGGTCGCGGACTGGCGGCTGGCGGAGCCCTGGGATGCAGCTGTGGTGGAGACTTGCAGGAGATGGCAAAGGCCCGCCAACATCAGGAGGAAAGCGCAGGCTCCTGGGGTCCCTGTTCCCCAGGGAGGAATTCCTGGTAACCCTGCCAGGACAGCCCCTCCGTGTCCCCCTGCTTCCGAGCGGACAGGGTCCTGCGTGCACAAGGTGGAGGTTCGGGGCCCCTGCCACTGCCTGAGAACAGCCTGCCTTGGCTAATTCCCTTCTCATCTCAATGCCCCAGCACTGACCCCACAGCCCGGCCCTCTGGTGACAGGAGACAGGAAAGTCTCCATCTGACAGTCCCATCAGATCAGAACATCCTTTCTGGGGAGGACACTGCTTTGCACTGGCTTTTTCCAAGGCAGTCCCGGGTCTCAGTTCCTGGGCATCCATGGAAACACAGAAGGAAATGACCTATGTCCCCTTAGCTCCCCAGGTAACAGCCCCAAAGCAGCCCGCTGACTGCCTTGTTGAACACACTCGTTCAAGGCCACCCAGAGGTCCAGTGTGAGCGGCATGCTGGTGTGACAGGAGCCGGATGTGGCTCAGAGGACCTTAGCGTCCTTATTTCCTCTTTCTCGCAGGCAGCCTTGAGTTGGAGAGGCCGGGCTAAAGCCGGCATCTAGGCATTTAGAGGCATTAAAGGTGGCTGGAGTGATGAAGAGAAGGAGGGAGGTTATAAAGGAGAAGTTGGCAGGTTATTATGTCACCAACAGGGGGAAATGAGGGATGCAGTTTCTGAGCAGGGAAGGGCTCTGTCCTTGGCAGGTAGACTGGGACCAGGTCTTGGCCGGGGTTCTAATGGGCTCTTGGAAAAAGCAAAGGAGGTGTGGTTGGATGAGCTGGGCAGGGTAGAGGGGGCAGTTTTACAATTTTCAAAAAGTTTTCTCCCTCCTCCTGCTTCCCACCCCTAAACTGAAATGAAACCAGTTGAGTCCAGAAGGATTCACAGTTAGGAGGGAGGCGGGTTCCAGAACCTCCATTTGCAAGTTTGGAAGGCAGTGCCTCGGTTCGGTGCTGTGACAGACCGTGTCCTATTGGTCCGAGGGAGAAACTTAACCCCACAGTTACTTGATTTGAAAAGAGGCTTTGCTATCTTCTAAAATATTCTGTGTTTAGGTTAGTAGACTTTCAACTTTTTAAAAACAGGAAAAGATTCTAGGCGTCTTTCCCACGATATACGAATGCACATGTAAATTACCACAAAGAACGCATAGGAGATGCTGCCACTGTAGAGAGAAAGCCTAGCTTGAAAGCAATTGTGGAAAAATAGAAGTGAGGCCTGTGTTCTCTTTACTTTGGCCTGTCATTACTGCAGACAACAATTCAAAAAATCTAGAACACTGAAAATTGCATCTTCTAAATCTGTACATTTTGAAGACATATATGGAGTATACATATATTTTTTAAAAGCATGAAAAGGGATAAATGGAGATGAAAATATTTTGTGGGGTGTTTTTGAAGACAACGTGGGGGAAATGCTTCAAAATGCTTTAAGAAGCAAAAAGAAAATGCTTCTTAAAATGGTAAATTTTAAGAGCATATTACAAAATTGCATATAAATAAATGTTTCTCTTTGTCCCGTGTGGGATAGCTGGTCCCTGCCCATCTTGAAGCTCTCCACACTCCATACACCCACAACTGAGGAACTGCACAGATGTCAGACACGGTCCATTAGGAGGAGTGAGACGGAGCCACAACAATCTAGCCCAGGGAGGAAGAAAGAGTGTAAAAGCCATGTGCTTCTCTGGGATAACGGAGAACATCTGTCGCAGACTCACAGGGCTGGGAGGACGGCTCTAAGACCTTGCCACCCTCCCTGGAGCATACTTGCTGCTTCTGGCCGGAATCCCTTTCCAGGGCTGGGGTGGGACCCTGTTTCCGCCTCCCCATCTCTGGATGGACATCTCTATAGCGGTCCACGTGCCAGCTCTGGGTGTCTGGTGGTGAGGCCGTCTAGACTCCAGGAAGCCGGCCTTCTTGAGAAAGTCAGAGGGTTCAAGGCAGAGGTATGACCAGAGGTGGGGGGCCAGGTATGGGGATAAGAGGGTCCTGGAGCACCGCTCTGGGTCCTCGAAACAAGTCACTGCCTGAAAACCCCGCGTTGGGCACTTCTTGGAAGGGAGACCCGTCTGAGAGGACGTAGTCTTTCCCCTGCTGTTCGTTCTTTGCATCTGGACGATTGAGGATCCCTGCGCTCTGTCTCTTCCTCTGCAAGCTTGTGTCTCTACTGGCTGGTCCAGGAGGCAACTCTGCTTCGCAGAGAGTGTTTTCAGGCCTCCCTCCTTTTTATAACATCTCAGAGAGGAGACGCAAAGAGGCTTGGCTACTGAGTGTCTTTCACACTGTGGCCTGAGACACACTAGTGCGACGAGAAATCCACTTCATGAGTTGGAGGCGGCATGAAAAACAAACAAACAAAACAAAACAGAAGGAGACACAGAAGGAAACAGGAATGAACTGAATTGAACTGGAGCCACCAGAGTACCCGGCACAGAGTCAGGGTGAGTGTCATTTCCTGGAGTCTGTATGAACCTTTTGTTCACAGTAACATCTACACACGCGCATCTGTGTGCGTCGTGTTTGTGTTCTTGGTTAGGATGGGAGACTTGTGTCCGGGCCGTGGCCCAACGGGTTTGGAAGCCACCGGCTCAGGTAGGTGTTGCCTCCATGGGGCTGCGCAGAGGAACCTGTATTTGGTCTTCGCCCCTGCTTCCAGGCGCAGACCTCCCACCAGCCCTGGAATTTCCGGAGTGATGAGAGTGTGTTAGTCACGACAAGCCCTTCCACTGAACCTGAGCTTATGTTAATGAGGTGCCTCTTGGTGGCCCCTGGGCAGCTTTGGGACGGACGGAGACTGGTAGTCGGAGGAGCCAGCGGGTGATTGGAGGGTTGGCACTTGCAGCCCCAGCTCTGGCCTCTGGGGAGGGGAGAGGGGCTGCAGATTTCTAATCACCAATGGCCAATGTCAGCAGTCATGCCTATACAACAAGTGGGGTTCAGGGAGCTTCAGGTTGGTGAACACACTGAGGGCCTGAGGGGCATGCCCCCCCCAGAAGGCGCGGGGGCTCTGCATCCCTCCCCACCTGTGGCCCTGTGCCTCTCTTCCATTGGGTTGTTCCTGAATTGTACCCTTTGTAACAAACCAATATATGTAAGTAACGTGCTTTTCCAGGTTCTGTGAGTCATTCTAGTGAATCATCAAACCCGAGGGGGGTGGGTCACAGGAAGCCCCAGGCTTGTAGTCGGCCGGACAAAAGGGGGTGGTGGCCTGGGCACCTCATTCGTGGTTTGAGCCTGAAGTGAGGACAGTCTTGTGGGGTCTGCGTTCACCCCGGGTGACAGTGTCAGAACTGAATTGAGTTGCAGGACACCCAGTGGGTGTTGGAGAGCTGGTCGTGGTGTGAAGAGCCCCATGCATTTGGGGTCAGAAAAAGGACCACACAGGGGCTCAGAGGAGGAACGCGGTTCCACTGTGATCTGCTCCGTGTCGCCCGCAGCAGGTGGGCAGCAACCAGGCGCCTGTCCCCAGCGGCGAGCAACTTTACTCTCCAGCCCCCTGAGGGGCAAAGTCCAGGCGTTTTCCTGCTGGACCTGCTGTGGAGTCTGTCTCCTCTGGCTAAGGTAAGGCACATGCGGTCTATTGTTTGTTTAGCAGTTGACGAGACACTGCCATAAAACTCATTCCTGCTTTCTCGGTGGACTCCTCAACTCCTGAATAATGGGAGATGTTAGCAAAATGAGGCAAAAGCTGTCCTGCCTGTCCTGATTTTCTCTACCACTGTCCCACAGAAAGCCACAGAGGTAACGTTACATTTTCTAATGACCACTATGAAAACGCAAAAAGAAATGAGCGGAAACTAATTCTAATAATTTATTTTAGGCAATCCAATATATCCAAAATATCATTTCAACATGTAACTAACACAAAAAGATTATTGCTGAGATATTTTACATTCCTCTGTGCTGCTCCCTTTTTTTTTTTTTGCGGTACGCGGGCTTCTCACTGTTGCAGCCTCTCCCGTTGCGGAGCACAGGCTCCGGACGCGCAGGCTCAGCGGCCATGGCTCACGGGCCCAGCTGCTCTGCGGCAGGTGGGATCCTCCCGGACCGGGGCACGAACCCGTGTCCCCTACATCGGCAGGCGGACTCTCAACCACTGCGCCACCAGGGAAGCCCGCTGCTCCCTTTTTGATTCTTGTGTATATTTCACACTCACAGCACACCTCAGTTCAGAATTGGCCGTATTTCAGGTACTCACTAGCTAAGTGTGGTGAGTGGCTATCCAGTTAATGCAGCTCTACGTTGTCTAGCACACAGAGAGGTTAAGCCACTCTCCCAAGGCTACCCAGCTTATAAGAGGCAGAGCCACGATTCATATCTAGACAGCCTTGACCTGGGCCTGGGCCCGCGGTCACTTTGCTGTGCTGCCCCTCTGTGCATGGCCACCACGGGCATGGCGTTTCTGATGCAAAGGGAAGGGCTCCTTGGATGGTGGAGGGGGACCGTGGAGTGGTGACCTAAGATGCCCAGACTGCATGGAAGAGGAAACACAGCAAGGAGAGGCTGATGTGGCAGGGACCACCCTGAGTGTGAAGGGAGCGGTTCTGCAGAAGTTCAACGAAGGGCAACGTGAGAAGGTCATCGGTGGCTCGGAGCCAGAGGTCCTGAAAGAAGAACAATACCAGTGATGCTGACCTCTGGATGTGCTGTGAAACGGCTGAAGGGAGAGGAAAGAAAAGTCATCGGAGTTAGGAGGTCAAGGAAGGCAGTGAGGGTAGGGTGAGAACTGCAGGTGGTCAATAACTCAGGCAGGGCGCAGATGGAGAGAGACCACGTGAGGCTAACGTCCTCACCTGAAGCCTAACGCAGAGACAAAACACGCTTGAAAAGAGCTGAAGAGCACGGACCGAGGGACCCATCGGCAAAGGCAAATTAGGTAAGGAAATACGTGGCTGGGATACTGCGTAAAAGTCTGTGAAGTGGGGTTACAGCAAAAGCATTAAATGATGGATGGATTTTATCTGCATAAAAATGAAGAACTCCTGTACCTAGGAAAAGTTATAAACACGTTAAACATAGATGAAACACGGGATAAAATATTGCCATATGAAAGAACAAAGGTAATAAACAAGTTGTAAAGAATTCAAAACAAAATAGAAAGGAAAGCAAATCGTAAAAGGGCAGCTTGCAGATAAACTACATGTGACTAAGAAAGACAAGGAGAAAGACTGTCTCACTAGCAGCTAAAGAAATTCAAGTCACCGTTGAAATGCAATCTTCACCTATCACATTGCAAAGGTGAAAAAAAATACCAGGTGTGGATATGGGTTTGGGGAAAGAGGCACTTATATAAACTACTGATGAGAACGTACGTACATCGGGGCAGTCTTTGGAGGGGATTTCAGTTCTATTGCTATGTAACAAAAGACCACCAAACTGGGTGGCTTCACAGCTATTTTATTGCCTCAAGGGGTTCTGTGGATCTCCTGGGCTTAGCTGGGTGGTCCTGATGCTGGACCTAGAGTCACCTGGGGGCTCCTGCTGGGCTGGAGCATGCCAGGGTGCTCACGTACACGGCTGGCCGTGGAGCTGGCTGGAAGCTCAGTTTGGAATGCCAACGGAAGCACCTCCACGTGCCTCTGTGGGGAGACCGGCAGTTAGGTTTTAAGAGAGGGTGTCTCGGAGGCAAGTGTTTACGAGAGGCAGGAAGAGAAGCCACCAGACCAGCTAAAAGCCCTGTCTACGGGCCCAGCATCGCTTCTACCATATTGCATTAGTCAAAGCAGGCCCAGGGTCCACCCACGGTGGTGGAGGAATAAACTTCACCTTTTGGTGGGGGAGATACGTTACAGAAGAGCGTGTAGGGTGAGAGATGCTGCCACTATCTCTGGAAAATTCAGTATCCCGCAGAAGGCAATTAGACAATATTTATTATAAGTCCCTAGTGTCTGTACGTCCTTTGTCCCAACAAATCCTGCTTCTGAAAATTAGTTTGAAATGCATAGTCGTAGATATTCCTGGAGACTTGGCTATTTAAAAATTGCTCCTCATAACATCAAGTTAAAAGGTATTCTCGTGTCTTCAAATAGGAAATTGAGTGAGTAAATGCATGTGCAGATCTAAGCAAAGCAGCGTCCTGAGGTGGGGTTTGGGGGTTTGAAAGGAGGGGTGATGCTGTCGGGTGCTGTTTTCTCCTTCCCGGCTTGGAGCCTCTCAGACACTCCTGAGCAGGGGTTTGGGGGCAGCCGGGAGGCCTGCAGATGGGGCCCTCTGCCTGCTGAGCAGCAGAAGGAACTAGGGATTTTGAGGCTGCTCGAGGGGGTGAGCGTGAAAATGATCTCCCCAAATTCTGAATTCTGATTTGTGGCAGTTGGAGCAGAGATTCTGCTTCACAGAAGCCAGAGCTAGCACGGCAGGTTAAAACAAAGGGGAGGCCACTTCTACTTCCCCGGAAGGGAGGACTTTCGACGACCTGAACGGGGACCCGAGGCACATGGTGGCCGAGCCTCTCTGCGCACCGGGAATGGGAACGGTGACAGCCAGCCCGGTTCAGGCTGTGTGTCGGCCCGAACTTGGGGGACGTGCCCCTCCTCTGTGGCCCCTGGTGGTCCATTAGAACAGCGAGGGGTGAAGCCCAGGACCCCCGGCACGGGGAGACCCAGGGCCCTGAGCCTCGTCCGCAGGAGCGGTGTCCCCTGCCTGCTTCTCCGCCCGGCTTTCCTGTGTCAGCCTCACGTCAGGCAGTCCGTCTCCGCGTAGGGCCTCCGGGCGCGGGGGACACACATCGCCCTGTATGCCGTGGCCCCAGAGGAGAGCTATTGCCCGTCACTCCCACGACTGTGCCGGGGGCATCCGCTCCTCCTGGCCCAGGTCGTTCTCAGCCCTGAACCAACCGTAGTGGCCAGAAGATGACAAAGCAGACCGCTGGGCCCGGGGGACGGTACAGCTCTACCTGAGCCACACGGGGTCAGAGCAGGGGTGACACTGTGGTCCCCCAAAAGGACACTGAGGGAATATACGCCTGGTGGGAAAACAGTATGTCCACTCCAGAAAGTTACCCAGGGTCACCAAGGTGGTTGGACCACAGCCAAGTCCAGGGCTTTGCAAAAGATGGCACCAGCGAAGTGTAGCGCTTCGAACCCCAGCTCTACCCTCGTGGCTCTGTAACTGTAGCCTCTCTGCCCCTCGTCTGTAAAATGGGAATAACAGAACCGGTCTCACAGGATCCTCTTAGTTAAAGCAGCAGAAGTGCTTAGTCAGTTCCCGGCACTGACTAAATGTTGGCCCTCACTGTGGATGGTCCTTTACGAGGCCTGCAAAGCCCAAGAACGGGCAGCTGGCCGATAGAAACAGTCCAGTAAGAGGGCGTGCTGAGAGGCGACACTTTGCTCAGAACAGACTTCACCTTAGAGGTCACGCCGTGTCGACTGCGTCCCTGGAGTCTCCGCTGAGGGTCAGGAGCGGGGTGGGAGGGGGATGGGCTGTGTCTTGCGCTCTGTGGCGCCATCAGTACCACCGGAGGAGGCAGCAGCTCCCCGCACACACCCCCAGCCCACCCCGGCCGAATTCATTTGGACGGCAGCCTCTGAAACAGTGGCCCAGGCATGCTGTCTGTTTCAGCCTTGAATTCCACCCAGAAAGATTTGGGGCCAGCTGAGGTCTGGGCACGTACACTTGGTGCTGTGTTTGGGATATCCCGGAGTAAATACCATCTTCATCCAAGTCAGTTAAACCAAGAGTTCTGTGGTCCAGGCAGTCTGGGGAGACAGGATTCGTAAAGCCTTGACTCCTGGGCGTAAGGACTTTAACACACAGACGTGAGGAAAAAGCTTCACACAACACAGAAAGTAAGACAAGTGCAAAGCGCTGGGAAGGGACTATGAAATCAGATGACTAGGCCGAGGAGGGCTTCTCCCTCTGAGAAGAGGCCTCTTCGATGGAGTACCGGACAGGTGGACAGTGCAGCCTGGACACACAAAGGAAGGGGCGGTGAGTGGTCAGGGGAAGCTGCTCTCAGCCTCTGCTCGCTGGAGGGTCTGGGATGGTCTTCCCAGCTTTGATGCGACCCCTCCTACACACGAGTTTCTGCTCACGGTACTAAGTGGAATAGTCAAGACAGCAAACTACGAGACGACGGAGCGATGCCTTTGACGTCTTGACAGCGATTTCCATCTGCCACACTTCCGGTCGCGTAGGAGGGTAAAATGAAGAAGTTTTAGATATTCAAGCTCTAAAAACAAATACTTCTCTAAAACCCTTGATCGTAAAGCCAAGGAGGATGTGCTCCATCAAAAAGAGGAAGCAACTCAGAAAGAAGAAAACCCAAGACACAGGAAGCATGGAGTGGAACCTACGAGGCAGGTGGAGGGGATTCGCAGGGCGTCAGCCACGCGTGACAGCGAGACACCAAGCCCGACCTGGCCAGGTCGATGGCTGCAGGATGTGTGTATTCAAGCGGCTGGAATTATTAGAACGCTTCTGAACATTTGGGATGTGTGTTCTGGCTTCTGGTTTAGGCATGTAAGGAGCTTGGAAGTCACCACTCCACGCTAACAACAAGTAAAATGTCAAACAAACTGAAAAAAATCAACAGCTCTTCTTAGAACGGCCAGAGAAGTAAGGTCATAGTGCAAACTGTTGCCCCCCCAAACTGGAGAGACAGACAGCTGGATACGGAGCGTCACAACTTACTGCAGAAAGCGGATACCTGGGCTGTAATTAGTGAATGACTTCAGCTCAGTGTGGGCCACTCTGAGATCCCAAAGCTCCAGAGGACTCAGTCATTGGCGGGGGGTTTCGGGGCGCACACTTTTGTGAGTTTTACCTCCAGGAGCTCAATCAGGTTCCCGCTGTAAATATCAAAGAAAAATCCCTTCCCGCTTCCAGCAAGGGGAGGGGAAAGGAGACCATCTCGAATACACCAGAGCACTCTGTTCCTCTCAACAAGTTCTGCTCTCAGAAGACACTAGTTAACCAGAGCCCAACCTGCTGGGCCGTTATCAGAGCCAAGCTGACTCGAGGGAAGGGACACCCCAACTCCAGCCCCTCTAGCCATCCTGTCCCACATAAGCGGGGAGGGAAAAAACCTGAGAAACACCTCTGCAGCTCTCAGCCCAGGGGCAGAGGTTCTAAAAGACTTCTACCTGGTGTATCACGGCCAGCTATTGAGAAAAATATTATAGGGCAGAGCAAAAGGCAAAAAACACAATTTGAAGAGACAGCGAAAACATCGGAACCAGACATGGCAGGGATGTTAGAACAACCATTAGATAATTCATTAGACTAGGAACTAAATATGCTAAGGGCTTAATGGATAAAGTAAACAGCATGTGAGAACAGATGGGCAACGTAAGCAGACAGACAGAAATCCTAAGAAAGACCCAAAAAGAAATGCTGGAGATCAAAAACTCTGTACCCGACATGAAGAATGCCTTTGATGCGCTTATTGGTAGACTGGCCCCGGCTGAGGAAAGATGTGAGCAAAGTGCAAAAGCCATGTGGAGCTTGAGGCCAAAGGAAAAAGTCACCCCAAACCCTCCACCACACACACACGCACACGCACGTGCACGCACACGCACGCGCACACACACACGCACCAACTTTCTGTTCCCCTGACCCCTGGGGCTAAACGGCGCAGCTGAGGAACACCCAGGGCAGGGCTGCTCCCCTGATACTGGGAAAAAGTGATGGGCAGGTCCGCCTTTGCCCTCAGATGGTTCTGAAATGGGCCATATAAACTGCTTCAAATAAATTAACCAAGAACATAAGAATAAGAGCAGGTATTTATTGAGGTCTAAGTGTTTGACAAATACAGACTCATTTCATCCTCGCTTTGATCTCCAGTGCTATGGTTACCCCTATTTATAGGAGAGGGAACTGACGCACGGAGTTTCCATCAGTTTGCCTCAAATCACACAGCAAGTAAGAAGCCGGGCTGGGACCCGAACCCCGACAGTCTGGGGGCTTGGGGACCAAGTCCACGACCACGACTCCTGGCCACAACGCTGTGACCCAGGTCAGAGCAGCCTTGACCCTCACTGCCGTCCACCGCGCGCCCGGCGAGGCTTCCACCCGGCCCAGCAGAGCCAGGCAACCTTAGAAGCACTCCGAAACCCACCCAACGACCGAGAAGAACGCCAGGCACAGAAGGACCACATCGGCACAGCGCCAAGCGTCGGTCGGTCTTGACTGAATTCCAGGGCAGAGGCCAAGGCCACCGGAGCGCGCTGGCGGGGGAGCGGACTTGGCGTCGCCGGACAGTGCAGCCGTCCCAGCGCTTCTCGGGCTCGTAGGGCTCCCGGCGGCGGGTGGGGAAGCGGCGCTGGTTCTTCCCGCGCCTGCTGCGCGGCGCCGCCTTGTCAGCGGGCGACTCGTTCTTCTCCAGCGGCGTCGCTGCGCAGCCGCACGTCGTCGTGCACGTCTAAGGTGAAGCGCGGCCCGCTCTTGCCGCGCGTCGGCGCCACCCTCAGGTCGTAGAAGGGGTGGTCGTGCGGCCGGGACCGGGCCTCCGCGGCCTACAGCGGCCTCTCCGCGCCGGCCGCGCGCAGCTCGCGGAAGGCGGGGCGCCGCGCCATCAGCGCCTCGCTGAGGACCTGCCCCACGGGCCGCCCCTGTGGATGCGCGCGGCGCGCCGGTGCCCGCAGCCGGCCCAGGAGCTGGACGTCGCCACCACCTCCTCGCGCTCGCGGTCTGGCAGGAAGCTCGTGTCCCCGGCCGCGTCCTTGCCCTCGGGGTCGCCCCCCTCGGGGTCCTCGTCGCCGTCGTCGGGCGAGAAGGACAGACCGCAGATCCGGCGCCGCTGCTCCCGCTGGCACTCCCGCCCGCGCCGCGCGTCCAGCTGCCAGCGCCGCCGCCGCTCCCGCCGCACCCGCTGCATCTCGCGCTGGCGCGCCAGGGCCTCCAGCCGCGCCTTCACGTCGTGCAGGGTCAGCAGCCCCGCGGTGCTCCGCTTCAGCTCGGCCTCCATCGCGTCGCAGTGGGCGCGAACTTCCGGCCCACCTTGGGCTTGCTGATGGTCTCCTCGGCGATGCGCTGCTTCAGGACCCCCGTGTGCGCCTTCTGCTTCTCGCGCTGGTTGCGCAGGGCCCGGCCGGCCCGCGCATATGGTGCCCTTGTACCGAGCCGTGCCGCCCGCCGGCTCCCCCGGGCCACGCGCGCCGCGTGCTCTCGACCCCGGCCTGGGAGCTCGGAGCCACCGCGTGGACTCTATAGCGGGGAACAGAGGCAGGGAGTTACGGAGGGGCCAGAGTGACAGCTCGGCGAACGGTCTAGATGGATGCGTTCCAACTGAATGGAACGTTCTGTAGCTGCGCTGACCCACGTGCAGCCGTATGGGGCTTATTGGGCACGAGGCGCCGGTTTTGCACTTTATTTCAATTAATCTGAATTTCAGTAACTACATGTGACTGTGGCTCCCGTACTGGACGGTGCAAGCCTGGGAGCTGCACATGGACAGGGTTGGTCTGCCCAGCAAACTCTTACCTGTCCAGGTACCCACTCAAGCACGGACATGCAAGAGTCAGAGCCGCCAGAGAGCCGACCTGCACTGGACCTGAGCCTGGCTTCGTGTGTGCTGACCGCAGGAAAACAGTGTGAGTGAAAAGCACCTCTCTCCTCAGTCAGGTACATGGCTCCTCTCGGGCACACAAGCCAGTGAGGGGAGAAGGGTCAGACAGAAGCATCTTCCCGTACCTCCGTGGAGGGTGTTAATGTCAGCTGAGTTCCCGTCAGTATGTTAGGGGCGGGGCAGGACCGTGCTAGTTGCTGTCCCTACCCCTCCCTTAAGAGTCATCACTGCAGTATCTGTCTGTCCCCCTGGTGCCCGGCGCGCAAGTTCCCAGAAGCAGTGTGGGCACAGCCCTTGCTGGGGGAGCCGTAGGGGACAGAGGGGATCTGAGCACAAAACTGACTTCTTGGCGTTTTAACCAAAGCAGAGTGAGGCCCCCCTAATTCATTGATCTCAACCTGAGCCAACCGTCTTCCCTTGGGACCAGACCTGTCCTGCCTCGGGCCCCACAGCTCCACCCCTGTAAGCTCTGGACGTTGACTCATCCAGCCATCCTGCCCCACTGTGACCCCCTGGAATGCAGCATCTCATCAGGCAGAGACTCCTGAACCCTCGGCTGCCTCCGGGAAGCCTCCCATTGCCTTCCTTCAGCCTCAACGAGAACCCTTTATCACATGAGGGTAGGACATGGCACCTACGTGCACAGAAGCAAGTAGGGTGGTGGTACCGCCCACCAAATTGGCCAAACAAGAAATCTGGGTGATTTCCTGGACTGCTATCCTTCACACATAGCCAGTGACCGCACGCCCCCCCAGATCGTTGATAGGTTTTCCTTTTCTCTCCTTTCCCACCACTTGCCTTAACCCAGGAGCTCTGCTTTTTCCCCACCTAAAGCCCACAGGTGCCCTGTCGGCATATTCTCAATCTCGTCCATCTTGTGTACACTGTCCAGGGATCCTCGTAAGAAGGGAACCTAGTAATGTCGCTCTGCTCCTTGAAAATCTCCTCCAACTCTCCCTTTAAGATCACATGGGAATCCTTCCTTCTCCTCCCAGGTCTCTAATAACGCCCCCCACACTCCATCTCCCAACGCCTCACACCACCCGGCATCCGGCAGCCACCCGGAACTTTCCACTGTTCTTGAACAGAGCTGTTCCCTTTGGGGACACTCTTCCTACAAGTCCTGCTCCCGCTGGGGGTCCCTCAGGACCTCCCACAGAAAACCTGCAGCTCCCAGCACAGCCCCTCCCAGATGTACAAAGCTACCAACTCCCTCCTGTCTCCAGGCTCCCCAAATCATAACCTTTCTTAGACATAATACAAATCGGACTGCTTGGCGTCCCCCTTTCTCAATTAGATACGCCAACCAGTCACACTTTAATCCAATCAATTCCAGTATGGCCACAGCCACTGACTGCCCTTCCTCCCATCTAATCACAGTCTGAATGTCAGTGTCGTCCGCAGACCTCATCATCCCCGCTTCCGATGAGCCGGCATCCGTCCTCTCAACTCAATCACAGTCTCCGTACACCATAGCCAGCCGGCCCCCAGAATGAACAAGGTTACTCTCAAACCCCTCGAAAAGGTTGGCAGGAGGAGGCAGACCTATCTTAAGAGTCTCAAATCCTGATCTTAAGAATATTCCCCACACGTTCCCAGACGCTAACCGCTTGTGACCTCAATCCTCAATGAAAAGCAAAACGCTACTGCTTTAAACTCTTTTCAACTTTATCTACAGATAACAGTGACAGAAGAGGGGCTGGGGCAGCAGTCTGCTTCAGTGAATCTGAAATGCCGATTAAATAAGCAAATTTTAATTTAGAGGAAAGTAATCTGCTCCAGGCTTAGTTACAAGGTGAAACAAACATGCAAACGAACAGTAGTAATTTTTTTATTTTATTTTTTAAAAATTTTACATATGTCCCCATATCTCTTCCCGCTTGCGTCTCCCTCCCTCCCACCCTCCGTATCCCACCCCTCTAGGTGGTCACAAAGCACCGAGCTGATCTCCCTGTGCTATGCGGCTGCTTCCCACTAGCTATCTATTTTACGTTTGGTAGCGTATATATGTCCATGCCACTCTCTCGTTTTGTCACAGCTTACCCTTCCCCCTCCCCATATCATCAAGTCCATTCTCTAGTAGGTCTGTGTCTTTATTCCTGTTTCACCCCTAGGTTCTTCATGACATTTTTTCCCTTAAATTCCATATATATGTGTTAGCATACGGTATTTGTCTCTCTCTTTCTGACTTACTTCACTCTGTATGACAGACTCTAGGTCTATCCACCTCATTACAAATAGCTCAATTTTGTTTCTTTTTATGGCTGAGTAAAATTCCATTGTATACATGTGCCACATCTTCTTTATCCATTCATCCGATGACGGGCACCTAGGTGTTTTCATCTCCGGGCTATTGTGAATAGAGCTGCAATGAACATTTAGTTTTCCTTTTAGTTTTGTGGAATTCTCCACACTCCAGTTTTCTCATATGAAGAGTTACAAACTGGATTATCGGGTCCTTTTGAGTTGTACAGGTGTAGGGTTCAATCAAGAGAACCTGCTCATAGCTCGTCTAAGTTGATCACAAGCCCCGGCTCAGGGAGCCTGGAGCTTCTTTGCTTGGATAATTCCTACTGGCTGCTGGTTATCTAGAAATCCAAATTTCTCTGGGTGGGGTGGGCAGATGCCAGCTCAGCCAAAGGCATTAGCTCATAGACCATATCA
Organism: Phocoena phocoena; assembly: GCF_963924675.1. Taxonomy (NCBI): domain Eukaryota; kingdom Metazoa; phylum Chordata; class Mammalia; order Artiodactyla; family Phocoenidae; genus Phocoena; species Phocoena phocoena. The sequence continues at coordinate 102,910,033 of NC_089228.1, forward strand.
GACTTTGGTTGGCCACAGCTGGGCTGACCGTGTTATCACATTAGTCCAAAGGTAAATCCAAAGGGCTGGGAAAGGAGTAGATTAAGTCCAAGAAACTACTGATTTGGTGGCAGAGGAGTTGGGGCAGCCTCTGGCCTTCATGGCCAGAGCCTGGCAAATGGGTGCTTCTCAGACTTTTCAAGGACCCAGTTGTGAACATCTTCACTAGTAGCTTAGTCTAGGGGAATGAACATAAGGAACCAGATCCCTTTCGTTCCCTTGGAGCTGATTGATTGTGAGATTTTTCCATTGCTAGTTTCCTGGTGGGGGAAGTTCTTCACTTCCCTGAGAAGCCCTTCCCTATGCCCTTGCCAACCCTGCAAACTCACTCCATGCACTACTTTGAGAGGGTGGAGTGTGTAGGTCTCACTCGGCCCCTTCTCCTTCCTTCCATCCTTCGCAGACGTAACAGCACTGTCACCTGCCACATGCTTCATCAATGCTCAGAAGCCGGGGACAAGAGGGATGAATTGCACTGTCAAGGTGGCCCCAGATTACCCAACCCAGATTGCTCTCTGATTTCTGTTCATTTAATTTTTTGAAATCAAAATGTTTTTATACTACATGAATTTTGTAAAAACTTTATATAAAATGGTCTTTATGTAACCCAAGCCTGAGAGAGAATCATTATTCGTAGCTGGCATTTACTTCCAGACTTCAAATGTATATGTAAATATGTATTTTAATATAAATGAGATCATTGTGTACATTGATAACTTCAAATGATATGTCATACTTCTTTCCATTCTAACACTTAAAGGCCTATCAGGTACTTTTCAGTGGCCCCAGCGTATTTCAATACAGGAAAGTATTACAGTTTACCAATTTTCTATTGCTTGACATTTAAGTTGTTTTAACTCTACAATGATCATTCTTAAAGCCACATATCTGTGAGAGAACTCTTATAGTGCCTGGCATTTCATATCTATTGTTATTATAATTATTAGTAATCCTTTTTAATCTGATAGCCCTTGACGTTCTTTGATTTTAAGTTGAGCATCTTGTGTTCTTTAAATTTCATGACAAAATTTTTAACCTACTTTTCTATTGAGGAGATTTCTTCTTTTCTTATTGATTTATAAGAACTCTTTATATATTGAGAACACCAACCCTTTGTCTGTCATATAAGTTCCAAACATTTCTACCAGTTTGTTCTTTGCATTTTAACTTTGTTTAGGGTTTTGTTTTTGTTTTTTTCTTGCCACATAGCATTGTTTTGTATTTTCATTTTTACGTAGCCAAAAGTCAGTCTTTTTTTTTTTGACTTGTGAGTTTAATATATGTTTTAAAACTCAATCAGTTTTGTAGCATTGTTTTATGATCTGGGATCTTATTTCTGAACATACTGTAAGGCAGTGATTTAGATTTTTTTCCGAAAGGTACTAAATTAAAATGAAAACTTAGGAATATTTCTCAACCTGCTCCATGGACCGTAGGTATTTTTTCTTACTAGTAGTAAGAAAAACAACAAAAATGAATTTTTTCATAGCAATTTGCAGTGTAAAAAGCTTGTTTACGTACCGTATCAGCTAGGAATCTTTCTGTTCCAGGTAAGGGAAGCCTGACTCAAACTGGCTTAAATAAGAGATTCAATGACCCACTTATCTGGAAAGACCAGGCCTCGTGTGGGCTTTGGATGTAGCTGGATTCAGAAGGTCAGTAAGCTCACCCTCCTTTCTGCTTCATTCTTACGCTGACACTTGTTAGGGTCATAAGATAATGTCCAGCAATTTCCAGGAATTACCTGCTGTCTCACCCACATCCAGGGCAGAGAGAGATTGTTCTTTTGATCGCTCTCGGAAGAGTGAGAGAGTTTCTTTCCCAGATCCCAGAATAAATTTCTTCTTGCTCTGTCCAGCCATGGTGTCCAGAAAAACGATAAATGGTCTCTTTTGATTGAGTCAGTCAGAGCCTTCTGTAGAGCAGGGGGTGGGGTGGTGGGGGGCAGCGGTGGGATGTGCTGGGGAAAGGTGACTACCCGTCCAAGCAAAAATTGGGGTCACGTCACTGAGAGGCTGGGAGGATGGAAGCTGAGCGCTCAAATTAGCAAACGCCTACCATGCATACGCCATCCTGTTTGTTACTTATAAGAACCCCGTTCAGGCAGGTGGTTACTAACTTCCCTATTTTATGCATGAGAATACCAAAGGCTAGAAGAGTGACGTGATTTGCCTCGATCGCTCGCCTAGATGGCGGCAAAGCTCAAATCATATGACTCTAAACTCTCCGCTCAAATCATATGACCCTAAACTCTCCACTCTGCCCAGTACTCAAATGACCTCCCTTCAAGCTTAACATCACCATTTAGTACATGGGACTGCATCAGTTCTACAAATGAGTTTAAAGAATTAAAAGGTCAAAAGGAGATCTTAGCTGTTGGCTGAGTCAATGCTCCTAATAGGGGCAGAGCATTATGTGAGGTTCCACCGTGGTGGCTTCAGAAGAACTGGACATGAGGATCCTGGTCTGCCGCGGCCAGGTTCCCCCAAAGAGGAGCATATGGTACAAAGGCTTATGCGTGGGTGGTTTATTTGGCAATGTGGCCACAGGGGACAGGAGGGAGAGTCCGGCTGAGACGGGAGGCTGAGGAGGACAGCCGGGACAGTCAAGGCAGCCATCTCTGTAGGGGACTTCCTGACCCCACAGGAACTTTTGGAAGCTCTAGAAGTGGGTCATCACGGGGTGGGGAGAAAAGGGGAAGCATTTATCCTATAGCTCACATCCCCAGTCATCCCTGGTTTTTCTCAGGGTGTCAAAAAGCCCTGCATTTCTGAGCTGTGCATAAGTGAGTGCCCAGTGGGTTGGTTGGACATCCCAGCCGGTCACTGCAGTGGCCAGAAGGAGATGGGACAAGAGGATTTTAAGTGGGGCACCAGGGGTCTTCAACACGTGATCCATTATAAGCCAATAAAACAAAGCTTGAGTTAACGAGATGATACACAAACAAGCCTGAGTTCCTGTTTCCCTAGCTAACATCTGATAAGTTCATGCCTGGAGTATTACAACCACCTCCTGAAAAGGTCTTCCTGGCTTTTCTCTGTTCGACTACTGCAGTAATCTTCCTAAAACACACTAAAAATTTCCATTTTGTCACTACTTTACTGAAAGGGTTCATTCCTCTGCACTGCTTGCAGGATTATGTACAAATGTTTTTGCTTGGCATTCAGTCTTCTTCACCATCGGTTTTACCATCATTAAACAGCTGTACTCCCCCCGTCACTGCCCCAGCTGGGCTCAAGCCAGTCTAATTTCCTTACCGTTTGGTAAGCAGGCCAAGATTATTTCTTCTCTGTGCCTTTGTTAATATTGTTCCCTCTAACGGACAGGGATGACATGCAAAAGATTTGCCAACCGCCAAGGCAGGCACCGGCCAATCGGCATGGGGTCTGAGCCAGTCAGAACTGATGGCAGGTGTAACTGACAAACGGGTCGACCAGTTGGCTCAGCTGCCATTCTCCTGTGTTTGTTGGACCCCATCTCTCCCTGTTCACCGTGAAGGTTTCCTGGATTGCTGTTACTTATGTTGTTCTTTCCTTCTTCCTGCCTTGTGTCCTGAGTATTCTTAAAGCTGTTCATGTGATGACATAACAGCCTAAAACACCTGCACTTGTGGGCAACACTTTACTGCCTTTCCATATGGGGACAATTTCATGATATTTTCTGTAGAGAGAATAGAAAGATATAATTCAGTCTTTCCCATAACATAGCTGATCAAAAATAATTATTGATATTTTAGAAAAGTTTCAGCTTCAAAAATTTATGACTGATGACACACACTCTTAGAATTTTTGTCATATATGAGGAAACCTCTACTAAGCTTCCTTCATCTCTGAGCTGTAAAATTTCAGGAGATTTAGATTTCTGTGGGACGCCCTTTGAATTGCCTTTGGATAAATTCCTGAAAGCCATTCCGGCACCAGGATAGCCAACGATATTTTACCTGTGTGATGGCTTCAAGACGTGGCCCCCAAGTTCTTGGACACTTCTCTCATTGAGAGTTGGGATCTATGTCTCCTCCCCCTTGAATCTAGGTAGACTTGTGATTTGGTTGTAAACAACAGATAGCTAGACCAGGAAAAGCAACACAGATGCTACTTTGTTCTCTGGGATTCTCGCCTTTGGAGCCCCAATCCATCATGTAAGAAGTTGAGTTCTTCCAAGGCTGCCATCCTTGGGAAGGAAGCCTGGGCCACATTTAGGAGCTGAGGTCCCAGCTGACGGCCAGCACCAACCAGCAGACGTGATTCTGGCCCCAGCAATAGAGTCGCCCCTTCCACGGGGTCTTCCAGCCGAGGCCCTGGGCATTGTGGGGCAGAGACATGCTGTGCCCTGTCCGAATTTCGGTCCCAGAGAATCTATGAGAGTAATAAGATGGTTGTTTATAGCACTAGGTAACACAGTGCTAGTAACCAAAATAACCGTGGACAAAAGTAACTGTGACCTAGGTACACTCCTAAGGTTGCGGGGTGCCAGGCTTGAGCACAAATGGAGGTCTGTATATCACACGTGTAAATATCTGAAGTTTTCTAAATTAAATATGATAAACCATGCTAATAAACTATTAAATAAAGGTGCTGTCTCCTCCTTCACTGAAAAGTATCCTTCACGGTGACCGGGAAGGCCAGGTTTGGATTTAGAATTCCCATCGGAGCCCCCTCCCCTTCTTCAGATCCCCCCAACTCCACCCAGCACCTGTGGCATACGCACCCCACGCTCCACCTATACCCCCTGAAAACAGCCCCATCATAGCCTTTCTTGGCCCTACAGGGGCACAGCCAGCAGTGGGGCTTGTCATCCACATGAGGGTGGGTTCAGATGAGACCACATCTAGGCAGGATGAACATCAGGGCAGGATGTTGCAGGATCCCAGGTCTGGTGTAGAGTCTGGGGGGTGGGCTCTGGGGTGCATCCAACAACGTGGACCCGCAAACTTCTCACCAGCGGTCGGGGCGGAGTCGGTCTTGTACAGCCCAAAGGCATTACTTGTGCCAACTACAAAAATGAATCTCTCTCGGGCTTCCCTGGTGGCGCAGTGGTTGAGAGTCCGCCTGCCGATGCAGGGGACGCGGGTTCGTGCCCCGTTCTGGGAGGATCCCACATGCCGCGGAGCGGCTGGGCCTGTGAGCCATGGCCGCTGGGCCTGCGCGTCCGGAGCCTGTGCTCCGCAGCGGGAGAGGCCGCAACAGTGAGAGGCCCGTGTAATGCAAAAAAAAAAAAAGAATCTCTCTCAACTCAGACCTCAATTTTCAATTTGACTTCCCCTTTGCCATTTCCCAAGAATATCCCCAGCCAGTTCAGTGCCACCTGAGAGGAGGGGAAGTATGACGGAGGGCAAGTCATTGTGGAAAGAGACAGCCATACTGTCACTTGTGGTCGGAGCTTCTCACTTTGGAAAACACTCCAGGAGCATGGGGCCCAGAGAAGAGGCCCAGGCAAGCAAGGGACTGGGAAGCTATAGCTCCATTCGCTTCATGGAAACCCAGCTCCATCCCATTTCTTGGCTTGCTCATACCCTCTTGAAAGACGCCCTGCGGAAACCAAGATGTACGTCACATTTGGCCTCTGAGACCCGGGAAAGAATTTCAGCTGAAGCAGAGGTTGACGTTAGTGACCCTCGGGCTACATTTGACCTGCGAATGTGTTTTTATTTGGCCTGTACAGTGTTTTAAATGTTTTTCTGAATAAGGGGTTAGCCTTTAAAAACTGGAAGATATCACATGAAATTCTCGATTTCTTGCTTTTCCTAGAAATTAGAATGATCTGGAACACGGGGCCTGCATTCCCCCAGAGCAACAAGCAGCCACCCCTTAGGTAGGACACAGGCTCCTGGGGTCTCCAGGCCTCACCACCACACTGGTCTCTGTCTGGGTCTACTTCCTGGGGCGTTTGCGTGTCCAGTGCGTGGGTTAGAGCAGCTGGACACAGACACCTGCAGAAGATGGTACCTGCTGATGGATGGCCCTGCAGATGGCAAAGGGCTTAACGTCTGCTGAATGAGTAAACGTCTGGAAAAGTGAAAGGTTAGTAAACACATTCAGGAGGAAAGAGAGCAAAACAAGAATCTTAACTGTGGGCTTCCCTGGTGGCTCAGTGGTTGAAGGTCCGCCTGCCGATGCAGGGGACGCGGGTTCATGCCCCGGTCCGGGAAGATCCCACATGCCGCGGAGCGGCTGGGCCCGTGAGCCATGGCCGCTGAGCCTGCGCGTCCGGAGCCTGTGCTCCGCAACGGGAGAGGCCACAGCAGTGAGAGGCCCGCGTACCGCAAAAAAAAAACAAAAAAAACCAAAAAAACCCCACAAAAACTTAACTGTGTCCAGTCCCCTTTAATGGGTAAATCTAGTAGCGCTAGGGTTATTGATTTTATGCTATAACACTGACTATATGTTACTAATAATAGATTCTAATTCAATCCGATCCTTAAAGAGAAGGAAGCTTATAACACTTCTCAAAGTGGATAAACCAAAACAAAAGGCTACATTGCAGCCCCATCAGTGAACTGCTTCAAATCTGTTGTGAACCTAAGTTTATCATGCTCTTACTTTAAAAAAATTTAATTAAAAAAAATTACCTGCCCATCTTATGTAGCCCTTTAAAAAAAAAACACAACAGTATGGCAGTTCCTCAAAAGATTAACATAGAATTACCATATAATCTAGCAATCTCACTTCTGCATATGCACCCAAAAGACGTGAAAATAGTCTTGAAGAGACATCCGTGAACCCATGTTCACAGCAGCATCATTTACAATAGCCAAGAGGTGGAAGCAGCCCGTGTCCATCAGAGAATAAATGGGTAAGCAAAATGTGGTCCACGCGTAAAATGGAATACGATTCAGCCTTAAAAAGGAAGGAATTCTGACACATGCTGTAATATGGATGAACCTCGAAGACATTATACTCAGTAAAAAAAGCCAGTGACTAAAAGCCATATACCGTGTGATTCTAAAGAGGTCCCTAGACTCGTCAAGATCAGAGACAGAAAGTAGGACGATGGTCTCAAGGGGCTGAAGGGGGGCATAGGGAGTTAGTGTTTAGTGGGGACAGAGTTTCTGTTTGGGAAGATGAAAAAGTTCTGTGGATGGATGGGGGTCACACAACAGTGCGAATGTACTTAATGTCACTGACTGTAAATTTAAATACCGTTAAAATGGTAAACACAAAAGATACACTTGTGATCGTCAGCTCCTCTTCTGAAGTCAAAATTAGGTTCAGCTTGCTTCCCCCGAGAGGGTGCAGAACAGCTGTCAGAGAGGCGGCCAGAGCAGAGCATGAAGCAGGTCTCACGAGCCCAATGGGCCAGTGGAGGGGCCTCGCGGTCCTGGGCTAAAGGAGGTCACCGTCCGAACCCCACAGCTTCCCGGCCAGCAAACACCTCGTTAGACAAGTGCTGGGGGGATCAGAGCTCAGCAGTCACAGCTTTTTTTCAAAATAACTGTTATCCAAAGAAGATGCAGGAAAGCCAATTAAATGTGGACAAGCCCAGCCTAAGGTCTCCAGAAAAAGGTTTATCACCCAGTCAAAGTAGCCTTGCAGCCCAAGAGGACCCACGTTTGGAATCAAACCAGGGATACAGGACCTCGCCTGCTCCCTACGTGCAGCCCCGGTGGCTGCAGAGGTGCCTGTGGAACCAGCCAGGCAGGACACAGACCTGAGCCTGGGACGCACAGGCTCCCGAGTGTCCGATGGTATTGCTGTTCCCCCTGTGCGTGTACTAGATTGTATGTTTTCACCCCACAGCAACGTGTCTCAGTAAATACGAACGTCACATCTCATTACACCAAATGTATTACACTAAAATATACCGGAATTTCTGAAACGTGTACGTGAGTTTTACAAACTGAGATTCTCAGCTGTAATATTATACTCATGTCACACAGCACCCATGTGCCCACAGGCACTCAGAATCCTCTCCCCATCTCCCCAGGCTTGGACACTCGCCAGCCATGCGACCTTAGCCAAGGTGCCTCCCAGCTCTCAGCTTCCTCATCTGTAAAATGGGGACAACAGTTAGTATTTACCTCAGAGGGTCGGGCAGTAAGTGCCTGATCGGTCCAGCAGTGGGTGTTTGTGAGGTAAGGTAAGCTCACCTTCCAGGTAGCAGAGCATCTGGGTAACTCCTGCCTCTGACCCTGAGACCCTCCTCGTATGTATGGGTCATTGATGTTTTAGTTTCAAACTCACCAGTTGAAATTTTTTTCTTTTTTTTAAAATTTATTTTATTGAAGTGTAGTTGATTTACAATGTTGTGTTAATGTCTGCTGTACAGCAAAGTGACTCAGTTATGCATATATATACATTCTTTTTAATGTTCTTTTCCATTATGGTTTATCCCGGGAAATTGAATATAGTTCCCTGTGCTGTACAGTAGACCTTGTGACACTTTTCCGTCAACACTGTTCCCCGAGGGCAGAGATGTGAGATGCAGAGGGAGAGACACTGGGGAAACGTCGAGTGGGACGGGGAGACGTGATCTCTAAACACAATCACAGCCTGCATCTGAGTGCCTCAAAGTCTGGAACACTCGACTGGGTTCACTGTTACGACCCCCGTAGTGTGCCTGCCCCTCGAGAGCCAAGACGGGATGTGCTCAAGGGCGCTGCCGCCACTTTGGCTGGGACCCTGCCTGCCTCGGCCCTGGGAGCCTCCAGCTTTTCGGATGAGATCACCACTGTCTGAACCCGGGAGCAGAGCGCTTGGCCAGAATGTTCCAAATTAAGCCAGACACTGTGCTTTTTTTTTTTTTTTTTTTTTTTGAGGCGGGAGAACATGTGTTCGAGCTTTGTAAGAAAAAAACTACTCAGCCTTCGTGTTTTGATGACACTTGGCTCCCACCTCCTATAAGTCCAAACGTCTGTGGAACGGGGAAGTGAGCCCTGAGTCGAATGATAAAGCTGATATGATTCATGAGTTTGTCGGGAGGGAAGGAACAGGAAACTGAGGGGCTGGTGCCAGGGCTGTGACATCATCACTTTGGCATCCCGTCCCGTCCTGGAAAAATGCAGCCTGCACCGCCCTGACGATTTTGAGACACAGGAGACAGAAGCTATTCGGTTGCTTGGCCAACTCCTGAGAGCAAGGAACTGGATTTTGGAAGTCTTATCCCGCAGAGCGCATGAAGGGTGAAATGTCAGTATGTGGACGGCCGCCAAGAACTCCAGGAGAAACCAAAGAAGAAACAAAACCCTTTACTTAAAACACCGGTGGAATACACACATATATACACATATATCTGCACATACACATATACATATATATCTAATCCTATGTGTATATACATATGTACCAACACATACACGCACACAGACACGTATATATTTAATCCTATGTCCTCTAAGAGACTTTTTAGTGAGGAGGGAAGGCCAGTGCGGGGGAGGTGGTGATGGGAGGAGGAGATGGGATTTTCATCTCCTTTCCCCGAGGAGGACCAAGGGTACAGGGTCCGAGCCGTACCCACACGGTGACTATACCTAAGGCTCTTCCACCTGGCCCATAAAGGGACAGTATTTCACCTTCACAGAACAAGTTAATGACCCCCTGGTCCAAAGCAAGAGAACTGCAGGAAAGGGAGGGCCCCTCTGGCCTCCCAGAACCAGATGTACGAGCCCGCCCCGCACACACACTGCGGACCTTGCTGCCTCAGGGCCGTCCGGCAAAGTGATGCACTGGCCGCGCCCGCCTCTGTTCCGGATTTTCCCGCGGACTTTGGACCTCACTTCAGCCCTGCAGTCCCTCCCACCCCCGTGATGTGGTTCCCTTCTCTCTCTCTGTGCTCTGTGAGGGCAGGCGAGGCTCACTCATTTTGCATTCTCAGTACCTACGATATAATAGGTGTTCAATACACTGATTTTAATTAATAAGTGCGCAAACAATGGATTAAAATTTTAAATTAAGAAATGAGTTGAGGCCCTTATCGCATGCAGACAGCCTCCATCCAGCAGGACGGGACCCAGACATGACAGTTTCTGGGCAGCTACAAATGTAGCCCCACTTCAAGCCAGTATTCTTTTACCATGTAGTCCACATTTATTTAGTGAGAAGAGATAAATTTTCTTTTGGTGAAAATTGTATATGTCTTCCACCTAGGGGTTTATTAGAGACATTGAATATAACGTAGCATCGAAACTGACTGTATTTGGAGTTGTCTTTCGTTTCACTCTTTCCATCAGTTGTGACTAGATTACAATGAGTCACTCATATACACAAAGAATTGGAATAACACAGAGCCTTATTCAAAATGGATTTCAAGTTTATTTTTCTTGGCTTTCATTACCCCAAAAACATTTTCCATTTTTCTGGAGTCTTTATTATCTCTTGGGTTTTCTTTTGCAATTTTCTGAGTACAACTTCTTGTTTACACACTAAACAGTCTGAAATTTGTGCATTAAAACAAACCACTCAGTCCCGGGAAGCGCCCTCTTCAGGACGTTATCTGGTGTCAGAACCTCGCTTGACGTGGGATGAGCCTCAGCTGTTGGAGACCAGTGGCTGCACCTTCAGTACTCACTCGGCTGGGAAGATGAGCGAATCCAAGGGGCTTCGTCTCACTCTCCACTTGGGGGAATGGACCGTGTGGGTGGGGAGAGGACCAATTTATATCAAGCCACTTATCTAAAGAGTCATCCATGGAAACCCGCACTAACCAAGGCCCCATTTGTGACTGGCTCCAGGAAGGCCTGAGCACGTGGGGGGCCTGGGGCCCAGAAAAGGTGCCTGGTATCTCACACCAGGTACCTTAATTCCAACCTGGGCCCGTCTCTCACTTCCATCAGAAGGCAAAATCGACATACAGCCTTATGGTGACTGACGGCCATGAAATAATAAGGATAATAACGACAGCTCCCGCCCAAGTGTGAGCCCCACCCAGGTGGGTGTGTTTGCCACGTGGCTGGTTCCCGGGCCGTGGGAAGCAAGGTCCAGTGAGGCAGCGCGTTGGGTGCAAGAAACAGGTGCTCGTTGAATAGCTGCAACCAGGTGAATTTGCTGAAACATCGCTCTGGGTAAAGTTCCCTCTGTGTCCTTTTACTGAACCCTTACGACGTAACTGTGGGTGGAGCATTGCTGTGTCCACTTGACAGGCGAGAAAACTGAGGCTCAGAGGCAGACTTGTCCCCATACTTACAGCCGGTGAAAGGGACAGCTGATCTGAGCTCAGGCCTGTTTGACCTCAGGATCTGTAGTCCTTCCGCAATCTCACGTGGTCCCTGGAGCCCTGGAGCCGGTTCTTTCAGAGAACTCATTGTTGTGTGCTGCCTGGCAAGGCACAAAGAATACCCACTGGAGCACCCACTGGAGCATCCACTGCCCACAAAGTACTGATCACCAGGCAGCAGCGCCTTATCTACCGCCAACTGCAGATAAAGTCCAGCCGGAACTTCCAGCGTGTCACTGCCACGAGGTGTGGCTTTATTTGATTCTATGTGGGCAGATTTTGTGAGGTAGAGAGGGGTCAAAGTCCGGGACTGCAGAAAGCAGCCCGCGAGCATGTTCTTGCAGGAGATGCTGGGTTTGTGATGGATGCCTCCGTGGGCAGGCTGGGAGCGCTGCACACAGTCTGTGGTGTGGTCCTGCCTCTGTGTGTGTGTGTGTGTTCTGTGCGTGTTTTCCACGTCACATAGCACGCTTATGTGTTGTATGCGTGTGTGTGCATCGGTGAAGGAGGGGCACGTGCCTGTGACCAGCCCCACCCAGCAGCTGGGCCTGGGGCAGAATCCCCGGCAGGGGGTGCGGCCGCTGGCTGGGCGGGGAGCTTCTCAGACCCGCTCCAGACCCGGTAAATCACCTGCTCTGGGGCTGGGTCCCGGTTATACTTGCTTTTTAACATGTTTCCTAGGCGGTTCTTATACTGAAAGATGAGAACCACTGTTGGAGGGATTGGGCAGCAAGATGGATGTCCACTTTCTCCTCTTAGACGTGTGCAGTATTTGATACTTTTGTAATTTAAAAAAAATACAGGTTTGAGGGAAGCAAGAAAAGGAAGGAGAACAGAAAGAAGGCAGCATACTTTGGGGTGGGGCTTGGATGTAGGAACCCTGTCTCCCAGACACTGGATTCTGGACCGCGCCGTTTACAATCTGCCGTCACACTGTCCCCTCTTCTCTGCTTTTCCTTCTCTCTCTCTCTCTTTCTCTCTCGCTGTCTCTCTCCCTCTCAGACACTGTCACTCCCCACCAAGCAAATACCACTACAACACCCCCTCCCAGAAAGCCCCCAAACAGCCCCGAACTAGTATCTGCAAGGTGGCGGCTGCTGGAATTGCTTGTCCTGCCCAAGGGACCAGCGTCACTATTTCCTGAGCTGTACAGCAGAGACAAGCCGCCCAAGAATCGCTTACAAAGTTGCCTTCTCATCATGAGCAAATACACCCACCATCTCCTGGCTTCCCGTTGACGTGGGGTTTATTCCACACACTCGGTTATAAAATGAAGGCTGTTTGAGTTCAGTTTTTGAAAATGAGTTTCTTTCACTTCAAAATGCAGAAAAAGTCCATTCCAAAGAGCACCTTCAATTCTAAAATTTTTAGTTTTTCACTGTTGGAGTCTTTAAAGGGAAGCCATTCAGGGCCTGGCTCCCCGGCAGGTCCTGGCAGGTGTAAGTCATACGCTGCACCAAGGGCAGGCAGTGCAAAGGGCCTGCGCTCACCGCAGAGGCCTTCCAGCCTGGGTGCCGCACGTTGGCAAACACTGACCTGAACTCTCAGCCCCTCGAGTCCTCTGCCGCTGGCTGTGCAGGCCTCTTGCCACTGTGCTTGTGAATAAGAGCAACCAGTTACCGGGTCTCTCACCGAACCGGGTACTTGACATAAGCTGCCCCCGATCGGCCTGCCAACCCGCAGGGTGGCCTGAGACCCGCTGCGCGGGGGAGGGGAGGGTGAGAGCCGCCTGGGGCTCCGACCCAGGTCCACAGCTGCCGGCACGTCTGTGCATGAACCCTGCTCTCTGCTACACTTGGCGGTGCCTGGGGCCTCACAGCGGCCCTCGCCCTGGCTCCAACCATGCGGAAGGAAGCGGTAATGGGGCTCTTTATGGGGGTGAGGCCAGGTCTTCACCAGGTAGGCAGGAGCCTGCGGCGTGGGTAGAAGAGCCACAGCCAGTGGACCAGTCCGTTCCTGCAGGACATCCTCGACCCAGGCCACACGTTGGAATCACTGACGAACTGAGGTCAGGAGATCCCATCCCAGGCTACACCCAGACCAAGGAGATCAGAATTTCTGGAACTATCTGTGAAGTTCCACAGGGATGCACAGCTGAGGTGGAGACCCCTGGGCTCCAGGCCGGTCAGCCTGGCTCCCCTACTGCTCCCTCGCATGGTTGGTTGTGGGCCTGCAGCCCTGGGTCACCCGGGGCGTCAGACAGGCCCAGCCTGGACCTCTCAGTAGGAACCTGCGTTTTAACAAGGCCCCTGGGTGATTCGCTTGTGTGTTACAGGCCCAGAAGTTCGGCTTCAGATGACTACCTCAGATGCCCCAGCATTTGAGAACCTCGGCAGACACGCCGGCATCCTGACCTGGGGAGGGGTCTCGCCTTGAGCTCCCATCAGCAACACGGTGGGAGGTGGTGACTCCCTCAAGGAGCCTTGGGGCTCTGACAGCCATAGCGCAGGAGTGGGTGTCAGTGAAATCGTCCCCACTGCGATGATAATGGGTTATTTTCTTGTGTCTTAATGACCTTTATCGTGAAACAAAGCATCCCGTAACTTAGTAGCTTAAAACAGCAACTATTTGCTCAAATAACAACTGCTGCTCAAATAAGTAACTGTTTATTTGTTCAAATTCAACTGTTTATTTGGTTCAGCGATGTGGGCTGAGGCAGCTGGGAGGTTCCCCTGCCAATCTCGCCTGGGGTCACTCTCACAGCTGTGGCCACCTGGTGCATCAACGAGAGCCGAGCCGGGGATGTTCTGAGACAGACACAGTGGGCTGTGAGCCGCACTGTTGCCTGGGGGCCTTGGTTCTCCTGCACATGGCCAGGTGAGCCTGGGCTTGTGACACGGTGTCGGCAGCAGTAGGAGAGCAGGACGTGGACGCTGAAAGATCTCTGCTGGCCTCGCTCAGAATTTGCACGTCACTTCCAGCACATCCTATCAGTTAAAGCAGGTTGCAAGGCCAGACCAGATTCCAGGAATAGGGAAAGAAGCTATATCTCCTGATGGGGGCAACTGCAGAGATTTTGCAGCTATTTTTAATCCACCCCATCTTATCCTTCGGCCACAATTATTTCCATCATTCCCACGTGCAAAGTGCACTCACCCAGCCCGAGGCCCCCTGCAGTCTCATCCCACCAGGAGGAGCACAGCAGACACTGGGTGGCTCCTTGTTGGTTTGTGTTTGAGCAGAGCCTCGCTGCCTGCGTGCTGGGATCGGGGAGGCTGGGCCCAGCACGAGGCCCTCAGAGCTGGATGCTTGGGCAAGTCCCCAAGGTCAGAGCTGGAGGTGAAGACAGGCCGGAAAATTACCTCTGTCTCTCCCCTCTCTTTCTCTCTCTGTGTCTGTCTCCCATTTTCTTTTGTTCATCCCCCGCCCTCTTCTCTGCACTGCAGTTTGTACCTACCTTCCATCCAACCATCCATCCGTCTATCAATATCTGTCTATTATATCTACTATCTATCTATCTGTAATCTATCCAAGGGATAGCATTTGAGTGCATGCTATAGTCCAGGGATTATCTCTTCAACCCTCACGCCAGCCCTGGAAGGTAGACATCTGTTATAGACGGGATGTTTATATCCTCCCCAGATTCCTGTGTTGAAGCCCTAACCCCCCATGGTGTTCGGAGATGGGGCCTTTGGGAGGTAATCAGGGTGACATGAGGTCATGAGGGTGGACCCTCACGATGGGCAAAGTGCTCTATTTCTTTCTCTCCCTCTCTCTCTCTCCCTCCCTCCCCACACAAGGGCACCCAGAGGAAAGGCCGCGTGGGGACGCACTGGGAAGGCGGCTGTCCGCGAGCTGAGAGCGGAGCTCGCACGGAACTCGGCCTGGCTGGACCCTGAGCTCAGACTTCCCGCCTCCAGGACTGTGCAAAGAAACATTTCTGCTGTTGAAGCCCCCGGGTCGCGGTGCTTGTCACAGCGGCTGAGCAGAGGTCTGCAAACCCTTCCTCCGTCTTACAGATGGGGGTGTGGAGGGTCCCAGGAGCTCAGCCACTGGACTAAGGTCAAACCCTGCGGAGGGTGGAGCCGGTCTCAGTCGGGGTCTGTGTCCCACCTGCCGGGGCCCTGCCACTCGGCTGCCTGCCTCGTGGTCACCTTGAATTCTGGACTGTTCCTCAGTGATGCCACGTTGCAAATGGTTCTGAAAGTAAGGGCACAGATTGAGGCGTGGGGAGGGCAGGGCAGCCTTTGCCGGCCCTGGACTCTGCTCGGATGCCCCTGTTTGCACCCAACCCCCGCTCCGGGCCACAGGAGCCTCTCCGTCCTTCGCCAGCCCTGCAGGGCCCTCCGGGTCCCCTTTGTGCTCCTGTCTGTCCTTCAGGCCTTGAGAGATTGGTTTCTGCCTAAGCCGTCCCGGTTAAGGGAGAGGAGGAAGGGTGTGTGTAGATTCCCGGGGATGGGAGCCGCGATGGAGCCTCCGTCAGCACGCCCTCGGCAGGTGTACCTGAAGGGAGGTACTCACCAGCGAGGAAGGAAAGCACAGGGCCTCGGTGTGCAGCGACCCAAAGCTGCTCGTGGAGAATCTCACTGTGAACCCGGGCTCGGTGGGGAAGTATTTCGGAAATGCGTTAATGTGCCGGCTGTGCCCCCCGTCCCGGAGCCCCTCGCACACCGCCTGCCGCGGTGGGCGAAGAGGCGGGGGGCGGGCTGAGCGCCGGTGAGGCAAGGGGACCAGGTGAAAGAAGGCCTTACTGTTCACGCTGTTGTGGCCCCAGGAGGGTGTGTGACCAGCAGGGCAGCGTCTCGAGAGCCAAGCTGTGCTGAGACAAGTGATCCCACGAGGCAGGTCTGGCACTGTTCCCTCGGGGGGTGGGCGGTGGGTCTGTCACGTGGCTGACTTTGTACGGGTATTACCCCAGGATGAACGAATACGAACACTTAATCCCCCTTCTAGCCCTAGGAAGTAAGTATGGCTGGTATCTTTATTTTAAAGATAAAGAAACCTAAAGAAACCAAGTGCCCTGAGGGACAGAGCGGTTCAGCAGAAGCCCCGCCCCAGGCAGTGACAGCCTGGCCGGGAGCAGAGCATCACGTGAGGAGTGCTCAGCCTGGCGGGGTGGGCGTGGGGCGGGGGCCTGGGCAGAGCAGATCTCCTTGGCGGGCGGATGCGCTGGACGGTCGAGGGAGGCCGGGCAGAGGGGCTTCCGCTCACCTGACAGCTCCAGCCCAAGCTCGAAGGAGCCTGCCCGGCCGAGCGCCCGTGCCACCAGCGAGGGCCGGGCACCCGGCCTGGCAGAAGTTACCGCCTCCCTGTCCCCTTAGGCTCCTGCCACATCCTCAGGTCCCGAACTGGCTTGTGGGGGACCCAGACGGAGCCAAGTTGAGGGCCAGCCCCCTTGGTGCTGACGGTGTGGCCTGCAACAGAGGCTGCAGTGCGGACAGCCCTGGCCTGGGGCCGCCGGGAGGGTGTGATGAGTCTGGTCCCCGTGGAGGGCGGCTGACCCAAGGGGGCAGATGGTGAGAATTCAGGAGAACAGGCAGCCCCACAGGCCATAAGAGAGAGCCAGGGCCGGGGACGAGTAGAGGCAGCAGGGGGCTGGAAGGACCCGGGAAAGCCTGGCCCTGGAGAAGCTGGTCCCGGGAAGGCTGCTCAGGAGGGCTGGACAAGCAGAGGGGAACACTTTCCACCCTGGGGCCGCAGAGAGGGGCAAACGTCATCAGGGCTCAGTCAATAGAACTGGTGTAAGAACCGGGCAGGACTCAGCTATGCACATCGGGGCCCAGGTTCTGAAAGGGCCCAGCCTCAGGGCTGCCCTGTCCTGAGTCACTGAGCTCCTGACCTACGGCTCCTGCAGTCCCCCAGCCCGAGGTCAGACCTCAGGCTCAGACCTGCAGGGGATGTCAAGGGCAGCTCTAAGGGCTTGTGGAGGCAGTCAGGCCAAGGAGGCCCTCCCCGGCCCACTCCCTGCCTTAGACTCTGACCTCCAGCCACCCGTCCTGCTGTGACACGTTTGCAGTCAGCTTTGCTCCACCTGTCTCGCACCCGCCTGGCTTCCGCGTGGCTGCCCTCTGGAAATGTTTTTCTTTCACTAATACACCCCTCAGAGGTGCTGCTGTTTCCAGACTTTCTTATTATTGTAAACAATTGGAGGAATTCTTTTTTCTTTTCTTTTCTTTTTTTAATGGAACAGTTAAAAACAACAGTGTAGATTATAGATGACAGAGACTTGGAACCTTCTCCAGGACATCTTGTGAGATGAAAATTCAAGTTGTAGGAAAATATTTTTATCTAGCATGATTTCAATGCTATTATTTTTATGTTTGTCCGTGTAAAGTGTATTTCTTTTTATTCGACATTTGTGTGTATTTGGTGTTTGTATATATTGTGAAATGATCACCACGATAAGTCTAGTTGGCATTCTCCACCTTACTTAATCACACATTTCTTTCTTGGGACGAGAAGCTTTCAAAAGTGCCATAAGTATTATTTATTAGCTATAGTCACCCTGCCGTACATCATCATTTGGGCAAACTTTAGGGGTAATCTCCGTGGTGATTTCTTCCAAGAAGAAAGATCTGCTCTCACAAAAATGTATCTGAACGAGAAGAAAAATTCATGTTTTTCTTCCTTGTGAGAAGTGTCCCGTCACGGGGGCGGGGGGGGGAGGGGAGCAGGTGAGAGGAGGGGCGCCTGTGAGCTGGGCACTGAGGGGCAGGAGGAAGGGTCCTGCCCACCGGGTCCCAGGGACCCTGAAACACCACTGCTAAAATGTCCACATGTCCTGGTGGATTATGTTTAAAAGTTTGTGAGGAATAGTGTGGAACTGGGAAAGCATTTTTCTGTGGAAACAATACCATCAGTGGAGGATTCACTTTTCAAACACATCCACACAAATGCATTTAATCCACGTGGGCCTCGCTGGCTGTGTCCCATAGGGCGTTGGTGCGTGTCTGCCCATCTGCGAAGCCAGGGGTCCTGTCTCAGAGGGTCGCTGGGAGGAGTCCACGGGTTTCTAGCTGTAAAGTACTTGGAACAGTGACTGGCACATAACTAGGTATAGGTGTATATGTACCTTATGTGGGTATATGTATACCTATGTGTAGGTATATATATATATACACCCCTGGGGGGGCTCAGGGCCCAGGGTGGAGCCCTCAGAGGTGAGGGCTGGGGGCTGCACTCCTACCTGGGGTCCCACGGCAGTGCTGGGGAGGAAACGCAGCTGAGAGGATGCGATGGAGGCAGCTGCTCTGCCAGGGGCCAGTGGTTGGCTGCGTCCCCGGCGCTGGGCCCGGAACTAGCGAGGTCGAGGACAGGATGCTCTATGACAGGAGGGTGCAGGGGTGTGGGTGAGAGCTGTAGCAGGATGGGCTCTGAGCACAGGTGTGAGTCTGGGAGCCACTGGGGCACCTGGAAGGGGACTGTCCCCCGAGTTGGCCCAGGAGCCCTGTCCTGCCTTACAAGACCCTCGACTAAGATGTCCCCGACCCGTCTGTGGAAGAGTCTTCATCTCTGCAGGTTGCACTTTGTGGCAAACGCCTCTGCCCAAGGCCACCAAGTGGCTGATACAGAGGCCAGGCTTCCGGGTTCCTGAGCCCCTGGCCTCCTGAGCATCCCTTCCAGGGCCTCTGAGTCACAGAGCACCAAGGACTCGTGTGGGGATGGGAATGGGGGGCCCTGGCATCCCGGGGGGCGAGGCATCTCAGGACCAGGGCCCGAGGGGCCGGGGGGCAGGGCTGCGCCCCACGGGGGCCGGAAGGGGGGCTGGAAGGGGGGTCAGGAGCACGTCACCAGGCCCCCAGTGCGGGGGTCCAGCTCGGGCTCCTGCACCTGGTCTTGCCTCCCAGGTGGTCTTCCTCCGACCCCATCTCAGCCCTCAGCCCCAGCCGTACGTTTCAGCGAAGCTCTGCTGTCTCATGTGGTTGACAGAGCTCAGCCTCACGTCCTCATCTGTGTAGACTTATGCGTCCTAATACTCCGTATTCTTTCACACATGCGCGCACTTCTACCCTACCGTCTGCACACAGCAATTCACACTCATAAACACTGTTTCCACGACGTTCCGGAAATGGGGTTGGCGTCACGTCGAAGGGTTTTGAGTGATAACGGGCGAGGCCTCTGAGGTGAGGCTCTTTCTCAAAGCTCCTCCCTGCAACACTACTTATTTCGCCCACGGGTATGCATGAAGCATCCACTGGGTCATCCCCAGTTTCGCGGAACCTGACCTCATTCCAGGTGACGTGGCATTTCCAGAATTACACAACTTGCTGTTGTACCTTTTCTTTGCGTCGGCTCCCAGCCCTGTTAGTTTTTTTGTGTGTGTGTGGTACGTGGGCCTCTCACTGTTGTGGCCTCTCCCCTTGCGGAGCACAGGCTCCGGACGCACAGGCTCAGCGGCCATGGCTCACGGGCCCAGCCGCTCCGCGGCATGTGGGATCTTCCCGGACCAGGGCACGAACCCGCGTCCCCTGCATCGGCAGGCGGACTCTCAACCACTGCGCCACTGGGGAAGCCCGCTGTTAGTTTTTGTTTGTGTCAGGTGTTCATTCGTAGAGGTGAGTGATCGATTGTCATGACTTAGAACAGATGTCTCTCACTTCCTGTTACACCCAGCTTTCACCCCCTCCCTGAAGTCAAACGAACTTGCCTCGAGCCCCATCCACTATGGTGGTAAAGACCCAGGTGTCTGATGTGGGGGGACGGCAGGATGGAAGTCTGCGGGAGGTGCTGTGGGTACCACTGGGTCCCCCGAAAACCTAGGCTGAAGCCTCACCACATGGGATGTTTTACACCAGACGACACACCTCTCTAGCGGGTGCTGTCCTGCGCCTTGTGGGGTGTATAGCAGCATCCCTGGCCTCTGCCCACTGGGTGCCCGGAGCACCACCCACAGTCATGACAACCAAAGATGTCTCCCGATTTTCCCCCCTAAGGGGAACCAAGGGTTTACATAATCCATCAGGAGGTTGACACTTGTGTGTGTTTATAATAAAGTTTTTGGCTGTGAACACAAAATATGAAATTTGTGTTGAATTGCATCCCCAGAAAGGTGGGTTGGCGTCCTAATCTGGCTACCTGCGAGTGTGAGCTCATCTGGAAACAGGGTTTCTGCAGGTGTAATTAAGACGAGGTCACACGGAAGTAGGCGGGGCCTCCGGTCCAGACGATGTTCTTACAAACTGGATCTGGGAGAGGAGACAGCACAGCCCTGGAGCGGCTCACCTGAGGGCGGACATTCACGGGTGTAAACCCCCAGGTTATTCATCCTGGGTGGCGAGGTCCCTGGATTCAAAGCCCGGCCTGGGGTCGGAGTCCCGGTGCTGAGTCATGATGAGAGCTGGCGGCGAATCCTTCTCCACGGAGCTGAGGATGGGGGTTAGAGCAGTTACGTAAATAAACAGAGAGCACACAGGCACATGAAGAAATCGCAGGACACTGGTGTCCAGGATGCGAGCACGAGGCTGTGTGGGGCTTCTCTCCCCCGACGAGAGCTGCTCTTCGCCGGCTGTCCGGTGCAGCTGCGCACTCGGCCTGTTGCTTGTTCAGAGCGGCGCCGGAGCCCCTCCTTCCGAAGCCGCCCCTACGAACAGCTGAGGGGACTTTCGAGAGGTCTGGTCGTTTTACTCAGTTGACTTTCCACAGCATGCCTGTCTCCTCATTCCTGACAGGTGGCTCAATCTGGGTTTCAATTCCTTAAAAATAAAATCTACCTGCCCAGGCTGATGACTTGTATCCACGATAATGGCTAATCAAAAGAATGTGCCCCTGGGTAGGTGTCACAAGGGCTAAAAAATGTTCAGACCCTTTCACCAAACACGCCACTGAGGGGATGTCACGGGTCCTCGTAAGGGCACTGACACGGCAGAGGATTATTTATGATCAGAAACGAGCGGAAACTACACATTCCCCTGAAATGGGGACTGTTCAGTATCTTTTGGTACATCCGTACGATGAAATACTCCTGAGGCGTTAAAATTTAAGTTTTGAACAAAGGTTATGAAACACTGCCAGAGTAATCCCAGGTCTATTACAACAAACACCGAAAGGATGTGCTTCAATACAAAGAGTGAGTCTAAAGTCCTCCTTTGGGCTTTTCTGTATTATTCATATTTTCTACAATGAATAGCTATATCCTTTTGTAATAAAAAATAGAACGAATCAGCTTGACTAAGGCCTATGCAGACAACGTAGCCCACTTTAAGTGTGAAGTTCTTTGAGTTTTGATAGATGTAGACGTAGTGTAACCACGCTCCCAGTCAAGAAGTAGGACCTTCCCACCCCCAGCAAGCTCCCGCTGGCTCCTTTGCAGTCAAGCCCCGTCCCAGCTCTTGGAAACTGCCGCTCTGTCTTCTGTTGCCATAGTTCTGCCTTTCCTAGAGTGTCACCCACGTGGGATGACACGGAACGTAATCTTTTGGACGCGGCTTCTGTTCTCTTAGCAGTTTCTTGAGACTCATCCATTGGCCTCCGTACTTCACATGAGATAATGAACCGTCTTTAATGCTTCAGCTGCTGTCACTTGGGTTTTCCATGCCTTGGGGTCGGCATTGCTCTTCACTGATAACAGTATTGGACACCACTTTGGAAATTCCACTCATTGTTTGAGGTCCTCCTTAACGTGACTTCCTCCCCGGGGAGATGTTTACGATACCTCTGCTCCCAAACAGTTACGATTCCTCTGTTTTGAATCCTTATGGCATTTTATGTTCCACCCCACACCCCAGAGACAGCCGTATTCTTCTATGTAATACAGTTAACTGTGCTCTGGTTTAATCGATCCCGGTATTCCCAATCCATTAGACGTTGGGCTTCTTAAAGCCGGGAGCTATCCTACTTGACGGCAATACCTTCCGATCTACACACGTCACTCCCTGCTGGCCTGACGTGTGAGAGCATCGCCCTCTCTGCTCTGGTCATTCCGGCCTCCTCGCTGCCCCGCACGTGCCGTGCTCACTCCTGCTCGTGTCCTCAGGGGCGACAGAGGGCCGCAGTGTCCTCAGTGCCACCGTCCTGGTGGCACGTTCGTGACGGGTCAGAAGGCCAGGTGTCTGAGTCTGGGGACGGTCTCTGCCCAGCACGTCACAGGACAGGCTGGCTCACAACGTGCTTCTCGGCAGAGGTGGCCATGGACCCTTTCGAATTCTCTTCTCCAGCAGTGGCCTCTCCAAGCTTTGTTTTGGACCCCTTAAGAAAACCGACAACTCAACCCATGTCCTGTGTGGCTATGCCATATGGAAGTGGGTCCCAAGCCGCCCCAGGCCCCCCGAATGACTCTTGTTCCTCTGCTGCAGGACTTCTCATAACCTTCAGAAAACCATGAGTTTGATGCATCCCCAACAGAAGGATGGCGTAGCCAGCCTTTCCCAAGTGCATTTAACCACAGACCCTGGCCCATTTCAAAAATCTTCACTTGGAAATGATTTCAGGCTCTCAGCAAGCTGCAGAAATAGTCCAAAGAGGTCCTGGCTTTGCTCCCAGCTTTTATTTTTTGTTGCAGCAATCTGTCGGACTCCGAGACTTTTGGAAACTGCCTTTAAGAATTATGCGTTGCTTGTAACCTAAGGTCTCCTGTCAACAAAGACAGAGAGAATTACTGAGCTCCTGCAAGAAACCTGAGGGGTTTTCACATTTAGCCACGAACGTATGTTTATTTGTGAACCGCGCACACAACTGCTCTCTTCAAGCTTAGCTTCTAGATTCCAAGGGCCAGACCCATAACATGCACGTTTCAATTTTTAGCAGAAGCTACAGGCAAATTAAAACCCAACCAAAATACTGTATTTTCAGAGTAGAATGTGTGTCAGGTGGCTTATTCCTTCCCGAGAGTTTGTGGCTGACACTGGTCATCGGCAGAGGAAAGCAAGCCCTAATCACAGAGGGGCCAGGACGTGAGCCGTCGCAATGAGAGCCAGAGTCCAGCCACGCGCAGCCCCCCGCTGCCCTACAGATTGCCACTTGCTTGGGATTAACTTCTACTCGAGGGCAGGCTAAAAGGATGGCGCTCCTGACCCGGGTTTTAGGAACACCTCTCCTGCGAGCATTCCAAGCTCATCACAGATGCTCTGGCCTCACCCTGCCTTCGAGTGTTTCTCTTTCCCTGGTCCTCTCCGGCCCTCCCCACACCTCCCATCACATCAGACCTGGGCCTTCCCCGGGCCAGCCCCGGCCGGCCGTACCTCTGCACGGGCCAGGCTGCCGCTTGGCCTGGCCCCCACCTCTGCCTGGAGACACCCTGCTACATCTTCAGCCTCAGCTGGACGCCCGACCGGGAAGGTCTCCCTGATGCCCCAGGGAGAACCAGCCCCCTCTCTCCCCTGCTTCCTTGGCCACATTTTTATCGGTCTGAATTGTCCTGCTAGGCCCGGAAACCCAACCCCGACTGACTTATGCAAAAGGAGGTGATTTACCGATCTTGAAGCCAAACTGCGGGAAGGACAGGGGTGCCAGGAAGCAGAGCCTGGGCCGAGGTCGAAGCTCTCCTGGCCTCTCTCTGAGTGTCCCAGACCCCGTCCACGGGAGACCCCATGGCGGCCGTGTTCCGACCCAAGCCCACAGCCTCACACCCAGGAAGGAATGGCTCTGTCCTCTCAGCAGCAGCTCAGCAAGTCCCGGGGAGAACCCTGGGATCCTCACTGGGGCTGGGGGCAGGAGGCATCCGGATGGGGCCAGGGCAGGTCGGGGGTGTCAGTGTCCACTCAAACCACTGACAGGGTGGGCGGGGGCAGGATGCTCACGGTATTGGTAGAAGAACCGGGAAAGTGATGGAAGACGGAACAGTAGCCACCGGTAACAGGACGATTCTGCTTCTATTAAGAGCAGATCGCATCTGAAGCAATCTCACAGACATAGAGAACAGACGGGTGGTTGCCAAGGGGGCGGTGGGGGAGGGCTGGAGGGGGAGTTTGGGATGAGCAGATGCAAACTAGTCTATACGGGACGGCTAAACAACAAGGTCCTACTGTAGAGCACAGGGAACTGTATCAGTATCCTGTGATAAACCATCATGGAGAAGAATATGAAAAAGAATCTATGTATGTATAACCGAGTCCCTTTGCTGTACAGCAGACATTAACACAACATTGTAAGTCAACTATACTTCGGTAAAAAAAAAAAAAAAAGAATAGATCGCATCAGATACATCTGGACACACAGGGAACCTCTGTGCTTTCACTCTGGTCTGAGAGCTCTTTGAGGGAAAACACCTGATCTCTTCCTGATCCTTCTGTCCCCCGAGAGCAGCACAGTGCCATGCCTTACACTGAGGGGGCCCCAATAATGTCTGTGGAGTTGAATAGTCATTAATAAGGTTATTTTGCAGGGATGGACTTAATGTAACAGGATTCATGAAGTTTGTAAGATTTAGGATCTCTGCATATTTTCGTTGAACCATGGGGGTCAAGGAGGAGGCTGGAACAGTTCCTCAACGTCATCTTTCCCCCATAGCACACTTATATGCCGGCCCAGAACTTGTCCTTAATTCTCTAATTAAGATTAAAAAAATAAAGCAAAGATCCACTGTCAAGCGGCTACTTTGTGAAATTATTATCTGTTAAAGATTACATTGTCTGATAGGGCTTTATTCTGGGTTAGTTCAGTCATGATAAGGATTAAGAAAAACACTTTCATAGATTTTAACTTGCCAAGTTCAATACTGCTATATTTTATATAAGTGGCTGGCCCCCTTTTGAGTCCTACAGCAGCATTAGATAAAGTAGTTAATATTCCAATAAACTAGTAACTCAAAAAAGATGTGTTCATTTTAGACATATTGTCCCAGGCTCTCCAGGACAAAAGGCCACTCACATTCATACAGGGGTGTTTTGGAAAAACATATAGCTTGCCTATTAGGTCCAGGAAATGCTAGGCCTGGTGTGTACAATAAGGGCGCTCGAGGTGGGAAAAGATGTCCCTCCCTCCCTCTCCGGAGAGATATCTTGGGTCTTATCCCCTGTCTTTCTCCCTTTCTCTGTCCCCATTCTACCCTGCAAATCCCACCCCGTCAACTTCACCAGGCTCCGTGTCCTTGTCTTTATCCTGATACGAGTGCCATGGTCTAGGTCTGCATTCTCTCCTCCGAGACCAGGGATTGGCAACCTTTTTCTGTAAAGAGCCAGATGATAGACATTTAGGCCTTGTGGATGTACAGTTTTTGTCCCAGCTTCTTAGTTCTGTCGCAGTAGAAACGGCCGTAGACAGCGTGTCTGTGAATGGAGGTGGCCCTGGTCCAATAAACCCCAGGCTGCATGTGGCCCTCAGGCTGTAGTTTGTCAAGCCCCGGAAAGCATTCTCTAGCCACTTCATTCCGATGTCAGTGGCCTGTGTGTTTTTCGTCTTTATATCTCCAGGCTCTTACAGGGTGTCTGGTACCTAAGAGACATGCAATAAAAGTTTGTAGGGAGAGGGCTGAGTG
Organism: Phocoena phocoena; assembly: GCF_963924675.1. NCBI lineage: Eukaryota > Metazoa > Chordata > Mammalia > Artiodactyla > Phocoenidae > Phocoena > Phocoena phocoena. The sequence continues at coordinate 102,935,570 of NC_089228.1, forward strand.
CCCCAGCCCAAGCATACATGCCGAGGATGTCGGTCTGTTACCGAGCTGTTAGATATTATTTCAGTTTCAGTAACTTAAAGGACTTGGAGCTCTTTTTAGATTTACTAAAAATTAGAAATCCATTCCCCTTCTAACAACAGAATTACATGTTTATTGTTTTATGATCAGTTGTTTCAGCAACATGGCACCCAGCACCTCTAATTATAAGCCTTTTAAAACGCATTCCTCTTGGTGGTAAGTTTGACCAAGGCTTAGACAAGAGGCGTTTTGTTTTTTGTTTAAACAAGAGCATCTCAGACACAGGAGAATGATGAGATCTGCTCGCTGCCAGGAAGAATGTCGGATCCTTAAACTCCTTGTTAGCTCAGGTGTGTTTTGCTTATCTTTAGGGTTAATCATTCTTGGAAGAAATTCCTCACCTCGTTCCTCTAAGTCACAGCAAAAAAGCTTTGCTCTAAGTGTTTGCTCTTAGGAGGAGGGGTTGCCGGGGTCACACAGCCTCTCTCTGCCCAGACACAACTCCATGCTGGGTGTGGGCGCCCCTGGGTAGTCACGAAGCCATGTGTCCTGTGCTAGGCAGGCGCAGCCACCACCAGAAGAAACCCTGTGTCAGAATGAGATTTGGGTAAATTATCCACCAGTCCCATCACCAATCTCCTCCAAGGCATTGTGCTTTTGAGAAACTATTAGAAGATCACAGAGCCAAAATACCTCCCAAACAAAGCAGCTTTGGGGCTATAGACACCCTGTGATCTGCCCAGGAGCCAGGGAGGTGCTGAAGTCCCTTCCACAGCCCTTGAGAGCCAACGGCACCCATCTCCCCCCTGTGCCTTCATACTGGCCACTTGAAACCAGACAGGGTTGGGGGGAAGCACCCCTATGATGGAAATAGGCAAACACGATGAATCAGGTCCAGTGCACCACTAGATCCCGTGTCAAGTCAAGCCTTCTCATCCTCCCACAATGGGATGTATTTAAAGACAGAGCAACTGACCAGCCCAACACATTATTGCTAAAACCATGAGTTTTAGAAAGATTGATATTATTTGGTTCCTGCCTTCAAGGGGTCCGTCTGGGACATAAAACATGGACGTATGAAAAGATGACTAATACTGTCAACCTCTCAAAGTGACCTCTGTAAGTTTCTTAACCACCCTGCATCTCTGTTTTCCCATCTGTGAAATATCTGTAAAATATCTCGCAGGAAACATAGGAGGTTAAATTAGATAAAAAAAAAAAATAAAGATCTAGCATGTAGCATGGATGATAGTGTGTGCTTAATTAAAAGTGGCCGGGCTTCCCTGGTGGCGCAGTGGTTGAGAGTCCGCCTGCCGATGCAGGGGACGCGGGTTCGTGCCCCAGTCTGGGAAGATCCCACATGCTGCGGAGCGGCTGGGCCCGTGAGCCATGGCCGCTGAGCCTGCGCGTCCGGAGCCTGTGCTCCGCAACGGGAGAGGCCGCAGCAGTGAGAGAGCCACGTACAGGAAAAAAAAAAAAAAAAAAGGCCACTGCTGCACCAGAAGTCCTCTTGACAAGGATGTCACAGGCCTAGTTCCTGCTGCGGCCAGAGCCACGGCCCTGGCCACCGGGGACACTGGACGCAGCCTCTTGTTCCCTCCACTGCATGGATTCTGCACCACCTCTGTTCCTTCACACCACTGGATTCTGACACGAGGTTTGGCCTGGGTGCGTGATCGGTGGAGCCCAGGCAGTGAGTCCACTCTGAGCTGCATGGGAAGCTGGGAAAGTGACCAGTCAGCATAGTCAGCTCCTGTACCGGGGGCTGTGCTCTGCCATTTAAGGCAGGAGATGCCGCAAACCCAGGGGAAGGGTTCAGATCGGGAAGAATGCTTTTGGCTATAGCACTAGCTTATCCGACGGTAAGCGGCTTACACGAGGACTTACTGTCTCATGAGGAGGAGTCCCGAAGTCAGTGGTTCCGAATACGTTAAATTCAGCCACCGAGCACGTTGTTACAGACCCGGTGTGTCCGTCTCTCTGTCCCACTGTCCACAGAGCACTGGTCTTCACTTCCGGGCACCTCGTGGTTACAAGACGATGGTCACAGCTCTGGAAGTGACATCTTCAGGTAGCAAGTTCCAAGCACATAGAGTGGGGTTTCTCTCTGCAGATCTCTTTTTACCAGGAAGGAAAACTCCCACCAGAGCTTTTACAGGCAGAATACAAATCCTTGGCCAGGATTAGGACACATACCTATGTCCTTGCTGCAGAGAAGGCTGCGAAACCAAGTACCTGATACCTTCAGCCTCCGAAATGGGGTATGGATCCTGACAAGAAAGAGAAAGCCGGAAGAACAGTTAGGCCACCGACGGGGTCTGCCATCGCCACCCTCCTTAGAGATGCTGGGTGGCTCCTGGGCTGATGTTAGAGTGGGATTTCCACTGGGCTTCACCCTGCATGAAAATTCCATCTTTCAGCAACACATGCCTGATGGGCTTTGCTGGGAAGGGTGGTGAAGCTCTGCCCCGGCTCAGCGGGGAGGAGTGATGTCATCTCAGTGCTGCCTGCCTGCTGTCGGGAGAACCGAGGAAGCATGGGTACATGAGCCACCATGTGCCACATCCGATCTGGAGAGAGGCCGGCCTGTCCTGGGGACTCCCTTCACGTCCTGGCAACGCTTCTCATCCTGCTTTTGGAGAGCCCGGCGCACCGTGGTTAGTTCCAGCGGGGCGGCCGTGGGCCCGGCGCTCCCATGCCATCTCAGCCATCCAACGGCATCGCTGCCCTCCTGAGAGCCAGGCTATTCCTTTGCTTGTCATGCCTTTCCGGATGAAATGACTGGGACAAATCCTAGAGGCTGGCAGCCACCAATACTGGCTGGGGGAGATCGACTGGGACCCAGGGCTAGTTCTTCAAATGTTTATTTCACCCATCATGGCCACTCTGGGTAAATGTTAGCAAGGGTGTTAACAAGCAAAAAGGGGGAAACAAACTCACCCCTGGGTAAGTGAGAACAAAAAGACACAGAACCATCTGCCACTGCCCCGGGGAAGCAACAGGCACATTGAAACCACTCCCACTTGGGCATTATACAGAACTTCCCTCTCATATCACATTTTCCAGAACTGTGCCGGGGGTTACCCAACTGACCAAAATCCTACACGGATTACTCTCTCTCCTTTGCCCATGAACTCAGTCCGAGGCGGGGGTAATAGGGGAGATAGGAAACGTTTTATAGACTTAATTTAGGGAGACTGTTCATTCCATGCGCCTTTGCAGAGGAAGGCACTGTCAGGGGACCACCGCCACAACTGCGGGGGGACCACGGGGCATGCGGGCTGCCTCTTCCCAAGGTTCTTTATCAAAGCCCCCAGGCTGGCCTGTGCAGAGGGGAGGGAAAGACCCCAACGGTCCCCAAATCCTGCTTCTGCACCTGGCGACGCAGGGATGGAGCTACACTTCCGGCCTGGTCCCACCCCAAACTCCATCCGTGGAGCTAAGATGGGGCAGCGCAGAAAAAAGCTCCCATAATCGAAGTATTGTTTTGATAAAATACTTTTATTTTGGAAAAACCGTGACTTAGGAGCATTTCCAAGGGGAAGCGTTCACTTTACACTGATTTGCCAGGAGAGTAGAGAACCGCATAATTTCTGCGGTGACAAGAGAAGGGTCCTGCTGGGAGGGGCCGTTTGATCAATCCTACTTAGGGAGATAATCTGGGGAAAACTCAGACGAAGAAACTAGAACCTCTGTTCCTAAATGCTCAGCAACATCCCGATTTGGAATATTTAGTAATAGAACTTACGTCTGAGAGCGAACGGATGTGAGGTCATGGTCAGGGGACAGACCCAGTGCCGTGGAGGTCTCTGGACCCCTCCTCAGACCGGAGTAGCCCTGCCCACACAGCTGACCCCCATCCCTGGGAGGAAGTGGGTCTCGAGATAATCCAGTCCAGGGCTTCCCATCCTTCTATGAGGAGCAGCAAAGCACCGCAGTGAAGAGGGTGAACTCTGGACTCAGGCTGACGGAGTGACATCTTGGCTGGGCCGTCACCACCCGGGAGTCGACCGAGAACCTTGAGCTGTGTGATTTGCAAGCAACAATGCACAGAGAGCAGGGAAAACAGGGCCGGCACAGCTCAATAGCAGCTGTTCGCAGCACGGCTTAGACCCAAGCAAAGGGGCCCTGCCTTGGCCCCAGGCTTCACGGGTCCCCGATCTAGCCCCACGCCTGTTGGCGTGAGGATGTGTCCACCTGGAGCCCACGACTCTCTCTGGACTACGTTCCAGGTCCTTGGGAGCCTGAATTTCCTGCCCAAACTTCCTGTTCCCACCTTCACGGCCGACATGGGCCCGTTCCCCGGGTCTCTCCTCCCGGGGTACCACACCCCAGGCCCTAGGGGTAAAGCAGGGCAGCTGCTGGCTGGCTGTGGATGGGGCTGGGAGACCCCTTGGACGTTGGGGAGGAGACGAGGCAGGTCGCAGGCTGACAGCAGGCTGGTCCTGCATCCCTGCGTGTTATTAACCTCAAAGTGCCAGAAGTCCTGAATCTGAACCTGCTCCTCAGGTCACGATGAAGGTATACTTGCAGAGGCAGGAGGACAAGAGCTTATTCTGCTCGACCATCTGAAGAGTAACTTTTAATATTTAGGCCGACAGGTTGAGGACCTCTGCTCGTGCTGGGCCTTGGGACCCACGAGTGTTAGGGCAGAATGACTCCCACAATCCATTGCGTTTCCATCACCAGCCACTGTACCAAAGGGCCCTGATGCTCCCCTGCTGCACATGGAAGAGTCCACTATGTCCTGGAAGCACACGTTTAGGGCTCCGTTATTACATGTATGCTTTAAGGGAAGCTTGAACCAAACACTGAAGAAACAACAGCACGAACAGGCCGCAGCCCTCGGGGAATGGCCATCTCTGCCACCAGAAGGGGAGTTGGGGGGCCCGGCTCCAGAGCTACTCCCTTAGCGAGGCTCAGCTCCTCCCGCCCCAGCTTCTCTCTCTGTGTCTCTGACACAGTCATTCCCCTTCTAGAAACGTATGCTATGGAAACAAGCAGGATGAGACTGTGAGCCCCAAGCCCAGGGCAGTGATGTCTTCCTAACCCCAGGAGGGTGCCTGGTGTGTCATGGGTGCACAGTGCACGGTTACCGAATGTGTGAAGGGGTGGCCAAGGGTCTGGGAAGAAAGACACTTACTGAGACATTATTTGTAACAGTGAAAATATGGAAACAATCTAATACCCAAAATTAGAAATATGAGGAAATGACATATTGAACATCTAAATGATGGATTGTTGAGCAGTCATTAAAAGTTATCTCTTAGTCATGTACCACAATGTTCATTGCAGCTCTATGTACAATAGCCAGGACATGGAAGCAACCTAAGTGTCCATCAACAGATGAATGGATAAAGAAGCTGTGGCACATATATACAATGGAATATTACTCAGCCATAAAAAGAAACGAAATTGAGTTATTTGTAGTGAGGTGGATAGACCTGGAGTCTGTCATACAGAGTGAAGTAAGTCAGAAAGAGAAAAACAAATACCGTATGCTAACACATATATATGGAATCTAAGGGGAAAAAAAGGTCATGAAGAACCTAGGGGTAAGACAGGAATAAAGACACAGACCTACTAGAGAATGGACTTGAGGATATGGGGAGGGGGAAGGGTAAGCTGTGACAAAGCGAGAGAGTGGCACGGACATATATATACTACCAAACGTAAAATAGATAGCTAGTGGGAAGCAGCCGCATAGCACAGGGAGATCATCTCGGTGGTTTGTGACCACCTAGAGGGGTGGAATAAGGAGGGTGGGAGGGAGGGAGACGCAAGAGATATGGGAACATATGTATATGTATAACTGATTCACCTTGTGATAAAACAGAAACGAACACACCATGGTAAAGCAATTATACTCCAATAAAGATGTTAAAAAAAAAGTTATCTCTTAAATTCCAGTGGGATGGGAGAATTCTCACAGTAGAATTTTAAGCAAAAAAGCAGGATTTAAAACTATATATAGAATATAAAGCATAAATCTAATTGTGTGTGAAGAAACACACATACACACACACAAATACACCCACACATCAATTAAATCAAGGTGTTAACAGAGTTGTTATCTATAGCTGTGGAATTCTGAGCAATTTTTAATTCATTCTTTTGGTTATTTTCAAAAATTTCTACAATGTCCATATGTGCATATATTACTAAATTAATTTTTAAAATAGAAACCCCATAAACACAATTAAAAGTGAAAAAGGGTACCAAAGAAAAATTTTGCAATATATGTGTCATAAAATTCCTATCGTTAATTTATAAAGAACTCACATGCATCGAATAGCAAAAGATGAACACTCTCAGAGAAAAACGGGGTAAAGCCTATTGTGGTAGAGATTAGCTTCCCACCTAAATCCCTCACCCACACCCCGAGGTCCTGGTTTCCATCCGGGTGCCTGCCCAGCTGCACTGCATGTCCCGGCATCCCTTGGAGGAAGGTGTGTGGTCTTGCGACCAGGTTCTCTCCAGAAGAGAATGATGGAAGTGGCATGTACCGATTTTATGACTGGCCCCCAAACCCTGGGGGTAGTTTATGAAACAATAGAACCCCATTTCTAAACTTAACGTATACTGAGCTATTAACGAGAGCTCAGCACTTCACGCACATTATCTCATTTAATCCTATCAACAACCCCCTGGAGAAGTATTATTATTCTCCACACTTCAGAGATGAGAAGACTGACACCAGGGACTGTTTACACTGCAGCATGTGGTATATGTATGTACAGAAATGGCCTGAAGAGTATATTCAAACATTTTAGTGGTTATTTCTGGATGTTCAGATTGTAAGTACCATATGTTCATATTTTCTCAACAAACATATATTACTTGTATAATTTTTAAATGGTAGAAAACTTTTAAGTGACAATAATTCCTTAGAATTTTATGGACAATAGAATGCACAGCTAAGACATTAGCCAAAGAACTTTCAGAGGAGTATAAATTATCCTTCCTCTCTCTTTCTTTTTTTTTTTAGTACATTCTCTGCACAAAAAACAATTTTCACTTCCACAATTGTAAACCAAATCTGCAAGTTTCAAAAGGAGGTCAGACGATCTAATAATTACTGCAACTTAAAAATGTACCTTGCCCCTCTGAGGGAGGGAGACGCTCTGAGTCACCATCATCTTATAACGATCATGACCTACAGCCTGGGTCATTGAGTTCATAACAGATATACCAGCATTAATTAGCATGCTTTAAACCAGGGGTTGGCATGTTTTTTCCGTAGAGAGCCAGATAGTAAATATTTTAGGCTTTCAGGTAATACGGTCTGTTATAACTACCCAGCTGGGCATGGCTGTGCCCCAGTAAAACTATTTACAAAATTAGGCATCTGAGGGACTTCCCTGGTGGCCCCTCAGATGGTAAAGTGGTAAAGAACCTGCCTCACAATGCAGGGGACGCGTGGGTTCGATCCCTCGTCAGGGAACTAAGATCCCACATGCGGTGGGGCAACTAAGCCCGTGAGCCTCAACTAGAGAGCCCGGGTGCTGCAAATTACAGAGCCCACGTGCCCTGGAGCCTGAGCGCCACAACTAGAGAGAAAAAACCTGCACGCCACAGCTAGAGAGAAGCCCGCGTGCCATTACAAAAAATCCCGTGGACCGCAAGGAAGATCCCACGTGCCACAACAAAGACCTGATGTAGCCAAAAAAAATTTTTTTTAAAAAGCATCTGGGGCTTCCCTGGTGGCGCGGTGGTTGAGAGTCCGCCTGCCGATGCCGGGGACATGGGTTCGTGCCCCAGTCCGGGAAGATCCCACATGCCGCGGAGCGGCTGGGCCCGTGAGCCATGGCCGCTGAGCCTGCGCGTCCGGAGCCTGTGCTCCGCAACGGGAGAGGCCACAGTAGTGAGAGGCCCGCGTACCGCCAAAAAAAAAAAAATAATAATAAAGCATCTGGCCTCTGAGCCACACTTTGCCAAGCCTTGTTTCAGACTCGCTATTCAAAGTATGGACCAGCAGAATTGCGTCACTGGAGAGCAGGTCAGAAATGCAGGATCTCAGGCCCCTCACAGACCTGCTCTTCAGAATTTGCATCTTTAGTAGGATGCCCTGGTGATTTGCATGTTCATTCAAGTTTAGAAGCTGATTCTCAAGCATGTCTGCTCGCTGGTGTCACCTGGGGAGTTTCTGTAAAAAGCACCGATACCCAGAGGTTCTGATTTCTTTGGTGGGGGCTAGAGCCCAGGCATGGGGATCGTTAGAGGCTCCCAGGTGATTCTCATGTGCAGCCACAACTGTAGACCTACAGACCTGGTCATCTGAGCACATCCCTAATCGTGACTCAAACCCACAGGACACGGCCCATGAGAAAGACGGAACATCCAGCACCCCTGGCTCAGCTATTGAGAACGAAATGCGCCTTGTTTGCCCCTAACCCTGAGGATGAGCCCTGCGAGGACCCTTCCACCGAAAGGCGGAACTGCCACTGCTGGTTTTCGTTATCTCTAGCAGGTTCCTGCGTGGCTTTCACAGACTTGGCCACGGAGTATGCCGGGCCCTGGGAGCTGGGCCAGCCACACACAGCAAGAATCCAGCCGCCATGATTCAGCTCCAGGAGAACATGGAAACGCCTACATGTCACTAATCCAGAAAGGACGGATGCCCGCGGGAGTCGGGAAGGATCACGTGATCAGAAAGCCTAACCTTAATTTCACTGCAGAACATATTTACAGGAAGAACAAACGTAAAGATGCTGCACGCCAGATGGAGTCCTTCGGAAGTTTCTTGGGGGGTGGGGAGGGGGGACGTGATAGCATGAGTTGCACCGCTCAGATCCTTTGGGGACCACCCAAGGCAAGGCACCAGTGAGAGTTTACAGTTTATTAGAAAATTGGAAGCTGCTTGTGCAGAAACTCCAACCGGGTCAAGAAGAGCAGTGCTACCCGGCAGTGATGCTCCAACCTGATCCACGGGACCTGAGACTGCATCCCTGTTTGGAGCGAACCCACAGGCCAAGGTTCAAAGTCTCAGAACGACGCCTGCTGAGGTGTTCAGGGGCCAGGTGTCATAGGGGCTGCGACTTGTGCTCAGTAATCGAGTCTGGGTGCTGCAGCTACTCTTTCTTCGGTGTGCTAGTAAATTAATAAAGAAAATGGGCGGAGTTTAAAAGTCTCTGTACTAGTTATCAGGAAAATGCAAATCAAAGCCGCAACGAGATACCACCTCATACCTGTTAGGATGTCCCCGATCACAAACCAGAAAATAACTTGTGTTGGTGAGGATTTGGAGAAACTGTGACCCTTGTGCACTGCTGGCTGGGACACAAAAGGGTGCAGCCGCTTGGGATAACGGTATATGGAGGTTATATGGAGGATAACGGTATATGGAGGTTCCTTAAAAAATAAGCAAAGAATTCCCGTATGATCCAGCAATTCCACTTCCAGGCATATGTCCCAAAGAAGTGGAAGCAGGGTCTTCAGTAGGTATTTGTGCACCAGTGTTCACAGCAGCGTCATTCGCAACAGCTATAAAACACGACCCAACGACCTTGGCCCCCGGTCAGGTCGTGCTGTGTGAGTGAGGGCTGCCCCTCCACTTACCTGTGCGTGCAGGTGAAGGCGTGTTCATTCATATTTGCACCTTCTATCTCTGTGCAGAGCTCCTGGATCAATTCGGTTGCTTGGAAGACATCTTAGACGGGAAGGGGTCAGGGAGTGAAGGGGACAGAAGCTTGGTCAACATCAGTGCTGAAGTTCCCCACCGCGTTCCAGGAAGGCCACAGAGACTGTTATGCATTGCAAAGCTTCCAGACTGCTGGGTAATTAGCCGTGGGCCCCCTTGGTGCCCTGGCCTCCCTGGCCCCTCCCCTAGCACCCCCAGATCTCTCCATGAGCTGCATCTAAAGGGTCACCCGGCACAGCTGAGAGCCTCTGGAACCCTCCTCAGCCAACGCCCAAGCTGACTCTTGGGTGCCCCTGCCTTGCATGCTGTGGTATATTTTGCAGTAAAAGTTCCATTTGTGTTGATGGTTTCAGGTAAGAGCAGACAGCAGAGAAAATATGACAGCTAGGAGATCCACAGGTGCAGAGTACGCTGGCCTGAGCCTCTCAGGGCCCTTGCACCACGACCCAGCGGAGCCCCGGGCCCCGGCAGATGAGTTTCAGATGCTCACGTGCCGTGCAGAAGTGAGACCACCCTGGCAATAAGCAAACAGGGGGCGGCAGCCTCCTGGCACGAAAGTGCTCTTGGCTCTGTGCCAGCGGGGTGAATCACACAGGGCTTTGGAAAGCTTCCTGGCGAACACGCACCTAGGACGGATGGTTCGTGACAAGTGCCGGCTGGAACCGGAACAGCCAAGCGTTGGAGGGAGCTCACCGCTCGGCCAAGGGCAGGCTTGTCCCACCTGAGCGGGCCCTGCAGAGCGGCGGCTCCGTCGCCGCGGCGCACTTCAGGTCATGCCAAAGCGGTGAGCACAAAATGATGCATACTTGGCATTTTAAGGAGGAGAGCCATCGCTCTTTACCGTCAAATGCACGCTCCCGGGGTAACCTCAGGCTGGTTTGGACATGCAGGATGGGAGGCAAGAACCGTAAAGGTGGTTTACGGGATTAATTCAGACACAAGTTAGTGCAGTTTGTCAGATACCGCACTACTGCCTTGCACAGCACGTTTTCCAGGGCAGAGGCCATCAGGGGCTGGAAACCACGGCTAGTGGGGTGAGGGGAACGTCTCGTACCGAGGATCCACTCCACACGCACCGGGGGACGCAGTCCTGGGCCTCGTACTGGTACCCAAAGCTCAGCTCGTCCAGCAGGACGGGGCTGCTGGCGTCCAGAGCTGTGGGCAGTGTGAGAGATAAAGTGTCTCACACACACTCACACACGCACACACTCACATACGCACTTACATACACACACTGTGTATGTGAGGCCACGAGGGGCTTATGCCTGGATGGCGTATAGAAATAACGAGTTAACGTGAATGTGATTTCAAGCATAGACACCGATTTCAGTTCTGAGTAAGGGATGAAAGTCGGCTGAACTGGGTTGACTCCGACTCAGACAGCCTTTCTGGTAAAGAAAGGCTCTATTTTCATGCCAAGCGGGCGGCCTGGGCAGGACGAGCTTCCTGAGGCTTTGGCGGCTCCCCCCACCGCTCCCACCCCCACGTCTGGCAGCGTGCAGCTGCGTGTACGCACACGTCTCGCTGACTCCACCTCATTCTGTTCTCTTAGAAGGAACTTCAAGCTGCTGCATGAAAATTCCATGTTGGTGACGGGAAAACGAAGCAAAGCCCCAAAGCCGCTTTCCCGACCAGCTTTCCGTGGTTGGGGGCGGGGGTCCTACGGGAGGCTGGGAAGCTGGGGAAGCTTTCTTCCTTCCCTGCTGGCTATCGGCACTTACTGATCTATTTACTTGGAGGAGAAAAGAGCTGACAAAAGAGACCGTCTCCCGAATTCTGTGTTGAATAAATCAGCAGAGCGCACCCCTCCGGAGAAGAGGGGCGGGCGCACCTCGAGGGCCCGGATGTGGGTCCCCCGGAGGCACAGAGCCGGAGAAACCCCAACAGGCCCCGCAGGCGCTGACCCGCAGCCCCTGCTGTGCTGGGGGTCTTCAGGGCAGCTCGGCAGCTCTGCATCTTCCCTGACTTTCTCCACCGGTTCAGGGTCCTGACCGCTCCCTCCATCACATCCAAAGGACAGTGAGCTGGCCCGACGGGGCCCCAGAGCCGGGCCCATTGCCCTGGGCAGCCACCCCTCAGGCCCCTCCTGTCCCTCGCATTTTCCTCCCCGTCCTGTCCTCTCTCTTAGACGATGTCTTAACTAGTGTCTGGAGCTCCAGTTTCCCTTGAGTTCGGCATCTCAGACTCAACCAAGCCGCAGCTGAGCTCAGGGGCTCTCCCATCCCCTCGGGTGCCCCTCCCCCATCAGAGGTACCATCAGGCAGGAGCACAGCTCACAGCCCTGCTACCCTCCCCCAGGCCCCGCATCTGGTTGGTACCAAACCTGACATCAGTCCCTTTTCCACGGTCCTTCTCCTGCCCCTTTCCTTCTGTTTCCAAGGGAACTTTCTGACTCAACGGACTCCTACCTGCCCACCCTGCCCCACCAGAGACTGTCCCCCAATAGTGTAGAGCACAGCTGCTACCAGGGGTCCCCCAGGATAGGTCTGCTCATGTCACACATGCTCTCCAACACACGTGCCTGGGCATGCACACACACACACCACACGCCACTCACCCACACGACATACACCCAACACACACATACACGACCACCCTCCCCCAACGCACGTGTACACACATGCGCGCACACACAGCTCTTCATAACATTCAGAATAACACCTCTAAACAAAGCCCAGCCTGGCATACAAAGCTCCCACGTCAGCTCCAACCCACTTACCCAGCCTCTTCTCCCACAAGCCCCCGATCCAAAGATGACACTTTTAGGCACTATTTGAAATGAGCCCATTACTTGCAGTGGAAGGAAGTTTTCCATGGAATACTTTGCGGTTGCTCGTCTGTTCTGTAAACAACAACAAAAGCTGTATATATACACACCCACACAGGTACATATACACAGACATGTGCGAACTAGATCTTTTAATGTATTCTATAGGTTTCTATGCAATATATCTGAATGTACAAAGAAGGTGAAATTGCTCAAATGCTGGCTCCCCACCCTTGTCACCTTTGGGACGGTGGCAGGGGTGAGGATGCTGTCGGCACCCCCGTCTCGGCTCTCAGCACAGTGGCTGTAACCCCTGATCCGCTCATCTGTCCCCGACTGGATGGAGGCTCTTGGGGCAGGGCCACAGCTTCATCTGCGTGCTGTCAGGGGTCATTGTGAGGCCGGGCACAGAGCCAGCGCTCAGGAACGTGTGTGGGTGGAGCCGGCATCTCCTACAAGACACTGTCCTCAAGCGGGACCTGGGGAGCACCCTGTACTGGCGGGGGTGGTGGTGACAGCGTGCTCAGTGATGTGGGCGTGGCCTCCAAAACCTGCATGTGCAAAGGTGTCGTCTTTAACAGTGACTTGCAGGCAAGTTTCAAAATCCTTCAGGCAGAATGCTTTTTTGGGTGTGTGTGCCTTCCTCAAGCCGCTGTGGACTCCTTGAAGACACGGAGCATCGGGGAGAAGGCCAGGATCCTGATGGGGTTTCAGGCCTTAGGCCTAATTGCCCCCAAACTCCTTCCACCGCTAAGCCTGTCACAGTGTCCGATTCATCCCCTTGGGCTGCTGGCTCACAGCCACACGTTGGAATCACCTGCGGAGACTGGTCCTGACACTGGAAGCTTCCACCAAAGAGTCTGGTTAATGGGCTGCGCTGGGCCTGGGCACCCATCTTTTAAAAGTTGCCCCGATGACTCTGATGGGCGGTTGGGACTGAGAACCTCGCTGAGGTACCAGGAGCCGCAGAGCCTCCCGACCCCTTCCCGGGTCCCCAGGAGCGTCTCTGAACCTGTTCCAGAGGGTCAAGTCAAGAAGGTGCTGACAGCACCTGCTGCTACTTTCGTTTTAAAATCATAAATGAACAAAATAGCTATTCAGAGATTTCCCCTTTACTACTGGACAGCTTGCAGCTCTGAGAACTCAGGAGGGAGGCCCCGTGGCGGCCGTGGAAGAGGGATGGGACTTTGTCACCCAGTTCGCTGAGAACTGCAGGCCACGCTGCCTCTCCTGACGGCATTTACGTGATTTTTTCATCTTAGTTTTACACTGTGTAATTCATGCCCGCAATGGGCCATTGGTTAAGTCAACAAAGCATTTGGAATACGGACACTTAAATCCAAGTTTATGAAGAAAATAACAATCATTCCTCACATAAGCTTCCAAAATTTTACCAGTTACGTTCAATACGTTGAAATTCTTACAGGATGTCAGTTCAGGATCTCCAGACCATTGTCTAAAAGAGAAAAAACAGTAATCATTGTATCCAATTGCTTTTCCATTTATTGAAATTAAAATCTAACAAAAGAAACACCCTCTCCCTTATCTTATCATTTTGAAACAAAATATGAAAATTCTTTAAAAATTAAGTCCATGGTCCCCTTTTTTTTTTTTTGCGGTACGCGGGCCTCTCACTGTCGTGGCCTCTCCCGTCGCGGAGCACAGGCTCCGGACGCGCAGGCTCAGCGACCATGGCTCACGGGCCCAGCCGCTCCACCACATGTGGGATCTTCCCGGCCCGGGCCACGAACCCGCGTCCCCTGCATCGGCAGGCGGACTCTCAACCACTGCACCACCAGGGAAGCCCCATGGTCCACTTTTGATGCCCTTAACATGGTTAAATTTCAAGCTACATTGTAATATTTGTTGTTTGCCCAAACCAAACACAATATAAAAATCATTTAAAAATTGGTTTGCCAAAAAACTGTGTGTTTGTTTTTGTATAAAATTAAAGTATGTTACATATCACAAGTCACTCGTGAAGGGAGAAAAAGTAAAGATGCACCTTACAAATTGTGATCATCATTAATATTACATTAGAAATACTTTCTGACATCCTTTGATATCATATTGATCTGAAATAAGATACTAAAATTAACATGACTTTTGGCGGACATCATGTAAAAATTTTGTTTTAATTTTGAAGGAGTTCTCAGATTATATATTACATGAAAGGGGTGCATGGGTCAAAAACTTTGGGGAAATGACACCTCTTCCCCAACTTGATTATTTATCAGAATTACACAAAGAAACTTGTGGGCCCCTGCCCACCCCCAGCTCCAGGAATCGGAGTCTCCAAGAGATGCTGGGGCACCTCTATTTTTTGGGGGGGGCACTTCTATTTTTAATAAGCACCCCAGATGATTCTGGTGATGAGCCTGGTGTAGAAAACGCCCATCTTGTCAGAAAGCAGGTCCCGAGACAAAAAAATAAGCCATAAGAGGAAGTGTCAGCTGGCAAAGCACATAGCTGGCAGAAGGAGGTTTGATGTGAGTGTGGTCTTGCCCTGGAAGGTCTTAGAAAACCGGCCTGAAGACACTGAAGGGATAGACCCAGGATTGGGTGACAGTTGAACCTACACATTACTGCAAACCCACAGACCCAGTGACTCGACTCTGATCCGTCCCTTACTGTGGAGCCTAGAGAAAGTCATTTGCCTCCGGCTCTTCAACTGTATAATGAGGATTTAAAAAAAAAAATCAACCTCCAAGGATTGTGCTAAGGGTTAAACGAAATCATTTGGGCAAAGCATTTGGCCCCAAAGCAGCTAACCCTAAGTGAGAACGCAAAGAAATGGAAATGACTTGGAAGAGTGATTTTGACTCTGCCTTTGACCTACCTCAGCGAAATTCTGATGGTAGTTTTTGCAACTGCAACCTGTCTGTTGTCCTATTCTTTTAGGGATGGACAGTTTCTTCATCGATCCCAGCTATCTGGGGTCCCACGCCGTTTCCGTCGGCTGGCACTTCAATCACTGAACTCTGTCTCCAAGGCTGCGGAATGGTTATTCTCTGGGCTGATCAAATGAAAGCGTCCCAGTGAAGGGGGCTAAACAATGCTGTATTAAGAGCGTAGTTCCTGCAAGGTTCTCTGGGTGAAGATGAATGTTCGAGAGAAAGGGGAGTTTATTCTCCAGCCTCCACTGAGCAAGCAGAGAAGTTGGGCTGGGGATAGGGGGCCACTCATGCTGAGATCTTTGATTTATGCTCCCCACAAGGCATGCTTTCATTTAACATCTTTCAGAGATGAAAATGTAATCATTAGCTCAGCTTACAAATTGGAGGTGCGGTTCTAAAGCCTGGAGAATAACTCAGTGGAAGCACACAGGCTGGTGATGAGATTAGAGGTGCAACATTCAGACATCGCACAGAATAAAATGCATATTCAGGAAGCTGGAGGTGGGGTCCCATGCGGACCAAAACTATGTTATGCAAATACAGTGTGTCTGTATTAGTCAGGGAAGTGATGCAAAACAGGAGGAAAGCAATCTCGAGGTCTTTGTGCTCCTTAAAGAAAAGATGTGGCTGCTCCAGAGCTGTCCCCCTGAGAGGATGCCTGGCTGTGCAGAACATGGACGGCTGGCTCTGGGGAGGCACCTGGGAAAGACCCCCGCCCGGCACTGAAGATGCAAACAAACGGCACACTAGGGTGAAAAGGGGGGAAAGAAGGACACGGTTATTTTCATCTTCATCCTCGTCGTTCGCACAGTTCCTCTCAATCTATTGTGAGAGCTGACTGTGTTTTCCTATCTCTTCCTTTCTTTCAGACACAATGCTCTAGACTGCTGAAAATTAGCAGTGCATTTCGGTTTACCATGTGGTGTTCATTCTTTTCATCTGAAGAATGAAATTGGAAGTTTGGGAGATTCCTCTTCATAAAGTGACATACCCATAGCTTCTCTCCTTGATGAGTGTTTCCCCTAGACAACAAGCTGACTAAATGCAGGACAAGACACGTGTATGTGAACTTTATAAAGAGAACAGGAGGTATTTGCTATGACAAATTGAATGTGCTGCTCTAAATTTACTACACAGTTCCCACACGGGGGCCCCTAGAGATATCAGTCTGTAAGTGAGCTCATTACCACAGAGAAAGGTCCCTTAAAATGGGGGAGAAAAATTGGTGCAGAAATGAATGGTCTGGCGTCTGGCCCTGCAGCAAATACCCCAAGCCTTATCTCCAGGGTGCATTCTAGAAAAGGAATGGACAGCACGGCCATCTACTAAAAACGAGACAGGGCTCTAAAGAGCTCACACGGATTACAGTCAGGGGTGCGGCAGCTACCGCTTCCAGTCTGCCACGAATTTCTTCCACTTTGAAATGAAACCCTGGTGGCATTAAAAATTGATAGATGAACTCATCAGAGGTACCTGACCAGCTTCTAGAATATCATCTTCCCTCTCTCCCAGTCCTCAAGAGCCAGGAATTCCTGATCTCTTGGGCTAACAAATCTAAATTTAAAAACACATAAAGGAAGACTCACAGACATAGAGAACAGACTTGTGGTTGCCAAGGGGGTGGGGCTGGGGGAGGGCTGGACTGGGAGTTTGTGATTAGCAGGTTCAGACTAGCACATATAAGATGGATGAACAACAAGGTCCTACTGTAGAGCACAGGGAACTCTATTCAATATCCTGTGATAAACCATCATGGAAAAGACTATGAGAAAGAATGTATATATATATGTATAACTGAGTCACTTTGCTGTACAGCAGACATTAACACAACATTGTAAATCAACTACAGTTCAAGAAAATTTTTAAATAAATCAATCAATAAAAATAAAAAACATAAAGGAAAACCCAAACCACCTGGTTACTTCTCAAGATCCAGAGGGATTGTTTACCTTTTCTGAAGAAGCACCAAAAGTTCAGACAATTCCTGCTCATTTTGGTGCTGTTCTCACTAGATTTATGACCCGACAATAAGAAATCTGTTGAATCAGTGAAGGAGTGAGTGGCGAAAATAGATGGACATGTGACAAGGAGGGATTTTTACAAGGAAAGGGAGACTGTGTTGATGAATATTTAAAAAAATTAAATTAGAGGGGTGAATAAAATGACACATTAAAAAAAAATAACTGCTTAATTGGGTAAAGAGTCATAAGTTTTGAACCTGGATCTATAATCAGTGAACTGAAAAGAAAAAAACAAAAAACCAACCAAACAGAAAAAGCCTTCTCTTGAGATCACCAGTAAAGTCACAGAAGCTTTTAGGAGTTTCATTTCCTTAGGAAGTGTGCTCATTCATACCACGTTGTCATAGAAACATTTTAAAAAGTGTTTTCCGGCCATTTTGTTGTTTCGCTAAAGAAGCAGGGGACCACCAAGTACTGGATTCAGAGGAGACAGAAAAGTTCCCTCCTGCCCACTCCCCACAACTGAAAGAATTCTGGACCAGTTCTTTGACTTAAGAGTTCCTGGAAGTGCCTTTTGTTTGAAAACACTGACTGTTCCTCCCAGCTGGGAGCCAATTCAGAGGAAAACTTCAGCTATTAAGGAACAAACCTTGCAGGCAGAAGGAGGTGGACGGTGCAAGCTTCCTGTACGATGCAGCATCTAATGTGTGATCATTTGGAATATGTGTAAATATTTTTACCCACCTTATTAAAATGCTTTTAATTCTAGATTTGTATATAACAGTTAAATGGTGTAAAAAATGGTCTAAATAATGTTTTCCTGTGAGCCTATGACTTAAACAGGGTATTCCCAGATTCCATGTCATTTTCCCCGATGGTCACCCTTCCTCATTTCTTATGCCTCTTGGGGTGAAATGAGCAGCCCGAGCAATGGGAAAATGAGGTGATTTAGGTAATGCTCGGTTTCTGCCCCAAATCCTTAGCTGTCAATTTCGTTCTTCTATTCGTTGTTTTGGAAGCCACTTCAAACACTTTTTGGAATGAGGTTGCTATAAGAAGTAATTGAACCCTTGGTATGTGTTTGTATTCCAGGAAGAATGGCATTTTTCTACGATGGGACTTTAAATTGTTGGGATAAATTGGAAAACAGTCTCCTCAATTCCATTTGCTCTCAGTTTGAAAGATACTGACTACATGTCAACACCCGTTTCCCTGAGAGCGACCAAAAGCACAAAATTAATCACCAAGAGCTATTATCATTGAAGACTAGACAGTGCCTAATATCCAGGAGGTCACGGTTACAGGGGTGAAGTACGTGGAGATCACGCAGATCTTGGCCGTTTGCCTGGAACAGGGCCACACTGCCACCCAGGTAGACCAGTTCTCCCAGGGAGATGGCCTTTAATAAAGCCATCCTGCAAGGGACAGTGCGGGCTCCACCATGGCAGCTGCTTTGGGCGGAGTCTGTCTTTCAAACGCGGTACACTAGCAAACCCAGAAAGCAATCTCACTTACTGTCAGACCGGGATCTGCTGACATTGAACTTGGAGGGTTAGGAGTATAATCAGACTCAAAGGAGGTGCCGGTATGCTAAACTGTAAGTATTTTATTAACAAAGAGCAAAGCTTGACAGAGCAGTGCGCAATCGCTTACCTTCCAAACTGCAGCTCAGCCCAGAGTTGGACAGCAGACTAGCACTGGTTTTCTAGAATATATGTATATATGTATATATGTATATATATATATATATATCTGGGGAGGCGATGGAGGAAAGTCCCTCAAGCATGAACTTTCCACACACACACTCTCTTCTCGCTTAGAGGGTCAATAGAAGCAACTTAAACAATTTTAATTAAGGAGGAAGCAAACGTTCCACATATCCTGAGCTCATCTTCAATCACTGGCCCGAATCGGATGTTTTCGGAAAGCCGTGGTTCCTCCATCTCTTTAAAAATTTATTTACTTATTTTTTCAATCTTATGACTTCTGCTCTGGGCCAGCTGAGGCCAGGTCATCTGGAATGTTTGAGTTCAGGAGCACTTGGGAAAAGAAACTTCCATTATTTTCCTGTCTGGGTGAGTGTCAAGAACAATTCACCATAACAACTAATACAAATGTACTTACTTCTATAAAAGTCAACTCCTTGAACCATGACACAGGCATCTGTGCCGTTGCCCTGAGCCTTTATTCTGGTTTCAGTTCACTGAATGCTCTGTGCCTGTTTAAGCCCCGTCAGTGAGGTACTCACAGTCCTGAGATAACGGATAGCAGAAAGTTGACAATTAGCTGAAATACTTGGGATGTGCAGACAACCCAGTGAAGTCACTCGGGCTGCCACGTGGAAGTCAACATCCCGGCTGATCAGAGAGTCAGAGAGAAGAGACTAAACCCAGAGGCTCTATGAACATGGCCTTGCCTGCACTGCGCCCATCTGGGAATGAAAATACAAATGTCCACAAAAGCCAAAGAGGAAATCAGGATGTGGGTATCAGCCTTAGAAAGGAGGGTTGGGCTCCCCTGGTGGCGCAGTGGTCGGGAGTCCGCCTGCCGATGCAGGGGACACGGGTTCGTGCCCCGGTCCGGGAAGATCCCACATGCCGCGGAGCGGCTGGGCCCGTGAGCCATGGCCGCTGAGCCTGCGCATCCGGAGCCTGTGCTCCGCAACGGGAGGGGCCGCGGCAGTGAGAGGCCCGCGTACCGCAAAGGAAGAAAAAAAGAAAAAGAAAGGAGGGTCACCTGTGACTCGTACCTGTGTATGGTAACTTCAAACATGATCTTGATGGACATTTCCTCTCATTTCCTTAGACTCACACTCAGGAAGAACTCGAATTGTCGTGTCAAAAAGGCGAAGAGAAACAAGGGTCTCCCGCCCCAGAAGGATGCTCTTGAGATTCCAAAAGGAAGGACACAGTGGGGCAGGAGAAAGAGTTTATGCCTTGGAAAGAGGGGAAAGGAAGAGGCTGTCACCTGGGGGTGTGGCCGGGAGCGTGGCAGTAGGGATGCTCTGGAAGGTGGGTGCGAAGTGAAGTGGGAATCCGGAGGACAGATGGCAGCCGGCACACACCGCCCCGTGGAAGCCACGCCCATGGGATTGCAGGTGGTCAGGAGCTGCTCGTTCTGTCCTCACCAGCTCAGGAGCCTCATGGACCCCCGCCTGCCCTCTGCTGAGGACAGGACGCCTGCCTCTCCAAACACCTGCTGAGCCCCAGAACTGCCCCATATTTCCTTTCTTAAATGGCCCAAATCATATAATTTCCCCCCAAAGTAGGTCCTTGCTACTCAGCAATGCCATTGGGGACAAATCAAGCCCCTCTATGTGGGTGAGACTGAGTGGCCAAATACGTCCGCCCTTTACAAATTTCTGCTCCTTTCAATCAAATTTATAGACACGTACTTAGTCCACATCTTGTCAGAAACATCTTTATAAAGTGAGGGGCAGTGGGATTCAGCCCTGGTCTTCTTACCTAGGGATTCTCTCTCACCTCGTGCTAAGTGGCCGATGGTGTGAGTGGATATGGAAGCTGCACAAAATTGATGGGAGGCTGGGACATATAGACATGATCGGATGTCAAAAGACGTGAACATCGACCCAAACCTCCCCCCTTGATTTCTTGAACAAGCCGGAAGTACCTCCGTCTCCTTTTCATTCACTCATAGAATGAAATGTGCCCAGGGTACCAGTCTAGACTCTGGGTTGTGTGATGCAACCAATGCAGATATATCCAGGACAACATCTCTACCCCCAGGAGCACGAATAACTTTACAACCAACATTCACTACAGTTAATTGATCATTATTTACTGTAACGTAATGTTTTACAGTATGTAAAGGAAAAAAAAATTTTGCACTGAGAAGTGTAAAACTCCAGCAGCCCTTCCCAACAGGATTATTTCATGCCGTGACTAAGACAGGTAGTCTCAAACAGTCTTGGGTTTTCACTGAGTTTTTTCAGCATCATGTTAAAAAAATGGTGACTTAAGTTTATGTAAACACCTCAGCTGCAATGGGGAGGTCTCTTACTCAGGACTTAAGCAACAAATTCCATCCTCAGAAAAGGGGTATCGTGGAACGGTATTACAGGCGGCAAGAACCCACAGAGGTGAGGTCAGCGGATGTGAGATTAGGATTCCTTGCAAGTAACAGGGATGGGAAGGAATACATGGACGAAAAGACGAATTCAGAGAGAATTCACGTCCCAGTGAGGCTCAGTGGTCATCTCCAGCCCAACCTTACTTTACAGTCTGGAAACGGAGACACTGAACACAGTGACGGATTACAGTACAGCCAGCTCAGCGTCTGTGGTGATAAAGCAGAAGTGACCAAGAGAGAATCTGCTTAGATGAACTTTTAAATTTCCTTTGAATTACTGCAGTAACGCTCGCCTATTGCATTAAATTTGGAAAACACGAAAAGTGCACAAAGGAAAATAAAAAGTCTGTAATCCCATTCCGAAGGGATGACCACCACGAACCCCTTTTAGATGGCTTGATGCATGGGATTTGGGTCTCCAGGAAAATATGGATTTGATGATAAGACTATGAAACCCTCCCAAATGTCTCATTGCTGGGAATCGGGGGACGGTGTCGTTTTGGTGGCTCAGTCATTCGTTTCCCTCACTCACTTTATTCATTTAGCAGATATTTAGTGAGCATTTATCACGTGCCAGGCACTGTTAGGCACTGGGTGTACCAGTATATACCAGTATGTACTGGTATGAAGGAGACGGTCATTGTCCCTGTCCTCGTGGGGATGACATTCCAGCCAGGAAAACGTAATTAACGCTTAGTTACAATCATGAACGATGAGGACACCGTGAGATGGTACAACGGGTTGCCCGACACCAGACTTGCTTTGTCTGGTTGAAGCTAGAATCAACCTTGCTACTCAGAGCGGCCTCTGCAGAAAATGAGCTCCGGGGCCTCCTGGGAACTTGTCAGAAATGCAGACTCTCAGGCCCCACCCACTGAATCAGGATCTGCTTTTTCACAAGCTCCCAGGGGATTCGCAGGCCTATTAGGGCTTGAGAATCACTGTTCTAAAGGATGTGGGACTCCTCAGTCCAGGGGGGCATTGGGGCAGGTAAGGCCCACCAGGCCCGCGAGCCTGACACCCACCGTCCGCACAGGAGAAACTTTGGAGCCAGCAGAGGAAGCCAGTGTGACTGGACCACAGCCAGAGGAGGCTGTGGGGTCAGCCGGGAGGCCTGGGTCTGCGGCCAGCCCTGGGTCCGGGAGCACTTCAGCCCCTTTTGGAGCCCCAGTTTCCTCACCTGCAGGGGCAGCTCTCCTCCCTACCCCTGAGGGCCGACATAAGCGTCAGACCAGTCACTGTGCCAAAAGCATTCACAGCGCTGAGGCCTCACCACTGCTTTTCATTTGATGAGGGAGGAAGGAGAGCTATGTTTGCAGGGCCTTCACTGCCCCGCCTCCCGTGGGCGGGACTCAAAGTGACTTATTCCTCAGCCATGAAAAGGAACGAACTAATGCCTTTTGTAGCGACATGGATGGACCTAGAGATTGTCCTACTGAGTGGTGTAGGTCAGACAGAGAAAGACAAATGTATGATATTGCTTATATGTGGAATCTTAAAAAATGGTACAAATGAACTTATTTGCAAAAGAGAAACAGAGTCACAGATGTAGAAGACAAACTTATGGTTACGGTGCCGGGGGAGATAAACTGGGAGACTGGGATCGACATATACACACTGCTATATATAAAACAGATAACTAATAAGGACCTATTGAAGAGCACAGGAAACTCTACCCAACACTATGTAATGACCTATATGCGAAAAGAATCTAAACAAGAGTGGATGTATGTATAACTGAGTGACTCTGCTGTACGGCAGAAACTAATACAACATTGTAAATCAACTATATTCCAATAAAAATTTTTAAAAAATCACGGTGCCCCTGTAACTAGTTTACCCAACTCATCACAAGCACAGGCAGTGATGGAAAAGACACTCTAGCTCCAACTTTGCATATGGCGGCAGTAGCGTGGGGGTGGGGTGGTTACAGATTGTGGAACAGGTGTGGTTAGGGCCCCGCTGCGGCCAGGAACGCCTCCCCAGCCCCGTCTAACCTCCTGGCTTGAGCCCCCAGCTCCCTACCATGTTTTCTGATGCAGAACGAGGGGGACACGGAGGGTGACCTGGAGTGACCACCAACCTTTGCTCTTTCTTTTCTTAACTGTGAGTGTTAGGGAGCAAGGACAGAACTTACAAAACAACCTAAGCCCAAACAAAACAGCCACAGGAGAAAAGTAAACAGAAAAATGATCATGCCTTCCAAAGTAAAGGCTTGAATTTCATGAAGTCTTTCTTTTATTCCCATTTGTTACTCTTAAGAATCAGATTAAAGTATCTGGTTTCCCAAGCGCTTGCCTACAACCAGGGCTCCTCCTCGGACACACCTTTGTAATTCTACCCACCTTGGCAGACAGGCAGGTGACCCAGAGAGCTTTGTTCCCCGGTTTCACATTGTATTATGTAGCCTCAGGCACCAGGCTACCCAG
The DNA here is from genome assembly GCF_963924675.1 of Phocoena phocoena. Classification (NCBI taxonomy): domain Eukaryota; kingdom Metazoa; phylum Chordata; class Mammalia; order Artiodactyla; family Phocoenidae; genus Phocoena; species Phocoena phocoena. Next base: position 102,959,371 of record NC_089228.1, read on the forward strand.
TCAGCCCGATTTACAACCTGAAACCACTCGTCTTTTCTGTGTCTGTTCCTGACGTTTATGCAACACCGGTTCTCAGAGGTGTAGCAGCACACTGCCTGCCCTCTATCATTTTGTTTGTCCTCACAGCAGACATGGACTTCTTATATTTTTTGTGTTCAATTCCTGATACATGGAGAGGCAAATCCAGGCAAAGAGAGTTCAAGTGTGCCGTGTGAGATGATACACTGGACTTGGTGGCTGGGCTGGACTAGAAGTTCTAGAACTTACGTCAGAGATTCTCTCATCATCGTCATCATCTAATATTTAAGTAACAGAAAAAGCCTGAGAAGAAAAGCTCACTAGGACCTAATCCGACTTCCCAGAGTCAAGCACTGGGCACGCTCTGGCTCTTTACTTCCAAACTCCCACAGCGCCGAGATACCCCTTTAAAACGTTACACAAGTAATACGTGCATCCATTTAATTCAGGATGTACACAAGAACACTACAGATAAAGCAAAAGTCCCTGCTGACATCTTCCCATCTTGACTTTGTTCACTACCCCATAGGCACCTTGATGGATTTGGCAGATATCTTTCCATTTAGTATTGTTTTGCCATATACGTCCATATAACTGTGCTGTACCCATAGTCATTTTCATTGACAGTTTTTTTCCACTGACATTTTGTTTTTGAGATCTATCCACACTTTTAGGACTGATTCATCTTCTGTGGCTGTATAGTATTCTATCACATGTATGTGCCACTAATTTATTCATTCCACTTTTTAAAAGTATTTTTTAATTGAAGTATAGTTGATTTACAATGTTAATTTCTGCAGTACAGCAAAGTGACTCAGTTATACACACACATATACATTCTTTTTTATATTCTTTTCCATTATGGTTTATCCCAGGATATTGAATATAGTTCCCTGTGCTACACACTAGGACCTTGTTGTTCATCCAGTCTATATTCCATTCCACTTTTGATGACCACTTAAGTCCTTTCCACTTTCTCACCGTGGCAAACACTGCGCATTTCTCTAAGTGCCTGTGTGGAAATGTTTCTCGGGACTTACTCCTAGAAGAGGAATTGTTGGGTCACAAGAGGAATTGCTGTGCACTTTCAGTTTCAACAACAACGGCCAAATTGCCTTCCAAAGAGCTTTTTCCAACCTGGACACCCCGAATCAGTGCGCGAGGGTACGTGTCTCTCCATAAGCCGGCAAAAATTCCTGTTCTTGTCAGACTTCCCCAAGTATAATTTTCCAAAGTTAAATATGACTCTCAAATCTTTCTACAAATATGGCATGCACATGGGCCAAAAGTTTGCTCACCTCATTAACTAATGAGGACGTTTGTAAGATGAAAAAGCTGATTCAAAGACCATTTGGGGAAATGGGTTTACAGAGTCCTTAACCTATATTAAAATAAGATTGCTAGGCTAGATATAAACATGGTTAATGTCCTACAGGGAAATAATTATAACCTTTGAAGTTACCTTTTCTTTGGGGCAAAGATTATTTGCATCTCTACCAGGCACAAATCTACAAGTTGGTACATAACCTTACAGAGACTCAGCTTTTCATTAATAGTAAACAGCAACATCAAACAACAGAAACTTCTCCTAGAAAAGTAAGTAATCCTTGGGCTTTTAAACAGCGCTGCAATACGAGGTTGAAAGGAGCGCCATTCTTTTGGTCTTATTTCCAGATTTTGGATAATTTCTCTTAATAGATTTTTAAAAATCTGTATCAATGCAATGGATTAAAAAGTGGCAGTTCATTGTGTTTTACTCGGAATTTCTGTAATGATTAGTGACTTTTGGGCCGTTGTTATTTTTACTCTCTAGTTCCAGGTCTCTTTAACAAACAAATATTGCAGACAGGAAAAAGCTTCCTTCTCTTTAGTGACCAGAGTGCCTGGCACAACTGAAGAGCAGCCTCACGAAGTTAGGTCTCCTAGGCAACAGGGAAAAGGAGACCTGATTGCTCCTAGGATAGATTTATTGGATGCATAAAAACACCTTCACTGTGGTCGGAGAGGTTCTGCTCAGCCCAGTGGCAGTGGGAGAGGGGGTGTGTACGATGGGGGGAGACCTCAGTGGGGCTTTGTGGGGGACGGCAGAACTCAGCTCTGCCCGCTTCCTCAGCCTCTACCCTCAGGTCCCTCCTGCGGACTAGGTGGTGAGTCCATCAGTTACCAGCATTTACTGACTGTCGCCAGGTTGGGGTGTCTCCAGGTTGTGGAAAACACCTTCTCTTCCCAGTTCACAAGGCAAACGGGAGGTAAAGATAAACTTGGATGAACTTTGAAGGTCTGATATGGGCAAGTCACTGGAGCAGTCTGAGTAAAACCTGGAGGCGGTGATGTATGCGCGTGTGCCTGTGCGCGTGTGTGTAGCAGTGAGACACACCTCTCGGTCTGGATCGAGTCACGTGACCGACAACCTGCCCTCAGGCTGGACCGAGTCACGTGACCGACAACCTGCCCTCGGTCCCCATCGTTTCTGCGCCCTAGCTGGGCTTTCGATACTTTCCAGGAGCGCAGAGCGCTTAGGGGCCTCGCCCTGGCTCTGCCTCCCCAGCCTGGGGCGATGTGAGGTCACCCGAGACCCTCTAGAACCAACTTCCAATACTTGAACTAACCGGATTCCTTAACTATCGCTCAAAATTACCTCCCAATTAGGAGCAGCCTGAGGGGCAGGCGGCCGTGAATCCCGGTTCTCCACGGGGGCAGCTTCCCCGGGTCCACTTCGAAATCTCTCCGGCTCACCAAGGGCCCCAGCTCACGCGGGGACGCTCTTTCCGAGGGCACCCTTTCCCACCGCCGGCCCGTCCCACTTCTTAGCAGGGGGTCCACTCTCCTTTTGGGGGGACCCTGTGGCTGGCTGGCCCGGGCCTGCCGCGTCGTCTGTCCCACCGTGTCCCCATGGCCGGGCGGTGGCGCGACTGGAACGCGCGGGGGACGCGGGGCGGGCGGCTTCGGCCTCCGGCCCGGCCCAGGGTAGATGCGCGGGCGGCGCGCGGACGAGAACCTGGCCGACAGCACCGGCGCCGGGTCCCCGGAGCGGGTGCGCCCCGCCCTCGCCCCCCTCCCGGCACACGTGCAGCTTCCACCCCCGCGGGTCGGGTGGGGCGCGCAGCCCCCCGACCCGACAGTCTCCGAGGATCGAGAAACGGAAAGAGAGGAGTCTCCCCGGGAGCCTGCCGAGCGCAGGCCAGCCCGCCCTCCCTGCCCAGTCTCGTCCGATCCCGGCCGGCGGCTCGGGGCCCGGAGGGGAGGGAGGGGGCGGGGCGGGGGCACAGAGGCGGGGCCGGCGCCCGGGTTTCCGCCCCTCCAGGCAGCCGGGGGTCCCCGCGGCCCCAGCAGCGCGGGCTCGGGAGGCGGCGCGGGGCGCTGAGGCCAGGCCCCCCCTCCTCCGCTTGGCGCGTCCTCTCACCCGGAGGCGGGGAAGGCGGACGCGACCGCGGCCTCGACGTCGGCGGCCGCGCCGCCCGCGAAGGGAAGCGCCTTATAAGCCGCCGCTCGGCCGGACCCGCGGCTCGTCGCCGCGCCATCCCGGAGAGCTCGCGGAGGCCGGGCCGACCCCAGACAGACCCCGACTCCGGACAGACTCCCGACCAGCGCCGGCTCCGGACAGATCCTGGATCTGTCCGACTCTGGACAGACCTCGGACGGACCCCGGGCCCGGACAGACACCCCGGCTCCAGACCGATCCCGGCTCCGGACGGACTCCCCGCGGACCCAGGCCCGGGCGGGCGCGCCCCCTGCCGGCCGGGGCATGCTCGGCCCGCGGCATGGCCTCGGCGGTGTTTGAGGGCACGTCGCTCGTGAACATGTTCGTGCGCGGCTGCTGGGTGAACGGCATCCGCCGGCTCATCGTCAGCCGGCGCGGCGACGAGGAGGAGTTCTTCGAGATCCGCACCGAGTGGTCGGACCGCAGCGTGCTCTACCTGCACCGCAGCCTGGCCGACCTGGGCCGCCTGTGGCAGCGCCTCCGCGACGCCTTCCCCGAGGACCGGCCCGAGCTGGCGCTCGCGCCGCTGCGCGAAGGTGGGCGCGGGCCCGGCCTGGGGCAGGGGGTCGGGGGGACTCCTTTGAAGTGCAGGGAGGGGGCGCAGGGGCGGTTATTAAGCGGGGATCGCGACATCCCGGGCCCCGGCACGGGACAGGGGCCCTCAGACCTCCGCCCGCCCCCGGGCGGTGAAGTGCAGTGGCTGGTGCGCAGGAGTCGGCGCACGGGGCCCGAGGCCGGCCAGACGGGAGTCCTGACCGTCCCCGAGGCGAGCCACCGGCCCGCGCCAGTGTCGGGCGGCCCCTGCGACTCCCGCCGCGGCCGCGGCCGGAGAGGCGGGGGGGACGTTTGGGAGGAGTTAAGGACAGCGTCCAGCTGGGGTCGCGTCGTGTCTGGCAGCCCCCTCCGAGGCCTCCCCCGGCAGGGCCGCGCCTCTCGTCCCCGGTGACCGACAGCCCGAGTGCGCGGTGCCACGCGGCCTCCGTCGCCACCAGGGTGGGTCCGCATTCGAGTCTGATGAGCCCAGAGGCCTCCTCCCGCGCCTTGTGACTTTCCTGGCTCACAGGGACTGGGTGGCTTCCCGTTTCCTCTCCTCGGCCCACGGGGCTGGCCTTTGGAGGCCGCGGAGAGGAAGCGAGAGGCTGAAGCTGAGGCAGGAGGACTGGGGTCCCCCCTGCCCCCTCCCACACACACGCGTGACCACCTGCAGCGCTGAGAATCTGGTGACACTTCCCAGCGCCCTCCTCTAAGCAGATCCCTGGGGCACTTTAGGGGGCATTTACTGAAGCTGCCCATCTGCCTGAGGTCTTGGGATAATCTCCACTCCGCCCCACGCCCCCCTCCCCGGGACAGCTCCCACCCCAGTGAGTGAATTATATGGGTAATTAGCTCATTCTCATGACACATTCTCGGGCAGACGCGTCACTTGGAAAGGCTCCCAAAGCCAGCACGTTTGCAGGCCCTGCTCCCCTGAGTCTCGCTTTCATGCTGCTCTGGAGGGAGTTCAGTATTATTTCAAGCATGGCATTAGTTTACCTTGATCTACTGTTTGTGTGTGTGTGTTGTTATTTATCAAATGGATGCCCAAATCCGGAAAGCTTAGATGAAGGAACAGCTGTTTATTCAGTGACTTACATCCTTTCTGGAACGAGGCAGGCCATAAACAAACAGGAGTCCCTGAGAGCTGGTGGAGGGCCTGCCCTCCCCCCGCCCTCCCCATACCCTCCCCCACACCCTCCCCCCGCCCTCCCCCCATACCCTCCCCTGCCTCCCCCCATACCCTCCCCCATACCCTCCCCCTGCCCTCCCTTCTGCCCTCCACCTGCCCTCCAGGTCTCTGTCAGAGGACCCCGCTCAGCTGTGACTCCAGGCTCCCCACTTGGCTCCGCCCCTGTAACATAGGACCTGACACTCACTTTTCTCGTGCGGACTGGAGTGCACCCTCAGTGTCCAGCAGTAGTAAGCCCTCCACAAAGGTGGCTTTTGTTGTCACCCCCAGCGGCTTCTGGTGAGGGTCATAGAAGGTGGGGAGGAGGGCGGAGCTTCAGTCGCCTTGGGATCTGGTGAGGAAACCACCTTACCCGGAGCACAAGGGCTAGGGTGCGCTGTGCTCACGCACGCCCTGGGCTCTGTCCCTCCACGCAGGTCGTGCCTGGTTGGTTCTGGGTTTGCGAGGGGTCAGCGCACCATCCGCAAGGAGACAGGAAGAGGGTGACCACGAGGGCGAAAACAAGGCGCAGAAGGGGTATGATAGCTGCTTTCAAGTGTCTAAAGGGAGAAAAATCAGCAAGAAATGGGTATTAGGTTTGGTGGGGGACATGCGGGGCGGCAGTCAGGTGAGGACCAGTTGTGTGTGAAGGCCTTTCGAACAGCCCACGATGGACTGTGGGAATGTCTTCTCGGCTGGAGTCCTGACCAGAGGGCCTCCTGCAAGGCCAGCTCAGCACCCCTGGAGGAGAGGAGGTGGAGGCCCGGGGCCGCAGGACAGGCGACCTGAACCCTCTGTCTGGTTCCAGGTTCTCTGCCTGGAGGCAAGCCGGCCCCTCCCCCAGCACTACCTGAGTTTGTTGTACACCCAAGGGAAGGCCTTTCCCTTCCTTAGAAGGAAGGAAAGTCCAGGGAAGTTGTTTGCTAAGTAAAATACATCGCCATAATGCAAAAGAAGCGTTCACCTTATTTCCAGGTGGATTTGCTATTTGCATAAACAGATCGTCTGGACATACAAACCATACACACAAAAGGCATCCAGATGTGTGTGCTGTTTTAGAGATGCCAGGTTTTCTCAGTGCAATTCCCCATCAGATTCCCTCAGTTTAAATTTATTGCATGTTTCTGGGCTGGGTTACGTTGGCCCACTCATCTCTTTGAAAAGCTTTGCAAGTGTAGGTTTGAGAACTCGCGCTGGCAGCAGGCCGGTAGCTCTTGTGCATGCAGGACTGAACACCTCCAGAGGGTGGGAGCGCCTTGGGTCCGACTTGCATCTTTGATTCCGCGTGCAGTGAAGGGGATGCGGAGCCCTCTGTCGTGGTCCCTGGAGTATCGCCGTGGGAGAGTGTTTCTGTGCAGAGCACTTTTCCTCGATTCTGCACACGCACTGGTGCTAGCCTTGGCTGTCTGTCTGTGGAACGTGTATGTTTCCTGGTGACACGTGCGCAGAGATATTTAAACCCCTGCGTGGAGTGGCGGCACGGGGCTCACTCGCCCACCTCCCTGGTCTTCTGTTTGGGCGAGGCTGCTCTCAGGACTAGTCTTGCTTCTTCTATCCTCTTCCTTGGCCTCTTGGCTTCTCACCTTATGCTCTTCTGCATCTGGATCTGATATACCCGTCCTTCCTTTCTTGTGCCCCTGCCTGGGGGAGGGAGGTAGCTGCTTTCTGTGCATAGTATCTCTGGGTGACCAAGGTGTCCCCTTCTGCTCTTTCCACACTCTGACACAGGTAGGGCCGAGTCTTTGACTTAAAGCCCCTTTACGTAATACTTAACATGGTTCAGGGCTCCTGACCAGATGTGGCAAGGCCTCTTGCCTGTTACATCTCTCGTCTGGGAAGGTTCACACTTTAAAAGACAAGCATGCAGAATGTCCCCAGTGACTGTCTGGGGCTCTTGGATTATTTTGATCCTTTTTAAAAAACAACACCTGTTTCAGGCCTTATGAAGTCATCACTGTAGAAACAGATCCCATTTCCAAAGTAGGCAGGTGACCTTTGATCCCGGATCCCCGTCAAACCAACACTTTATGTTCACTCAGCAAGCACCTACCAGATGCCTCCCCTGCACCATCATCTCCTGAACAAAACAGACAAACCTGCCCTCATGACTCTGTATTCGGTGGGGGGGGGGGGGAATCCAATAATAAAGAAGATAAGTTTAAAAAACATGTTAGACGGTTCTGCACCTTCAGAAGAAAAGAAAAGGGAGGAAGGAGAGGAGCTGTGACTTGCAGGGGCAGGGAGGGGTTCACTTTCAGATGGGCTGGTCCAGAAGGGCTCAGAGGAAGTGACCTGTGAGGAGAGCCCGGGAGGAAATGGGGAGGAAGCGATGTAGGTGCCTGGGGAAGAGCTTCCAGCCAGTGGCCAGAGCAAGTGCAAAGGCCTTGAGGCCAGCGTGTGCCCGGCGGCCCTGAGTTCTGAGGGGGCCGCTGTGGTTGGCGGGGAGAGAAGGGGGTGGAAGCAATGGGAGATCGAGGTAGGGAGTGGGCAGATCACGCTCAGCGTGGAGCTCTTGTCGGAGATGGAGAGCTCGGAACGGGAGCGACCTGATGTGACGGGCACTCTGGCTGCTGTGCTGAGCATGGCTGGAGAAGGACCAGGGCGAGCCGGGGAGACAGGGAAGGTGTGAGAAGTGGTCAAACACGGACGTGTCTGGGAGGGAGTGCAGGGTCTATGGAGAGACCAGATGTGGGTGTGGGAGCCTTGGGTGATGCAGGAAGCCTGCCGGGGGAGCTGATGGAGGGCCCAGCTTTGAACACGGTATTTAGTGTTTTCTCCAAATAAGGCCCCTCCTTGAGATCCTGTGCATGGTGCTGGGGTAACGTCTGTTCACCCCTGTCACCAGGGACATGGATCTGCCTGCGTCTTCATAGACCTTCTGTTAGATGTGAGATGGGGGGGCAGAAGCGAAGGCGTCTGGCACCGACCAGAGAGGCCTGGGTGCAGGTCCGCCAGCCAGGACACCCCGCCTCCCCACGGCTCTAGGGGACAGCGCTCTGCTCCCAGGCTCTGCTCTCACGTGGATGGGGAGAAGCTCTGCACTTCCCCGAAACAAGTGGGGGTAGATCGCCGTCTGGTCTGGGGGTGAACTGCAGAGCCCCGAGTTTCCTTTCTTAGTGAAAGTGGCTAAAAAAGAGCAGAGGCCACCCACAGGTCAGGGCAGCAGATCAGGGGGACAGAGGCCACCTCTGTCCGGCCTGACGGGCCCTGCAGTGGGCCGGGGTCCTGTCCTCCCCCTTCACAGCCCTGCCCCGCCCCCATGCATGGCTTCCCTGGAGGGGGTCCTGCCCCTTCTAATGGGGAGAGGGGCAGTTTTCACTTCTCTGGGGGCATTTTGGGTGTTCTTTCTGATTCACAGACCTATTTTCGAATCTCTTCCATATATAGGGCTGCCGGGCTCTGCCGTCCCCCGGGTCTGGTGCCGGCACCATCCCTCCCGGGAGCCGGCTGTCTCCTCTCTTCCTAAGGTTTTATGTTTCTTTCCCAGACCCACACCCTGCTGTCGCTCAGGCTTTGTTCCGAGTTCCCTGTCCGGACTCTCCTTCCTCCGTGAGTGACGGTGTGCTCTGCGGTCCCATGGTCTCATCCGTCAGAGCTCCGGCCGTGCCGTGGGCCCCGGTGACTCGGGCTAACCCCCAGTCAGAGAAGGAGCGGCCAGAAACTCACAGAGCTTGTTCGCTCTGGAGCTTCTAGGCCTCGCTTACTTCCCACCAGATTTCCAAGGGGAAACTTGGTTCTGCATCTCAGCACTGGGACCGGCTGGTAGCATCTGGGTGCCCCCAGGCTGGCCCCCAGGGACACCGCTGTCCTTTTCTCTTTTTTAACCAGTCTGGGCCTGGTGTGCCTCCACTGTGTGTTTTTATAAACACTTTTCCAAACGGCAGGAGGTGTTTCTGGTTGGGAGCAGTCAGAACTAGGGAAGATGGGCATGCAGCGGAAGGTAGCAGCAAAGCCTCTGAGGTACGAAGCAGGGCCGGGGCGGTGTGGCCGCTCCGTGAGGCTCGGTGTGGAGCTGCAGGGCGGGGCCGCGGAGAGGCTGGCCAGGAGCGATGAGCCCCACGGGCGAGCACGGGCGCCCCAGGGTCCGGCCCCTTGGAGCGGGGCGTCCTGCAGGGGCAGCGGCCGTCAGCAGAGTACATAGGGGACAGTGAGTGAGGGCGCGGCGTTACCAGGGGTTGACGTTGTCCCACTGAAATCGTTTTCGTTGGTGTTTTTGTTCACTTTCACTTCCTCGGGTGACAGTAGGCATCCACCAGCCCTTTCGGTCGTCACCACTGAAAAGGTGGTCCCCATGTCCCTGAACGGGCCTGAGAAGCTTCCCCCCCCACCCCGCCCCCGCCAGGCCCTGGATCCAAATCCTCCCCGTGATGGGGGCAGGGAGGGGGCTGAGGCGAAGGGCTGGACGCCTTTCTTTTCTGGTCGGGCCTGGGCTCCCTGGAACCGTGGCAGCACAGACAAGACGTGTCCTGTGTCACATAGAAGCACAGACCACGTGCCGCGACGTTGTCCTCCAGGCAGGCCCCGCAGGGCCCCGCTCCCCGCTCCCCGACGTGGGTCCTGCAGGTGAACACGACCGCCCTGATCCACTGCCGACTTACACTGCAGGGCGTGCCGCACGTTTAAGAACAGGCACCTCCGTCGTCCTCTGCTGGTGTGTGACTTACAGTCAGTAGGAAACACGACAAGCGGCATTTGGACCGAGGGTGGGGGGAGGGAAGGAGCGGACGTGGGATTAAGGCTCTTATCACGGTGCCCACTCATCACCAGAACCCCCTGCTTCCCGCAGGGGAAAATCCAGGCCCTGCGAGACTGGCGGACCCGCCTGGGGACACGAGGTCACGGCGGGAGGAGGTTGGGCTGAGCGGCCAAAGCACCAGCAGCAGCTTTGGGACCAGGCGGGTGAGGATGCGGTGTCGGGCTGTTTCTGGCTCCCTCCCACGTGACTTGAGGCAGGTGGTTCAGCTCAAGCCACCGCTGCGGGTTCATAAGCTGGCAGGGGTGGCATCTGCATGGCCGCCGCTGTGAGCGCTGAAGCCTCGACAGAGCCATGCTGGACGGGAAGGCACCATGTGAGGCGGAGCTTCTGCCCTTTGCTCTGGGTAGGCAGCGTCCCCTCACCCAGAGCCCTCCCGGTGGGGGTGTGGCGCCCGCCCCCAGGTGTGGCCTCCAGCCTCCCGTCCTAGGGAGGTGGGGACGGCGATGGCGCCTGAGAGCCCGGGGAGTGGGTCACCCCGATACCTCAGTGGGACCCCTACCGACCAGGCCTGGGGCTTTGCTGGTCCAGAAATTGGGATTTGGTGCTTGGCGTGGGTCAGGCTCGGGGGCAGTTTTCCGGGGCAGATGCTCTCGGTGTGTATTTTCTATGAGAAATAGAGCTGCCACGGGGGCAGAGCCTGGGTGGAGAGCCGGGCCCCCCTTGGCCCCCAGGGGTGTGTAAGGCTTGTCTCAGCCCTTCTGGCCCGCTCTCGCCCTCACCCCTGCGCTGCAGGTTCCCTGCTGGGTTTTCCTGGTGACACCTCGCTGCGGTCAGTCTTGGCCTCGTGTCCGTCATCCTGGCCAGCATGTAGGGGCAGGTCTTGTCGCCTTGGTGCCCGCTTCGGGATCAAGTGCTTCCTGTTTTGAGAGCCTGGGACGGCTGGTGTTTATTCCCTAAATTCCTTCCAAGTTTTAAGACGGACTAAGGCGGAGTGAGTGACTCCTTAGCCGTGTTGAGCCTGAAGCTTAGTAAGGAATTCTGCCTGTGGCGGGAGAAGAGCGAGGCGGCCGGAGGAGGAGGGGCTGGCGGAGGGATGTGGTGAGAGGCGGGCATCTCACAGGCCTGGGAAGAAGCGGAGGACAGAAGTCTTCCCGCAGCCCCTTCCCGGGGCCTCTGGACCTCTTGTCTTGTCTCTGCTCGTCTCTCTCCTCCGCCTCCTTTCCCTGCCCTGCTTCTCGTCCTTGCAAAGACGGGGAGGAGATGTTCCCGTCCATCAGTGTTGCCTTGGGCATCTCTGGGCCAGGGGAGGGTGATGGGGGAGGGGGACCGAGCCTTGTGTGCAGCAGGGTGGGCATGGGGGCAAAGGGTGGGACCCCCATGGATGGAGCCTGCGAGGTCAGAGTCGCCACGGGTTCCCAGGGAGCGAGGGCTGCCTGGGGATGCTTGAGTTTAGCAGAGAATAACCACTTTGGTGGAGCTGGAGCTCATGGCTGAGTGAGTCCCTGCTGGTTTTATGCTGACTACCTATTTAGAGGACAAGTATTTACGAAGTAATCATTGAGAATTTTCCTGGAAATTTTAAAATATTTTATTTCCAAAATGTGTACGATCCTCAGCCTTTAGAGAATATCTATCTCGTGACAGTGCCCTCCGCACCTCGCCCGAGCCGCCTGCCTCTCTGGGCTCTGCGTGGATGGACTTTGGAACTATGCCTTCTTTGGCTCAGTTGGAAAGTCCACATCACAGAAGATTTCCCCGGGGTCTGACATGGGAGTCTCCTCTTAAGGGACTGGCATCCTCTGGGTAACGGACACTCCTTCCCAATGGACCCGAGAAGCATGTGTCTTCACTCCCAGAATTACAGCGGCAGAAGGCGCTCAGGCAGATTCAGCCCTGAGTCTGTCCCTGGAGGCTGGGACAGTCACCAGAGATGTTCAGTCCGAAGCCTCCACCCACGGAAGTAGGACGTGGGACCAGGTGCCTGAGGTCAGGACACTGGTCTGTGTCTGCTCCCTCAGCCTGATCTTTGTGCTGATACAGTTCGGGTTCAGTTTGGGTTCCGAGAGTGAGTCAGGTGTTTGTGTTTGTATAAAGACCTAACCCAGGAACTGACAGAAGCTCGTTTGGAGTTCTCGATTTTCAAGGGTAAGCTAGTTTAGACAGAAGGGGTACCCTGGCTGCTCAAGGCTGAATTTCAACCCCAAAGGGATGTGAAATTGACATACTGAAATGTACATAGTCGTGTTATCAATCTTACAGTTTCAAAGTTTTGGGCTATATCTGGATAAATTTCTCACATCACAAATTGTGTAGAGTGAAATTTTTAAAAATTGAGATTATGTTAGTGATGATGCTTTATCAGAAATTAGAAATTTTCCTGGGGCTGTGAAGTCTTCTGAGTCAGTTTCCTTAGAACTTGGGTGTGGCGGGTGGACCGCATCCCTTCCCGCTGTCCTCGCTGGACTGCGTCCCGCGCCTTCCATGGACTGATGGCGCCTCCTGCTGGCCGGCCCTGGAACGGCAGCCTCATAACCAAGGGCGGGGGGGGGGGGGGGGGGAAGGTCTGAGTTTTTCTGTCCAACTGCAAATTTACAACCATTTTATCCGCTTGCATTCTTTAGAATCGCGATCTCAGATAGTAAAACTGAGTCAAACAAGATACCCACAGTTTCCGTTCAATCAACCATATTTGGAATACAAAAACTAAAAGTTCTAGATAATCCTAAATTATTGGACATAAGCACATTTTTGAAAATGAAGTTTAAAATAGTTACTGTAAACAAGTGACATTTGGAAAAGCTCTGCGGGTCATCAAAAGCCAAAGCTCTTGGGTCACAAAGGAAGAATACAGCAGGTAGGACAGAAAGCCCCCCGACTGCCTGTACGTAGTTGAGCGTCTCCATACGCCGTCTGTCCTGGGCAATGACACAGGCCCCAGATGTGGGCTCTGCTCACACCCCGCGCCTGGTGCTGTGTCATTTTGGGAATTGATGCTGATCTTGGGTGTTTCCAGCAGGTGTTTCAGTTTCCAACAGTTGTGAACTTGAGAAAGCTGATGGGGGCGGACCTCAGTGGGTTTGAGACATGAAATTTTAAAGGAAGATTTATTTCATTTCTGCACTGTGGCCTCAAAGCACAGTTTTGGGTTTGTTTGTTTGTTTGAATGTTTTCCTTCCGCATTTAGTACACCTCCCTGTTTAATGGGAAACACCTTTAAAACAACTGAAGGAGGGTGATTTCCAGGCCCAGGAGAGGAGGGAAACGTGGGTGCTGGCGTTGGAAGAGGGGCCAAGCCATTGGAAGCCCCGTAGCCAGTGGTGACCCCTTCCTGCCCTGATGTGGGGTGAGGGAGGGGCTCTGTGGGGGCCAGGTAGCCTTGGGGGCCGCCCCTAGATGGATGCCAGTCAGCCCAGCCGAATCCACAGCTTCACGAATCTCCACCTTTGATTCCCTCCTCAGGGAAGAGGTGAGCGTCCTTGTCATTCACATGGACGGGTTTCCTTGGGGAAAGGAGGACGTACCGTGGGAACGCTGAGCCCGATCGCCTTGGTTGTCACCCAGAAGCCACTATGCCACGGGGAAATAAATTATGAAGAAGGGCCCCCAACCAAAAGCCAAAGCTTAAAAAACTATCCCCTGTCACTCTGTTCTTGCAGGAGGGATTCCAGCGTGTTCTTTCGCCATTGAAATGTTTTCAGCCCCTCTCGTTTTGAAGCACGTTTTCATTTCCAGAGAGCACCGTTTGGCTTCTCCTCAGAAGCATAAAGGCAGGTGAAAGGCAGCGATAAGGTTGCAGCTTCCACAGATAGAACCAAACCAGAGTGGCTGGCAACTCAGTGGGTTTGTTACCACCTCGGTCTTGGGCAGCTTCTCCTCTGAGGCCTGTGACCCCGAGCCTGCTGGCCGGGATCCGGCTGGGGTCAGTGACGCCGAGAAGCCAGAGATGCGGTTGGCACCCGTAGGCTGGTGGACACACACAGATGATAACTTGTCCTTGACTCTGTTCTCTTGTGCAACTTTATTCCATCAACAAACGGCCAACGACCCGTGAATCCCCTGCGGGTGTCAGTGTCAGTGTCAGGCCCTGTGCTGACGGCTGACGACAGGAGGGGACCCTGGGTACCTCCTACACTCAGCTTCACAGGTGGGCTTGGGGAGGCCACAGGGGAGGGAGCAGGTCTGCTGCCGAGCGGTGAGTGCTGCAGAGGTGGGGTGGATGGAGCTCTCCCAGAGCTCAGAGCACACGAGTCCCGCCTGGTGGGTGGGGGGCTTCACAGAGCAGAAGGCGTGTCCCAACCCACGTGGCCTTTAAGGGATGGTGGGATTTTCTCACTCGAGCCTGGAGGTGGGGGAAGGCCAGTGGGCATGGGTGCCCCAGAGGCAGTGCTGTGTGGGCATGGGGGCCATGTTCTGGTGCCTTGGACCCGTTCCTCGGGGTTGGGATGAGGTTGTGGTAGTCACAGAGCAGCGGAGCTCGTGAGGTTGGCGAGGCTCGGACCCCCAGGGTGCACGCGCTGAGCCTAAACCCTTACGTGTTCCCAGAGGCCTGACCACGTACTTCTTGCCTTTCTCTGCTTCGTCTGGAAGGCAGGTCGCCAAGAAGATAGTGTTGCCAGGTAAAGTACAGGACACCAAGTAAGTTTGAGTTTCAGATAAACACTGAATAATTTTTTAGTGTGTCTATCCATACTGTTGCATTATTCATTGTTTATCTGAAACGCACCTTGAACTAGGTGTCCTGCTTTTTGCTTGCTAATTCTGGCCTCCCTAAAAGAAGATCAGCATAGAGCAAAGTGTTTATTTGACTGAATGGTACCCTGGGTGGTTGTAAACCCAACCATGGGTTACACGTGCTTTATGTCCTAGGAGGTGGGTATAAATACGCCGTACGCATTGACCAGACGAGAGGCTGGTCCTATAAACTGTCCTTACAGAACACAACTACTGTGTCATGAACTCGAGTGATTTAACACCAGTGTGCTAGACGTAACAGAAGTTGAAACGTGACGGTAGTTTTGCTTGTCTTAGAATAAAGAAGCTCTTTCTGGGGATGATTTACAGAATTGTCCTGTCTCTAAAAACAACTTTTCAGAGGATTTTTCAGCATCTCTCTTTTCCTCTGTAGACTTGTCCATAGCAAGCAAGAGGTCACAGAGGGGTGTGTGTGCGTGTCTGCGTG
This sequence comes from Phocoena phocoena, assembly GCF_963924675.1. Lineage (NCBI taxonomy): Eukaryota > Metazoa > Chordata > Mammalia > Artiodactyla > Phocoenidae > Phocoena > Phocoena phocoena. The sequence continues at coordinate 102,974,450 of NC_089228.1, forward strand.
TGTGCTTGTGCGTGTGTGTAACTCTAAACAAGAAACTCAGGGCTGAGACCCTGGCACCCTGGTGTTTTCTTTCTCCCTTCTCGCTGCCCCCAGCCTGCAGGGTGGTGGGTAGGCCAGGCAGCCTAGGGGAGAGGGGAGGAGGTGGCCCGGGCCCCTCTCTCCGGCGATGGCTGAGGTTGCCAGCGCGGGCTGTGTGGACCGAGGCTTGGGGTCTTTGGCTGGCTGCCTGGGCCCGTGTAGCTTGAGGTGGGGTGGGCAGGACCAGACAGCCCACTGAGAAGCAGGCCCCCGGGTGGCCAGGTGAAGGTGCACCCGGCCTGTGCTCCAGGAGGTCCAGGGACCGATTCCTGGCCTTGACTGGACATTCCTGACCTCAGCTAATGCGAGGGACCCCCTGCTCAGCCCAGGCCTTCAGAAGCGCCCTCGCCCTGTGTCTGGGGCGCCCCTGGTTTCCATGGACCACGCGTTCTGGGGCCTCTTAATTTCAACCACGTAGTTTAGGAGGTTAATTTAACACTACGTGGACTTGGTGAGCTGCCTGCAAAATGAACAACCCTTTCACCTGTAAATCAAAACCAGAACTTCTGAAAACGGATTCAGTGACTGAACGTAGTTCTGGGATTTAGCCTCTGTGGTTTGGTCGTAGCTCACCGGGACCACCATCCTGGGTCACGTGAAATGTCCTTGGGAATCTGACCTGCTCCATCCCTGGGAAGCTGATGTGTAGGAGCCGTGCTGGGAAGGTCTGTGCTCTGCACTGCTCAAAGGAAGATAGAAACGCACCCCGAGTCTCCGTGCCACTAGCTCTCGTGTTTTAGAGACAGAATACCGCACTTTTTAGTAGCCAGCCGAGACTTCCGGTAACTGGAACGAGGGTAGAAGCCGATTCCTGGAAAGTGCTGTGAGTCATGCCCACGCTGGTTTTCTCTGGGTAAAGATGTGATTTTTTCCCTTTCAAAGCCGGTATCTAAATGACTTGTCTAAACATAGGCTCCGTTTCCACGGGACCTGTGGTCATCTCAGCCGTGTCATTGGGGGCTGGTGGGTCCAGCCTCCCCCAGCTACGGCCACCACGCTGGCGGGGGCTGAGCTCTGGCCTTGTCCAGGGTGCGGCTGGAGAGTCCCGCTCGGAGAGGCCTCTGATGGTGTCTCCGTGGCTTTCAGACGGACAGCGTCCACCGCAGCACACACGTTAATCACTCGTTGGGTCGTTGAAACTTAAAACAAGGTTGAGAGCCAGGCTTTCAGGGCAGGGCTGCACCCACGTGAGGCCGAGTGAACTTCCCAGATGTCTTTTGTGGAGGGTGACGCCAGGGAGGCGTCTTGTTCTGTATTCAATTCGGAAGCACACTTCTTGTTGTGATTTTCTGATGGAGGCATTTGTGTCTCAATCCCAGGGCTGGTCTCCATAAAGGATGCCCACGACATCGAGACCAGGCTTAACGAAGTGGAGAAGCTGCTCAAGGCCGTCATCAGCATGCCGCGCAAGGTGGGTGCGCAAGGTGGGCGCGCGAGGTGGGCGCGGGCGGACGGGCGGGGCCGGGGCGCGCTTCCTGGAAGCGTCAGGTGGGGTTAGGTGTAAGCCCAGGGAAGGAAGGCTCCTCGGGCTCTGGGGGCTCCGGTGCTTTCTCCCTGGGGAGGCAGCGGAAGTGACGGGCTCGCGGTTTACTGGAAGTGAGGGGAGATGGACGTGCGTGAACGCTGGCGCAGACCAGGCACGAACTGTTCCCACTGTCCCCATCCTGTCCGTCCCTGGGCCTCGAGCCACCTGAGCGCCTGACAGGTGAGTGGGGAAGCGGCCCCGTCCGCGCTCAGTCCCGCAGTCTGAGCTGTGCGGGGCCACCAGCGTCAGACGGGCTGCCTCGCGGGAGGAAAAGGTATAGGAATGAACGTGTTTCTTCCCAGTATTCCAGGTCAGAAGTCGTGCTCACCTTCTTTGAAAGATCTCCCCTGGATCAGGTGTTAAAAAATGACAACGTCCATAAAATTCAACCCAGCTTTCAAAGTCCGGTGAAAATATCAGGTGAGAGCCACAGGGCCACCAGAAACCTTCCCAGCCCACTGTCCACGTGCTGGACACACCTCCCCCACTTGGGATCCAGAAAGACAGCCCAACAGAAGGGTGGAAGCAGCAGGGGAGGGACCGTTTCCCGATTTTTATGAAACTGTGTGTTTCTACCTACTGGCCTGCAATGTACACTCTTCCTCCTTCCAAAGCGAGTCACCTGGCGCATAGATTGGAGTGTGCCTAAACAGTCTATGGTGAAAGCATCAGTGAGGCTTTTTCTTTGCGGTACGCGGGCCTCTCGCTGTCGTGGCCTCTCCCGTCGCGGAGCACAGGCTCCGGACGCGCAGGCTCAGCGGCCATGGCTCACGGGCCCAGCAGCTCCGCGGCATGTGGGATCTTCCCAGACCGGGGCACGAACCCGTGTCCCCTGCATCGGCAGGCGGACTCCCAGCCACTGCGCCACCAGGGAAGCCCTCAGTGAGGCATTTTGAAGTGAATTACTGGAATGCGTCGTCCAGCCTGCAAAAATAGGAGTTCACCTAGCGCAACACTGACTTGGTTCTTGGCTTTAGGACGGGGGGACAGAAAGGGACACATGGTGTAGGTCTCCTTAGCGTGGACACTGGGTTGAGCCTCTGACAAATGTCAGCAGCGCTAAGAGGGGATGGTCAGCCGTCCTGCGGGTCAGAGGGGAGCGAGGGAAGCCTGGGTCCAGCCCGGTGGCACCTTCCTCAGATCTGGGCCGCACGTGTTGCTACAACACTAGACTCTGTTTTTGCAGTGCCGTTGGCAAAGCCTGTGAGGGGCATTTTGTAGGAAAAGAGGTCTGTCCTGGAAGTCTCAGGTACCGGGCTTCCCCAGGCAACTTGTCTGGCCTGAGTGAGGTTGTGTGGGCGTTTGCCGGGAGCAGAGGGGATACAGCTCGGGCAGCGGTGACATCCCACAGGTCACCTTGACATGAGGGGAGGCGGCGGGGGGGGTCCCTGTGTCCAGCACTTGAGTTCTGAGTGGAAGGAAGGAAAGAGGAGGGAGCGGAGGAGGGGGGCTCAGAGGGAGGTGATGGGGAAGAATCAGGAGGTGAGGGGACCTGAGCCCAGAGCCATCACCTGAAAAGGAACTGGGCCCCAGTGATGGGAAGATGGAGGGGGCGCATTGGGGTGACGGCTGACGTCACTGGTATAAAAGTGTCCTTACTGACTGATGTACCACGGCAAGGATGAGATTCCTTAATTGCGTGCTGGGGCGCGGCGGGCAGGGCTGGCAGGTTCTGGGAACCCGGGACAGAAAAGTTACTTTTCGCTCTGACCGTGTGTGCGCAGGACAGGGTTCAGCCCGGGTTTGCGTGTCTGCCACTTTTGTCGTCTTCCCAGGAGAGCTGCACGTGTGTCCTTAGGAGGATGAGCAGGGGCTGGGGGCCTCTTCTTAGCTAACGCCTAGCGTCCAGAACCTTCTCTACAGGAGAGTGAAAATGGTGGTCAGCCCTCCTGACCGGATGTCCGGGGACTCCAGTGTCCCAGCCTCAGAGAGGCTTCAGAGTGTGTCGGGCTGTGTGTGCTGTCACCTGGAGCGTGGGCACCTCTGTCCTTCAGTCTTGCACGGAAGAGCCCCGGCCCTGGCATCTCCATTTTGCTTGATTTCTTTCTGTTTTGAGCAAACAGGAGAACCGAGAGCCGCAGGATCCTTTCAGGGCCTGGGGTTGGTGGCAGGCGCAGGTTGACCCAAAGGCCCCAGGGCGTAAGAGGGACGGGCCGGCGCTGCATGCAGGTGCTTCTGAAGGCGACAACCTGGCGTCCCCAGCCCCCGTCTCAGTGCCTTGTCTTTACTGCCGATTCGGATAAACGCACGACCCAAGTTTACCCCAAAGCGCTGAAAGGAAGGAAACAGGATTGAACAGGGGTAGCGCTGGGGTCCCACGTCGAGGTTTTAAGTACGTTCCTGTGTTGTTTCGAGGACTGAGGACAGAGGTTTGGGGTCGCCTGGCACGCAGGTCTGGGAAGGCAGGGCCTCGGCCTCCCCGTGCAGACCGGGAGCCTGGGTCCTGGGGACAACGTGCTCCCCGCTGGGGCATCGCAGTGGGGAGTCGCTGCAGCCATTGCGGCTCAGCACGGAACACTTTGTGACACGGGGCTGCCTGACAGTGGGCTTCGTCAACAGCTATTGCGAGTCAGCTGCAGAGAGCCCGAAGCCTCGTGCCAAGACCGCGGCCTGCAGGCAGCCCTGCGCGGGAAGCTGGCGGGGTCGCCCCTTCCAGAGCTGAGGGTCTCCCACGCCTGGGGGTCCCTCCCCCTCGTCCGCTCTCATCAGTCAAAGGGGTTCTCCCTGGGATCTTCACCCCCAGTCCCCCAGTCTCGCTGGCCCTCCCTCTGCCTGAGCGCCTGGCTGGGCGGGGGAGTTCCCACGGCACGTGAGACGTGCTTTCGTTGGCCACTGAGACAAGGAAGTGGCAAATTCAGAAAAACTTCTAAAGAAAACCGTGCCTTACAGTAGCGCTGCCGGCCGCAGACCTGGAGCCGTGTGGGCAAAAGCCCTGCTCCTCAGTCTGGGCCCGTATTTGTGCTGCGTGTGGACTCGGGAGTGCCCGGGGGATTGGGCCTCAGGACCCGGAGAGCCAGGCGCCCCGAGGGCCGAGTCTCTAGCAGCCCAGCCTCTCCCCGGGGTGTGTCCTCAGTACCGACATCGGCCACCCGGACCTGACTTCCTGGCTCATTCATTTATGGATTTCCTGTCATCCTGGGCATGTCAAGCTGTGGTCACTCTGGCTTTCCATGTCACCGTCGACCCCTCTGCTCCAGGCCCTGGGCCTCCTGCTGGCTGGGCCCTCTCTCCTCCCTCCCCACAATCCCTGCCCGTCCACGTCCACTCCTGTCCAGCTAAACTCCACTCGTGCATGGAAACGGCCGTTCCCGCTGTCACCCCCTCCCCCAGACTTCTCAGCGTCTTCTCAAGCCTCTGATGTGGCATCCTGGGAGGTGGTGCCCTGGCGGACAGCCCTGACGTTGGCCCACTCTCAGGCCTCCTGCAGTGACCTCTAGGTTGACCGGCTAGGGATCAGGGGCTCCACTAGGTGGCGCCAGGCGCCCATGGTGTGAGAACCAGCCTCCCCACCCCCACCCCGGGGCCACGATTCTGGCAAGTGCTCTGGCCTCTTAGGTGATGCTTTGGACCAATGCAGCCTTAAACACTCTTCATCCCGCGTTAATCTAAAAGTTTATTACCGAGTCTAGGAAAACTTAAATTTAGTTTTTCTACACCGTGGCTGTGTTGGCACAGCTTAAAAGAAAGCATAAACCTCAGCCTCGCTCTGGCTGCTTGGATTAATTGATATCGACCTCAAAAATCATAGTACTCAGGCTTGGGAAGGCTGGAAATACAATTTCATTTTTAAGTAACCAGGCATCTGTACAGTCTCAACTTAATTTTCACCACACGGGGAGAGTCCTGGTCTCCAGTTAATGAAGCGACATGGCTTTGGGTTTTGTTCCGTCGCTAGAGACGTTGAAAGTAGAATAGGAAAGGGGATCGGAGAGCGTGTGAATGCTTTCAGGGCTGAGACTGTCCGCAGGAAAAAAAGAATAGATGAATTAATGAAGTGAGTTATGGTGGCATATGGGGCATGTGAAAACAGGGCTGCAAGTAAAAAAAGCAAATCACCACCAGCCAGACAGTAGCCATTGCTGCAGGAATGATCCCTGGAAGATGCTGAGATCAGTGGGTGAAAGTTGAAGGAGAAGCAGAATTTGCACTTACATCTCCACCAGGCTCGTTCTCAACTACAAAGAGAGGGGGAGTCTCCTCATTTTGGAGAAAACCTCCTGACCCGAGAGATCCAGACGACATCCCAGGAATAAGCGAGGCCTGTGGGCATCGCACTCCTGATCTGATGCCCCAGGGAAGGCAGCGTCCCTGCGGGTTCCTGCTGGACCGTCCACCTCTGTCCAAGCACGGAAACGCCAGGCAAGTTGAGGCACAGTCAGTGAAAGACTCACCAGTCCGCGTCCCAAGTGTTGCAGCCACAGGAGAGATGAGGCAAGACCCAGGCCCTCGAGGCCGTCAGGGGTCACAGGAGGCTGAACCACCGCATCTTCCTGCCCCAAGGGATCCGGGCCGGGCCCAGAACAGAGGGACGTGGGTGAAACTCAGGTGCAGGAGGTTTTAGTTTATGGAGCATTGTGCCGATGTTCCTTTCCTGGATTTGCTCGCCGTACCACGGTTATGTAAAACGTTAACCAAAGGACGAGCTGCCGAGCAATCTGTGAAAGCTCTATACTGCTTTTGCAACTTTTCCGTAATTCTAAAATGAGCTCCACAAAAGTTTTAAGAAGTAAGAAATGGCGAAGCAGGACTCTTCTTCATGTGAAAAAAATTCTGTATGCGAAAAACTGGCTTGAAAAGGAGCTATTTCATGGAACTGGCTGTGTATGTGATTAAAGGTACTAAGCTGACTTCTAAGAAATTCCCATTTTCAGCATATTTGAAGGTAGGCCTCAGATGCTGAAGCTTTTCAGTAAGCGGCATTTCCTTTGGTTCTTCTTCTTTGGGTGACCCAACAGACACGAGGACGCTTGGAACGACGATAGCAATAACTACCATTTATGAGCCCCAGCATTTGTTAGAGTCTTTGTAAAAACCATCTCATTTAATCCACACCTGTGCCCCTTGGGGTAGCTGGATACGGTTATTCCCCTTTGACAGACGAAAAAGCTAAGCAAGGAGTAAGCTGCTTCCCACGCTTAAGTGGCAGAAGTGGGTTCCTGGAGGGCCCAGCTGTTCTTGCAGACAATTGGCTTCTCTGCACAGACAATTAAGGAATGATTTGTAACAAGTTTGTTTCGGGGGCTGGTTCCATTTTCTAGATCCCACTTTCTAGAGCTCCAAATCTCACACTTAAGAAAGATGAGGAAGTTCCCATACAAGGTGACTCCTGGCGACATTTACAAATGTTTTGCAGCACTGACGTTTGTTTTCACTTGTAGGGTCTTCCCCTCCAAATTCCCTTGGGAGGCGGTGGGAGAGAGGATCTGGGGGCTGTCAGCTGGCTGTCCTGAGGTCCCTGAGGTTTTACGTGCTTCCTGGGACAGGTTTGAGTCAGTTAATAAAAGCAGTAAAGCAGGTGGTTCTGTGCTGTTGTGCATTTTAAATTGTGAAGCAGGGGGATCTTAGTCTCTCCTGTTGGGGTGTCGTCCTCTGCAGTGTCTGTCCTCTCAGGCGTTGGTCAACGTCTTCGTGCTCTTTCTGCACCTGGTGGTGTCGTTGACCCCAGAGGTTCCAAGCACTGACTTTTCGCTGGTTTTCAGCTCCTTCTCATGACTTACAGGCTGTCTGAGGCGGGTGGGCTCTGGGTGGGCTCAGCCAGGGAGAGGAGGTCGGGAAAGAGACATGTGGAGTGCGACCGACCTCGAAAGGCCAGTGAAACGAGCGCTGTCACTTCTCCAGAAAGTCAATTGGAAATTTTAGCAGTTACTTGGCAAATCCGATTGACGGATAGTCATTTTATCCTGGGGGGTGGAGGTAAGGAGGAAATCGACTTTTTTTCTTCTTTTTTTTTTGTGTCGTTTCCCTAAGTGTCTTCATGTGGAGAGAAATTCATGGAACTGAGAATCAAATACCCAGAAAGATGAAAAGTAAATAGGAAGTTACAATTTCACTTATTAAAAAAAAGCAAATCTGTACATGGGGATAAAATAATCTAAATTATGGTGAGACGTAAGAAATAAAACAATCCCGCAAACAACAATAGCATCAGCTACCCGACGAGACGCGGTAACGCTGGACATCCTTGCGGCCTGTGCCAGGGCCGGAGGAAGGGCTATCTTGAGCTGTTTCCGTGCATCAGGCACTGAGTGGGAAGACGATGATCATTGGATTTGAGGACCCGGCAGGAGTTCAGAGTCTGTTTGAAGCACGTTTCTAAGGTGAGGTTAGTGAAGGCCCTGATTTGATGGGACAAACGAGGCCCTGAGCGTGGAGCTCGATGACCAGGGGCTGAGGTTGGTTGGAGATGCACACAAGCAGCTGGAGCCCTGGTGACCCTCCAGGTCTATCCTTGGAGAGTCTGTGATCCACTGAGGGAAGGGAAGGACACACAGTCCCCGGGAAATGTCAGTAAGAGCTTCCCCAGGTCGGAGAAGGGAGTCAAGTGCACTTATGTTTAAATGGACCAGATGACGTGATGGAGCCTGGGAGCTAATAGGCTCTTAGAGTTGGAAGGGTCCTTGGAGAGCATCCGGGACAGTTTTGAAATTTCCAGTTAGGACGCTGCGTCCGGTATCTCGGGGTTCCCTGCTGGGCTGTGCCGTGGAGTCCCAGGTCCCAGGCCGGTGCTGTTTCAGCTGCCCACGCCTCCGCATACACACACCCCGCCACCACCGATGCTCGGGCTTCCCCGTCCCCCGCTCCCCTTCTAGAGCTGAGTGAGCACCAGACTTTGCACTTGGAATCTAACCACACAGCCAATGTAGACACACAAAGACGATCTCTTTGTTGCCCTTTTAAAATTACCCCAAATTGTGCTTGTTGGTGAGAAGTCAGTTTATATATAGGATTATATAAAGTAAAAGGTGGAGTCACCCGTTTGGTTGAAAACGCACACGGATTGCGCTGGATCCTCACGGCGACCCTGGGCCGTGTTATCCTCACCTGAGACAGGTGAGAGCTTAGAGAGGTCAGGCGACCTGGGCAGAGCCCACGTCGTGTGCGGTCGTCTTAGCCTGAAACCCAGCCTCGTTCTGCTCCAGCTTCAAACCCACAGGGCGGGCGTATGGCGAGAGCGCTCGGACTGCCAGAGCGCCTCTCTGCGGGGGAGAGACGCCCCTCTGGACTGGTGTAGGGTCGGCAGGTGTGGCCCCTGAGTCTGAACGGCGGAGCTTTCTCTAAACTGTGGGGAAGGAGGGAGCACAGTAGGAGGAGGGGGATGTGGGGAGAGCATCGGATCCCCTTCTGAATATTTCCCTTACTGCTTTCGCTTTCAGAAATCATGAGGTCCAATGGATTTTGCCTAGCAAATACCGAAACAATCGTTATTGACCACAGCATACCGAACGGAAAAGACCAGCACGCAGCTGTGGACCCCTCGGAGCACCTGTAAGTGCACTGATTCGAGTGTCATTTTACACACGAGGTCCCGAGCCGTCAGCCAGTGCCCGGGCCAGGTTCCCTGCCCACTCAGGGCTCTAGGAAGGGGACAGAGTGTGACCACGCGGCTGGCAGTGGGGAGGGGGGACATTCAGGAGGAGTTGCCTGGCTTCACGTCTGGGCTGTGCTGGGCCCTGGAGGGTCCGGGGCCACAAGCCTCCTCGTGGGGGCCTGGTCTCCTGGGGGGGTGGGTGGGCGTCAGCTGCATGTTGACCTCTCATCGCCTCCCAGGGGGCTTCTTTGTGGCTCACGGACCTGCCCTGCGGGGAGGGCGGATGCATCGGCTTAGAGAAGGCAGGCAGCTAAAGACCCCCTGCCCTCCGTGCTTCCTTCCTCGGGTGACAGAACATGGACCACGATGGGGGCTCTAGGAAAGCCACCCCGGGTGCTGCCAGCTGTCTCGGGGTTATCGGGCAGGACCTGGCTCGGGTGACTGTCAAGGCCACGCCCGGGGCTCTCCCTGCTGTGTGAGCTCAAGGAGTTCGTTCCCGTCTCCTGGCTCCTGTTCTCTCCGGGTGGGACCGCTGTGCTCTCGCAGGGTCTCCTGAAGGCTCAGGTGACGAGCGTGGACGCCTGACACTGGGACCCCCAGGCAGCTCTGGAAGCTCAGCGTCTCCTGCGGGCACTTGACCGGCACAAGCCCGGAACCAGGGGGCCTCTCAGAGTCCGGGGGTCCCTCCACACCCCGTCAGCCCCACGTGAAAGCGGACCAGGACCGACCCAATGCCGCCATGCCTCGCGCTCAGCCGGGACCACGCACATCGTACACACCGTGTGTGCACAGACGGCTCCCAGCCCGAGGGTCCCCCGAGCCAACTTGGAGCTGGCATCGTGGGTCCGAGGCTGACGTGGATTACATGGCGATAGAAGGAGGTCCTGCTTCATGGGAGGACCTTCTGACCGGGCTTGTCCTGGTGGAGTGGTTGGTGGACCACCAGGGGCTGCAGGGTCCTGGCTCTGGCTCTGCATCCCAGGGACGCGTTCTGTCTCTGAGAGGCCCCGAGAGGCCCTCTGCCCCTGGCATGAGGCCAGCTCTGAGAAGGAAGTTCAACCATGAATCATTTTGGAGGAGAAGCATGGAGAGAAAGCAAGGGCTGTAATGTAACTTTTCCAGCCAGCCCGGGGCTCTGCGTGGACAGGGCGACCCATCCTCAATCTGCAGTGCCGGGTTGGTGGGAGAGAAAGATCGCGGGGAAACCTCTGCGATCCCAGGATAGCTTAACGAGGAGATGTCGGCCTCCGAGCGGCCCCGGAGCATCTCCAGGGAACTTGGGCTTGCCGGGCATTTCTCTAGGTGCCTGACCTCGGGCAGCCCCGCAGTGATGGTCTTCTGCCGTCTGTCTCTCGGGAGGGTCTGTCTGAACATTCCAGGGGACAGGAGGTCACAGAGAGAAGCCTCTCCTGGCCACAGCTGTCCTCAGTGGTCCTCGACGGCAACTGTGTGGCCCCAAGGCTGTGGATCAACGCTGCCAGGCCTGCTGTTAGGACCTGTCAGTCCCGACACTGTCCCTGGGGGAGAGCAGCTACAGTACTCAGACCGGAGACCCCCCTGCACTCAGGGACCAAGTGTGTGTGCCTGGTGGGGATGTGTGTGAGAGCGGGACGGCTGGGCCTTAGCCTTGTGACCACCCTGGTTGGCTGGAGGGGTTGCCAGGCTCCGGGAGATTCTGCCCAGGCCTGGGGCGAGCCCCGACCCTGTCCTCACTGGTTAGAAGCAGGGGGATTTGCCAGGCCTGCTGAGGACCACGGGGGCTGAAGGGGACCCCGGACTCTGCTGAGCATCCCAGGTCCCCTTCCTTCCCCAGTTCTCAGGGGATCTGAGGGCAGGAGAGGTAGCAGGGGCAGGAAGCTGCTGGGCAGGGCTGTGTCGTGGCCGCCACCGGGCCCGTCCCTCACCTGCCTGGAGCCTTTCCCTGCACCTGAGGGCCCCCTCTCGGCCTCACTGCCTGCACAGACGCAGGGCTCCACGCATCTCCACACACGCCCGTCAGCATGGGCTTAGAGGGAAACCCACCTCCATGCCTTTCCTGTCTGATTTCGAAGCTGCCATCGCCGCCTCCTCCGCTTCTCCCTTGCAACTTAGAGGCAGCAGGCCTCCCTGGGACCCCGTCCACCCCACGTGCCCCGGGTGCTGGGGGGGGGGCACCTCTCTGCCCTCCCCTTCCCCCATCCCGGCTGGCTCCCCAGCCAGTGTAGCCAGGCCGGCGGCTATGTGGTTTGGACGCCTCGTGCCCTGCCCGTCACTGCCCGGCTTTCCGCTGTAGTTGAACTCCTGTGAGGTCTCAGTCACCGGGAGTCAGAGCAGGGGCAGTGTGGACAGTGTGCTCAGTGGCCCCAGGCCCTCTCCGCTGCCCGGGCAGGGCGTGCATCCGCCCCCCTCTGCCACTCCCCTTTGTTTGGACTGGTTCTCGGCTGGGGAGCAATGGGAAAGGTACAGGCAGCATCTGTGTCCCCTCCTGGGGAGAAGGTCCTCCGTGCACTGTTTTCTCTGTGAAGCATCTTTTAAAATTTGTAGTCCTTTTTTTCCAGCTTAAGCAAGTATGCTTAAGCCGAGGCTGAGTTAGGCAGGGCGCGGAGATGGTTTCCATTCCTGGGGAATCCACGTTGAGAAGGTATTTAGGTCACCTCACATTTGGGGCACAAATCCTTCCTTGAGTTCTTCCCGTGCCCGCCATGTAATGCCTCACATTGAGTGCAGGACCCAAATGCAGGAACCCGCCCTCTGCTAACCTCTGCCCTCACGCAGCTCCTCCCTGACTCCTGCCTCCTTGGTCGTGTGTGCACGTGGCCCAGGAAGCAGTCAGGCTGGGAGCTGGGACCACACGGCCTTCTTCACCCATCTTTGCCATGGTCCACAGGCCCAGCACGTGGCATGTCCCTGTGCCTGGTCCACTCTGTGTCCCCAGCACCTGGCCCAGAATAACCCCCAGATGGAGAGAGAAATACTCACTGTGTGAGTGGATGGATGGATGGATGAATGGATAGATGGATGGATGGATAGTTAGATGGATGGATGGATTGATGCATAAATGGATGGATGGTTGGATGGCTGGCTGGCTGGCTGGCAGGCTGGATGGATGGATGGACAGATGGATGGATGGATGGATGGATGGATGGATGGATGGATGGATGGATTGATGCATAAATGGCTGGCTGGCTGGCTGGCAGGCTGGATGGATGGATTGTTGGATAAATGGATTGGTGGATGGATGGATGGATGGATGGATGGATGGATGCCTCAATATTGGTCAGTGAGAGTAAATCAGTCTCTAAGGCAGTGAAAACCAAAGCTGTGATGGCTTTGGAGTCGGGCCCACGTGACTGATGAATTTGCAATCACGGTTCCTTCCACACTCGCTCCACACACAGCCTGGTGGTGGATGGGCTGGTGTCGTGGAGAGCCCTTCCTTGCTGTTCGATCCAAAGACCCTCCTGCCAGTGACCGTCTGCCCTTTGTCCAGTTCAGCGGGGCCGGGGGCCAGTGAGCCAGCCCTGGCCTCACCTCTGCTTTCCCGTTTCAGGTTTGAGAACGGCGGTGAGTTTGCCTCCGAGCTGGAGGATGGAGATGACCCAGCAGCTTATGTCACCAACCTGTCCTATTACCACCTGGTGCCTTTCGAGACGGACATTCTGGACTGAGTCTCCACGGGGCCCCTCCTCCCCCAGCTGGTGACCGTGGCTCCGCTGAAGTCCATCATGCCAGGGACCGGTCCTACCCAGCCGCCCGCGCCCACGGAGACCGTAAGTCTCCGACAACCAGGAGTCGGGTTACGGGGGTCCGGCACCCCTGCTGCTTCTAGGGGTCTTCCTGGCCTGTGTATGCATCCCCGGGACACGCCCGCTCCACGCCTGGAGGGGCCACAAGTGCCTGCAGGACGTCCCGGGCCGGGTCTGGACACCGGCTCCTCCCCCCACGTCTCCTCCCTCCACAAGCGCACAGAACATTTTGCGTGGCATCTTGGTGAGTCACCAAGTTCTGGACAACACAGGCGGGTGTGTTCTGTCATCCAGGATTTCCCTGGAAACCAGGACGTGCAGCTTCCATTCCTGTTTTTTATCCTATCCGGAAACTGTGGGCTTCGCGTCAGCCAAGGGAGTGTTTGCGGAAGGTTGGTTGTGAATGGGGTTTTGGCCGCGGGCATAGGGGAACCACTGACTGGTGCCCGTGTGATGAGCTCTGAGTGGTGACGATTCTCCCGAGAGGAAGGAGACCCCACCTGAGCTCCTACGAGGGCTGACAGCACAGTGACCCCTGGGCGGCTGAGGGCCCCCCTTCCTGCCGGTCACCAGGATCTCAGTGATATATTTGCCATATCAACCTGAGTGGACGGGAATCAGGGGGTCACCGAGTGCCCCCAGCGAGTCTCCCTCTGCCTTCGGGGAGGCTCTGGGCTCTGCGTGTTCATCTCCTCACAGCGAATACTAACTACCAGAATTTCTCCTGTAAATAATAGTAAATTATTGAGAATCCTAATTCTTTTACACAGTCTGTTTTTTAATCTATTTTAATTAAATAAAACACATTACTCTACTTTTATTGGTTTAAGGTGTGGCTCTTGTTAGCCCTGCCCCACACGCTGTGCCTCCGGGCTGACCCCGGCACTCCCGTCTCATTGTCCTTTAGGAAATGTGCTGTTCTCACCCTGGGGAATGATCTATCCAAACTGCAAAGTAAACAAAGTGTTCTTTTGAATTAGGGTTTCCCCTTTCTCCGTGCTCCTCGCTGGCAGCCACGGGAAGCCTCCTGGAACCCAGCTGCGCAGCTGATGGGCTTCCCGCGGCTTTTGCGTCTCCCTCTGCTTCCAGCTGTGCTCGGTTGGCTGCAGCCTGCTTCCAAACAGGCTGTCAGGCGGCCAATGGGGTCGACCAGTTGCCTTCTTCTCTTGGGGGTAAAATTCAGGTCTGTGCAGGACGGGGCCTCTTGCCTGGCGGGGTTAGAATCAATCACGACTAACCACCTTCCGAGTTCCAATCATTGATTCCTGGGTTTTCCTCGTTACCCACATTCTGCAGGGGACTTCTCCCCAGCTCTGGGGCCACAGTGATGGCAGCCCCCTGAGCTCCTCTGCTCACGGGGGCTGTGTTACCCCCTCACGGCCCAGCTTGGCTCCCCAAGACCCGCCCCCCAGCTTTCACGCACGAAGCTTCGCTGTTTCCAGTCAACGCACCGTGAGATCTCAGATGTTTGGATATTTGTTTTCCTATAAAACACATCAGAATGTTCTCTGGCTTCTTTTTTTTTTTTAATGTTTTTTTCTGGAAAAACATGACCTTCTAGACCCATTTGTTATGTCCCCGCATTTGAAAGATGTTGCCGAGTTGTCTTCCAGAGAAGTCATACCCGCCACCAGTGCCTGTGCCGTGGCTTCTATCGATAGAAATTGAGGTCGTTACAACTGTTTCACAAAACAAGAAGCAAAGGGTGTGTCTGAACACACACAAAACTCCTCATGAATGGGAATGAATTTGTAGAATAAGGTGACTGTTGATTTGTGGGAGTTTTTTTTAGATGTGAAACGTACGTAGTTCTTTTCATGAAGGAAATTGGCCTTTATGTCACTTAGCTTCTACAGCCTAATACAAGCTCCAGAGGTAGTGACTGAACAGTTCTAGGGTCGGCTGTGTGCGCTGGGCTTAACCAGGTGGTTCTGCTACCGGGGCTCAGGCTTGGTGATGCTGGCCGGGCTCACTGAGGGAGAGCTGGTGGACGAGGGCCTGGCGGGCTGGACCGTCATCTCTGCATCCCCTGCCCTCTATCCTCCAGTTGGCTAGCTCGGGCTTTTCACACTGCGACTCGGCATTCCAGGCCAGACAGAGGCCACGCCCCAAAGTGCAGGTGCTTTTCAAGTCTGTTTCCATCCCATTTGTTACCTTCCCAGAGGCTTAAGCCCGGCAGTGTGGGAAGTCAACGGGTACAGGGAGGTATCGACAAGTTGGGGCCATGTTGCAATCAATTCACTTCATCCCATAAAGGCCTGATCTTAAGTCTCTGCTTTAAGAATCTGGGCTTGTCACTCCAGTCCCTCTTGGTGGTAAAGCCAGGTGCAGTGTAGGTTGGGGGTAGGTGAGTTATGGTCTCCAGGCCCCTGGTTGGGTTTGGAGCGGCTGGTCACACAGTTTCAGGTCTAGAATACAAGCTTCTTTCCACTAAAGTTCATTTTTTTCTCAAGAGAAGTAGGTCTGGCTAGAGCAATGGGGCCCTTGAGACCCGGGGACAGGGCTGCAGCTGAATGCAGGACACACCTCCTTTTGGTGGTTTTGAAAATATATTTTTATTTTCTGAACAGTCTGCTTTCCTGCTCTTTAAGGGAGCTTAATGACCAGCTATCCTTCTGGTGTTCCACCCCGCCCAGCAGGAAGGGTTTGATTTTTGCCTATTTCAGCTGCAAATGTGTTTAATGGAAACAGACGACATCAAAACTGGGGCTTTGAGACACTGGAACAGCTGGATGACGGGGTAAAGAGTCCTCCAGTGACTGGAGATGTTGACTCGTTGACAACAGTCTGATTGGCACTTACCATCCACACACTGTATTTCTTTTTTTTTCATTTCATGAGTGGAGTTGGCGTGACTGAGTCAGCCCGGGAGCCTGCTGTTTTGGGGCGAGGAGCCTGCAATAAAGTCCACGACCTTGGTCTTCTGAGCATTTAGGCAGAGCTGCCGTGACTTCCCAGCCCTGAGGCAGGAGTGTTGCTGGGATGGGACTGGTGTCACCAGTGCCCAAGCCTGGACACCAGGCACGGGAAGAAGGACGGGGCGAAGGAAGAGAAGTGACACTCGCCGAGCATCCCCGACGCCCCAGGTACTGCGAGGGGCGATGCATGTACAGGCGTGTGTGCGGGGCGGTCTCGGTTCTGAGCAGACGTCAGCCAGCAGGTGGAAACACACAAAACAAACGAGTGTGAAGGTCCTCTCGGACTCTGTGGACAGGAGGCCTGACTGCTTCAGCCTCTGGGGAGCTTCACACAGCAGTCAGCTCACAGGACAGTCTAAGGGCACTCCTGTTTTGAGGGCAGGTTGCCATCCAGTCTGGTCCCAGCTCAGACTTGAGTTAGAGCTGCTTTCTTCAGAGCTGGACTCCCCGGGCCTGGGCTCAGCCTCCAGACACGAGCTGAGCAATTTGTGGGGACCAGGAGTTCCTCCAGGGCCCCTGGGATCTGGTCGGATGAGCCCAGAGACCTGGCATGGCGCGGTCACCCCCGTCATCCCAGCCCCACAAAGACGCCGCACAGGGCCTCTGTCTCCCCAGTGGCTGGACGGGTTAGTACCGTCCCCCCAGCACCCCCGGGCTGGGCAGTATTCACTCTCTCCAGGAACCTGGCTCCACTGGATGGTCAGGTGCAGCGGTGGTCATGGGGGATGCTTGTACCAGTCCCTCCCCGGAAAGAAAATAAGAAAAAAATGAAGAAGTTGAGTTGACGGTTTGTGTTTGGCACAAAGGAAGACAGTTGGGCCAGGGCCCTGGTATCCTCAGGGGTCTCTCTCCCCGTGCTCCCCGGGGTCCCTGGGGATGGGTCTTTCGGCTTCCTGGGTTACCAGCAGCAAGGAACACATTTGGATTTGGAAGACCCCAGTTCTTCGGTGGGGGGCAGCTGGATTTGGGGGAGTCCTCCCCACGGCAGGTGGGTTGCCATCAGGGTGCCCACGTTGCTTCTGGCTTTGCCCCTGCCACGTTTTCTCACAGGGGAGCCTGGGTTAAGTCTGGGCTTGCTGCAGCTCCCAGGCTCCTGGCAGGCAGGCCTTTCCCCATCCCGCCCGTTCTGTGTGGAGCCTTCCTCCGGCAGGGCCCTGTTCCCATCGTCCACCTACAGCTGGAGCCCCGGCCGCTCCCGGCCCCAGGCACGCGGCCCGTCCTCCACCATTACCGTGAAGGGCTTCCGGTTACCAGCGGACTCATTACCTCTGAGTTCTGTTTACAGACCTGCGTCTCCCCAGCCCCCAAACACTCGGCTCAGAGCCCACATGATCCATCCTGCGTCGCTGGCTCTGCACAGGGAGATAAAAACCAGTTCGGGGGTGAATTGGACAGAACATTCCAGAAAGTTCTCTTTTCACAAATCTTTTCCAAACATCTAAGGAGCCTGATTAGACGTCACCATTTAGTTTAGTATCTTCTCGGTGATCAGTTTTAAAAATTGACTCTGACCAGGGCCAAGATTATGCTGGTCTTGGGAGGTCTGCAAGCGGCCTGATGCTGGGGGATCACCTGTCCTTTCTGGGGCCTGGCCGTTTCCTTCTCATACACAAAGCAGCCAAGCCCGCTCGTGGTTTCTTACTGTCACTCTCTGTCCTGATTATCCACCTGGAGTAGGTTCAAGTGCTGTTACTATTGTTAATCACTGTTCATAATTGTTATTACACGTTAGGAGTGAAAAGGTCCAGGCTGTAATTCTCCTCTTACAGCGGTGTATTAGTGATGAGGGTCAAAGCTGCTGTGATAAATCACTAGGCAGTGTAGACTGTAGCAGCTGTACTGTCTTTGGAGCCAGATGGACGGAGGTTCGGATCTCGGCTACACCACTGAATGGGTAGCTCTCAGCCAGTCACATGACCTCTCTGCCCCTCAGTTTACTCAGCTGGAAACAGGAGAGATCATAAGTCCTTCACAGTCTGTTATGAGGATTAAATGAAAGAAGGGATGGGAAACACTTAGCAATGTCTGGAAAATAAGATGGTCAATAGGTGATAGATTCTGGTACAGGACATCCATTTTTGGAGCCAGTTATAGTAGAATTTGGTCTAGGACAACTGATTTGTTTCCTTAAAGACGAAGCAGGCTGTGCGTGTTCATATTCACAGGTACAAGTTTCTGTTCTGAAGGGGGACAAGGAGGGTTGGGACGATTTGCAGTTGGCACGTCCGAGGCTGGTTTCAGAGGGAAGCTTAACCAACAGGCACAGGGCGTCGCCGGGCTCCGTGCTGGTGGCCGTGAGCTGGACGGATCACTGGCCTGACCAGTGGGCATTTCTTATGTTTTCATGGATAATTCATATGAAGGTGCCCAGTATGTGTGTGAAGAATACACTCGAGGAATAGGACAGGGAGAAATAAGGTGAGAAAAGGGTGAAGGGCATTTTGCCTTGATTTAATCAACTTTGTTCATCACTATTCAAACCCACAGAATCACGGCCTTCGGGGTGGTGCAGAGCTGCAAACTCGCACGCAGGTACACGTTGGTTGTGCCGTCTCTCCATCTGGCGGTGCACCTGCTGTGTGACCCCCCACCCAGGCCCCCCCAAACATTCTCACGGGCAGAGTCAGACTCCCATCAAACCTTCCCAGTTTCCCTTCGCCTCATGAAACCTGCCACCAGACTGCTTCCTTACCCAGAGGTACAGAAGCCTCTTGACGGTATAAGGAGGCATCCCTTCCCTGGGTACTGGAAATGTTACCAGGGATCAAAATCTCAACCCCAGGGGCTCTAATGGTCGAATTCCAGAGCTCAGCTGTGGGCGGGAGAAGGACGGGGCTTAGCGTCAGGATAACACCCAGACGCTGCCCTGAATTGGAGTGTTGAGTGCTGACCCTGACTGCTCTCAGCAAAGCTGTGATGGGGTGCCAGGCTCTGCCTCAGGGCCCATGAGATGGGGGCAAGTGGGCTAGGAGAGCCCTCACTCTGCTTCATCCCCAGCTCACAGCTCTGGGAACTTTTAGGACACTAAGATTTGGTTTTATATAAAGCCATCAGTATTAGCTGTGGTCACAACCTCAAAAGTCCTCCGTCTTCCCCTCCTTTCCTTCTGCTGCAGTTTGAAGGAAAGTCTTTGGGCTTTGGAGGCTGACAGATGTGGGTTGAAATCCTCAGAGCTGCATGCGTTGGGTCAGCCACCCAGTACCATGCCCGGGGGTCTGGAGGGAGGGGGTGCAGGGAACAGCAGCCCAGGAGAGGGAACAGCAGTGCAAAGACCTTGAGCAGAAGGACCTTGGCCTTCAGTGACCGGGCACTTCGGTTGACCAGCTTCTCCCCCAGATTGTCCAAGAGCAATGAGGGAAAGGAGACGGTGAGACCTCACCATGCTGGCACAGGGCAGGTTCGCCCCTTGCCAAGGCCAAGGATGCCCATCTTATGAAAGCCCTAGAAAACCTTGCTCCCCTCACAAAGAGGGGATGTTCTGGAACTTAGAAGGTTTGGCAGCAACAGGGATCCAGGAAGCCAGAAGCCCCGCACAGCAGGAGGGGCCACCCACCCCAGGACTGGCCTGTGACAGAAGGGGGAAATGCTGTCCTTCAGCCGGGGGCAGGCAGCAGGGGCAGGGACAGCCTCACCTGGTCCCTGCAGGGCCGGCTCCCTGGGGGTGGTTCCTTCTCTGTCCCTGCTTTGTCACACAGGGTGAGAAAGTCGAAGGACTATAGGATTTCTTCGCCGTAGGTCCCAGCTGAGCCTGAATCATTCATACGTGCTGGATCAATTATTCAGGACGATGGATTGGCGTGTGCGGTGCAGGTTTGCTAGTAAACAAGAGGCCTGAGCAGCATCGGGCAGGAGAGACAGGCCCCGCCGGCCCCTGCTGATGGCATCCGTGTCTTGCCCTGGCTTCAGGGCTCTTGCTGGAGAGATCAGTGACCCCACAGGCACTCCCCAGACAGGTCCGGGGGTGGCAGTGTGGCTAGACCCTGTCCCTAGGCCTGGCTCCTGCCACCGGATTGTATCTGATCTCAGGTTGGCCGTAGCTCTGCCAAGACTTCTTATGTGTCTGCATTCTCCATCATTCGTTGTGGAATGTCTTCGTGAGCAGTCGTGAAACAGATCTTTGGCACGAATCCTTGTCCCAGCGTGGAGGGTGTGAGACTGAAAATCCACACAGCTCGGGCCCCAGATGAATGTGGGCCCCTCGGCCGGCGAGGTGGTGGGGATTTTCTGAGCCATCCCACTGGGATGGCCGGAGCCTCCTGTCCCAACCCCCGTGTCTGTCCAGGCTGCCCCCCTGCCACCCACATATTCTCCCTTGATTTCACATCCTTCTCTGCCTTCAAGTGCCCAAAGCAGCCTTCTCTCTCCTTCTCCAAACCCACTCTTTCCCAGCGATCTCCATCCAGAAACTCGGGAACCGTTCTTGACACTCCCCCGCCCCCCTTGTACCCACCCCCATTCGTGCCATTGTGAAATCCCACCTCCAAATTACCTCTCACCTCCATCCCCACTGCCACCTACCAGCTGCCAGCCCCGGTCCACCAGATGTCAGGGTTTGAGCTCAGCCCCAGCCAGGCCTCTGCGTCCACAAACGGGCTCATAATGGGTGGACACCCCCTTCAATCACGGCAGGAGTCCATCACGAGGCCAAGGGCAGGGGGTGGGAGTGGGCACCAGGGTCCATTCTGGCCTTGAAATCCCCTCAGTGGAGCAGAATTTTCTTCGCTGGGTGTCTGTGGGTTATTGTACCTGAATCCAATCAGCTTTTTAACCTAGTACTTCTGGACTCACTTCTCTTGATCTGAACGGCTGGCTGCCTGGGGCTTTGGCCCTCCAGGGGTACAGGGGAGCAGCAAAGGGGAAGTTACTTGGAGGTCAGTTTCCAGAACCACGTGGGTGAAAGGAGAGACCCCCCTCTGAAGGGTAGATTAACCCCAGGCTGCAGGGCTTGCCCCGCTTGTCAAGTCACCCCCAACACGGGTGTGTTAGTGCCTGGGGTCTCCAGAGATGGGGGCTTCAGGGACAGCTGGAGGGGAGCGTGTCCAAGTAGGTGATTTCTGTCCCTGCTTATTCTTCCAACATGCACGGACGGACATGGACACTCACACAGACGCTCAGCACCTGGACATCTGTGTGTGTGTGTTTTGTTGTTGTGGTTTTGTTTTTTGTAATTCAGAAAAATGACCTGGCGCTGGAGGGAGCTCTCACTGCAGCTGGAGGACCGGGACGGGAAGAGCTTATCTGACTCCACGCAGGGTTTATGTCTGGCAGACCTTGGAGTCCTCACTGCCCTCGTGCTGTGATCCCTGGCAGGACAGTCCCTGAAGACAGGACAGGAGGCCCTGGGCTCCGTCCCTTCCCGGGAGAGCCTGGTGCTCAGGTGGGGACAGCATCCCCCAGGAGTGCGGGCCATCCCAGCCAGCTTGGGTTGTGGAATGCTCCAGCCCCCTAACCACATGGTTGGTCTTTTTGGTGACCAGACCCCAACCTGAAGCTCTCTAGGGACCCTCCAGGGCCACCTCATTAGCATAACAGAACCCCTCCCCTCACTAAAGGAAATTCCAAAGGGTCTTAAAGCTCAGTCAGAACCTGGGACAGACTGAGTATAGTTTCATTATATCACTGTTTTTGTAGCGCTTTCCATGACTGAAATTGATTATTTATGCAATTCAGTGTTTCCTGTTTGTTCCTCCCATTAGACTGTAAGCTCTGTGCAGGCAGGGATCTGGTTGTTCCTGTTCAGATCCGTAACCTTAGCCCGAGGTCGATGCCTGGCCCCCAGATCTGCTCGCTAGACGGTTACAAAGCACGTGAGCAGTGGGGAATGAGACACTATGGGACCAGACTGCAGGCCTCCTGTGGTCCGTGGCCCAAATATTTCCAGCCTTTCTCACACTTCATTTCAGTAACTGCTGGGAAAACAGTGCCAGGAAGGTTTGTAAGTCACCCGGGGTCGTGCTCCACGGAAGCCCCTTTGCAACAGGGTCCTATGAAGTCTTGGTTGCGGGGAGGGCTGGGAGGGACGGGTGACTCAAGGCTTCATTGCAGTGAGGGGCGTGACTTAGCTCTAAGTCGGGGAAAAGGGCCCAAAATACAAAAGGTGGTATGATGTGTCTCTCTCATGTTTCACAGCCTGAGAAGTGGTAAGAAAAAAAAAAAAAAACAAGAAGGAAAATTAAAAGTAGAAAATATGTCTCTCTCATGTTTCACAGCCTGAGAAGTGGTAATAAAAGAAAAAAAAACAAGAAGGAAAATTAAAAGTAGAGAATATGTCTCTCTCATGTTTCACAGCCTGAGAAGTGGTAATAAAAGAAAAAAAATCAAGAAGGAAAATTAGAAGTAGAGAAGGAGGAAGGGGGAAAGTGCTGGGGCCCCACGTGGGGTGTCGCAGGACGAGCCTGGCACCTGCTGAGCATCCCTGGCCATTAGGAGGGGGGAGGAGAGACTGCGGGGAGGGATCCAGGTTCTCCAAGGAGGACTGATGGAGGCTCAGGTCACGGGCTTCCTGCATCTCCTGCTGACAGCCAAGCCAAACCTGGAGGTGCACTGAAGGTATATAAGTATATAAGAAACATATTGATGTCTATTGATGAAAATAGCAAACAGTGCAGTAGAGCCTGATGACGTCATGCTGTGGAGATGGGCTCCTGGTTTACTGTACCCTCTTTCCAGAGCAGAATTGAGGGCCTTTTCATATTCAGACAAAGGCCTCCAGCCTTCACGTGATCTGCTCAGCTAAGGTTAGCCCGCTCTTCAGCTCCACCATACTTTTATTACAAACGAAAACAGAAGCTTTTAGTACAATAATCGAACATGAACATTCTTACGTGGTCAAAAATAAAAATATAGTATTCAAGTTTTTTAAGCCCGTAAACTTAGAGGCACACTTTTTAAATTAATTTTTATTAGCATATGGTTGATTTACAATGTCGTGTTACTTTTCTGCTGTGTAGCAAAGTGACTCAGTTATACATATACATATATCCAGACTTTTTTAGATTCTTTTCCCGTATAGGTCATTACAGAGAGCTGGGTAGAGATCCCTGTGCTCTACAGTGGGTCCTTATTAGTTATCTATTTTGAATATAGTAGTGTGTATGTGTCAATCCCAGTCTCCCAGTTTATCCCTCCCAATCCCCAGCTTTCCCCCTTGGTAACCATAAGTTTGTTTTCTACGTCTGTGACTCTATTTCTGTTTTGCAAATAGGTTCATTTGTACCCTTTTTTCTAGATTCCACATAGAAGCGACATCATATGATACCTGTCTTTCTCTGTCTGACTTACTTCCGTCAGTCTGATCGTCTCCAGGTCCATCCGTGTTGCTGCAAATGGCGTGAGTTCATTCTTTAGTACGGCTAAGTGATGAGAGGCGCGCTGTAAAGAGAATAAACATAAAGCTGTAAAAAGAAAGTCCCACCACCCCAGAGAGGTGACGTGGGGGGTGGAAAGAGCAATAAAGGAGGAAGGAGAGGAAGAGAAGCACGTTCCTTCCGGGAAAGCCAGAGCAAGTGACTCAGAAGATCTCTCCAGGGCAGGGTGAGGCGGGAGAACAAAGGCCTTGAGAAAGTATGATTGGTCATTGCTAACCTCTAGATGATCACGTAGGCTTTTCAAGGTAACTTCATATTTTAGTGTTCAAGTCTTTTAAGATCTTGCTCTAAATCGAATGCTCTGTATTTCTTTCTGGAAGCCATTACTCTGCGTTTGGGCGGCTAGCAACATCTCAACCAAACACAGAAGCGGCTGCCGGCCTTGCTAATGTATTATGCTAAGTCCGAACTAAACGTATCCCAACTTAGCTTCCCTCAGAGACTCCCGCCAAGGCCGCAGCATCCCGCCCGCCCCGCAGGAGCGGGTGGGGGAGCAATTGGGATGGAAAGAGGCAGCGGCCTTAACTGACTGCAGTTACAATAACGTCCTTGGAGAAGTTAAACATACAGATTTCTTTTCTTTTCTTTCTTTTTGTTTATTGATATGCTTGACATACCTTAAGTAGTTTATTTTTACTGTAAGTTTTGTCTCAGGTTGAGTTTATAATTTTATCATCTTAATCTCTAATAAAGGCATTATAAGTTTGAAAAAAAATAAACAAAATAAAATACCGTACTTGGCAAATTTCACAGGAATATGTGAGTTTCTGAACACCCTGCTGGAGCCCTTCCCAGGGCCTTGGAAGGGGCCAGCGTGAGTCAGGGGCTTGAGGCTTCAGCTTCACGGTCAACACATCAGGCCACAGGCAGGGTTCAGGCAGAGAGAAAACCCTTCTTGAAAATGCCTGTGGTCTGGGCCAAGTCTTTGGTTTCACACTCATGGTGAGTGCGACCCAGAGGAAGGGTCATGTCCAGTCTTTCCAGTCTCCACCAAGAAACCTAAGTGGGGGAGGAAGGTGACCACACACCAAAAATGTCTCCTGTCCCCAAACAACCTCCTCCTCGTTGCTTCCTTGATAAATTCCCTCAGTCGCTCATGAAGTCACGCCCGCGTTACACAAATATTTGCTGAGCATTTGTTGCAAGCCTGGCATCTTGCCAGAAGTGCTCCAATTCGTGGCTCATTCTGCGGCTTAAGGCTGAAAGCTATGTTTGTTGTTCTCTGTTCTGATGACACTGCCCGTATGGGATGGATCAACTCGTGGACAGAAGGTTGGTGTCCTGGACGCCACTCAACCCTCCAGTGCAGGCGGCCCAGGGCTGTGGTCTCGAGACACGGATACGGGTCCCAGCTCTGGACTAATGAGGTGCATCCCTTGGGCAATCAGCCTCCCTGAGCTTTGTTTCTGTATCTGTAAAGCCCAGCACTTAGTGCTGAAGGATTTATTAAACCTCAGATGGATGTAAGCTTGGGGAGAGAAAAAACATTAGCAAACTGCAAGCAGCCCCTAGGAGGTGGAGGCTTTGGGGATGGAAGGTCCCTTTATTTTCTGCCGAAAAAGTCCAGGGAGTGAAGATGCTTGGGTTGTAAAGCATACACGGGCCATCTGTGCTCTGGAACGTCCTGATCTTGGAGGTGGCCCTGTGGTCCCATCTGTGTTCTGTGGTCCTGCCCCTCTGGCCATGTCCGACTAACCTGCAGTATCTCTGGCACAGGCTGCGCCCACCCTATGGTCTCTCCCAGGAATTTGAAACCAGTGACTCAGCCAGGGAGGGTCACTGGAACAGAGCTGTGCTCGGAGCCATTTTCCTAATCTCCCACTATGGGGGTTTGGGCAGCTGGTTCTCTCTCTTCCCAAGGCTTGAGTTTCCAGTTCTTGGATTCCACGAGTTGCACCAATGTTCTTTCCAAACATCCTTCTTGTGCATCAGTTTGTTGGAAAAGGTTTTGGTTGAAACCAGAAAAATTTACTGAATACAAATCATAATGCACAGGGCTGCTTGATTAAACAAGATAATATATGTGAGAGCTCTTCACAAGCCTAAGCTCATATTACACACTTGGTTATTAGGTGTGTCTTTGCTTCTGAATGACCTGGGATTTGCTGGAATCAGAGCACCCATCCTCACTCGTTTGCTGGACCTTGGCTCAGACCTATGTTCATATGACCTTGGACAAGGTAACTTCCCCAGTCTTAGTTCCTCCATCAGCAAAATAGGGTAGCAAACCCGAGCTCATAGAGCTGCCATGAGAATAGAGTAAGATTCATGTAAAGTGTGTAGCCAGCCCCTAGCATATAATCAGTGCTTGATAAATATTAAATATTATAATTTGGCGAGCACTAATGAGCAAACCCTGCAGGCTTACCATAAAAAGCCACTCTGAATGCTTGAATCTGAATATTTCTCAGTTGTAGATTTTGGACCCCACCTGCCAAACTGTGCGTTCACCCCATTCACCCACCTGGGGCCAATTTTCTGCATCATTTTTGCTATGAAAATAAAGGGAATTTGTTCTTATTGTCCTTGAACCACGTTCCAAGGGAGAACTTAAGTCCTGGCCAAATGTCTCCTCCTTGGCAGGAATTTCTTAATACTGCTTAAATAGCCTTGCCAGCAATAATTCAATATCCCAATAATATCTCAATCTTTGGGACTGACATATATACATTTCTATGTATAAAATAGATAACTAGTGAGAACCTACTATATAGCACAGGGAACTCTACTCAGTGCTCTGCGGTGACCTAAATGGGAAGGAAACCTAAAAAAGAGGGGATATATGTATATGTATAGCTGACTCACTTTGCTGTACAGCAGAAACTAACACGAGATTGTAAAGCAACTCTGCTCCAATAAAAATTAATTTTAAAAATCTCAATGTTTTTGTGCTTTTCAAGTGAGGAAGTATATCCATTTTGGCGTGACAGCTAAAAAATTAATCTTATGCCCCTCATTGTGTTGTTTCCCCTCATTATTAGTTTCATCCTATTGTATGATTACTCAACTTGTTCTCTAATTAGAGAACAAACTCTGGGTGTGAAGGTCTTGGAGGCTGAGATCACAGGTAATTGAAAGCTCCTTGGAGGTACCAGCCACCTGAAATGTCTGTGTCTAGGAAAACATGCCTCACTTTCATAGATGGTAACATTCCAGGGTCGCTGCTAAAGGAGAGGGCTGTCCCATCACCTACAGAAGATACGAGTCATGGCTTGAGGCTCACGTCGGATCCCCAAAGTGCTACGCGGGTGCCGGGAGCCGTCGCTTTGTTTGTTTGGGTGATACAGCGAGACAGAACCTTCTCCCGGCCTCACGCCCCTGGACCTCATTGAATTCCATCAGGTCCTGGATCCTGTTTTTCAAAAGAAGATGCAAATCAGTTATACATACACAATAAAATTTAATTTAAAAAAAAGGAAGATGCAAATCCACATAGCTTTAGGTGGACCTAAATCCTAGGATAAGATTCTGAGATTTTTCTGACATCTTTACCTCAGAATCTTTTATTTTCAAGCAAATCTGCCTCTTGAACCAACTGTCGATGGTTACGGGCTGATTTAACAGGACTAGAAACAATGCGTAGAACTTTAATGGTGCGAGTCTTCAACACACACGTCTTAGTCACTTGGTAAATTGTCCACTGTTCAGGCTTTGCTCTCCGATATTGGGACTGTGGCCACTTCCGGTCACCAAGTGACATTTACTCTCACTTTAAAAAAATGTCGTTAGCGTTCTGTGGTAACTCTTAAGTAGGCCTTTAAAAGTCACCACCAAGAAGCTTAGATTTTGTTGCACTAGAAATTCAATTCAGTTCACTTCAAGACTATTTGTATTTTTTTTTTTTTTTTTTTTTGCGGTATGCGGGCCTCTCACTGTTGTGGCCTCTCCCGTTGCGGAGCACAGGCTCCAGACGCGCAGGCTCAGCGGCCATGGCTCACGGGCCCAGCCGCTCCGCGGCATGTGGGGTCTTCCCGGACCGGGGCACGAACCCGCGTTCCCCGCATCGGCAGTCTCAACCACTGCGCCACCAGGGAAGCCCCAAGACTATTTGTATTTTTGAGATGAGTTCTAGCCAGTTCAGAATTCCAGCTGTCTTGATGTATAGAGATAGCATTAAATAGAGAAAAATACTTAAACAAATGTTCAACAGTTTGTACATTCGTAACATTAAGTAATTAAAAAGAAATGTCATATGAAGTGACCAGGGACTCCCTAACTAACGTTAAAGTTGTCATCTAATAACTGCACTCTTTCTATTTTGCACTAACTTTTGCACTAGCTTGCTCTGTTTCTGCTGAAACCATCGTGCAGGTGGACCGTTCCATCCGGTCACGGGCTTGTCACCTGTCCTGGCGGGACTCCCAGCCACGCTCATCACCACTCTGTTTACCTTTTAGCCTAGTTAAAGGCTTATTAACTTTGTGAGGCTAAAGCCTTTTCTTTCCGTGACAATCAGCCTGCAGTGCAGGGACGAGCGTGCTGTGTCTGAATAGCTGCCACTCTCTTGAGACCCCTCAGAACACACACCTGTCCCCTCTCCCCCTGAACACAAGGAGGCTGGGCTGCCAGTAGGCATCTCCGCGTCCTTCCAAGTTTCTGCTCTGAGCAAATCATCTTAGGGCAATTTATTAGAAGATTTGGACTCACTGAGGAGATGCTCATTCAAGACCAACTTTTAGCCAACAGGGAGGAATCATTGGTGAAAGATTGCTAAAAAGAAACTCTGATAAGCTGACCCTCGTGGCACAGATTCTGAGCTAACAAAGACCTCCTCAGTCGTCATGGAGGTAGGCACCCTGGCCCTAACAGACTGACTTCTGAATCTCATTCAATGGCATTTCGGGAAAAAACTCACCTGCCTGCAAATTAAACAGAATTAGTTATGAGGAGGACAGGGTGAGCCCTCTGGTCCAAATCAAATAATTGTGATGTGGAGGCAAAAATTGTTAAAGAGGGGCTTCCCTGGTGGCGCAGCTGTCGGGAGTCCGCCTGCCAGTGCAGGGGACGTGGGTTCGTGCCCCGGTCCGGGAAGATCCCACATGCCAAGGAGCAGCTGGGCCCGTGAGCCATGGCCGCTGAGCCTGCGCGTCCGGAGCCTGTGCTCCGCAACGGGAGAGGCCACAGCGGTGAGAGGCCCGCGTACCGCAAAAACAAAACAACAACAACAACAAAAATTGTTAAAGGGTCTTTGATATCTGAGATTAAATGAAGTGCAACATGGGGTCCTGGACTGGATCCTGGGACAGAAAAAGAACGTTAGTGGGAAAACTGGGGCAGTTTAGTAGTAATATACCAACGTTAATTTCTTCATTTTAATAAATGTGCCATGGTTATACAAGATGCTAGCATCAGGAGAGACCGGGTGGAGGGGTACGTTGAAATTCGATGTACTACGGTTGCAACTTTTCTGTAAATCTAAAATTATTCCAGGCTGTTAGAGAAAATGAACAAAGTAGATGGAGGAAGGGCAAATTCCAAGGATGGATGTGAGAGAGAGCCACGATCTGTGAGATCCGTGGGGAGGGTCAGGAGGTCCGGTCCTAGAACGTGCCCCCCCGACAACCGGCAAGCTGAGAAGGAGGCATCTGCGTTGTGTGTAGAACAAGAACGGAAATGGGAGCAGTGGATGGGGAGGAAGGATGCAGCTGCCACAGTTACAGACCATGGGCTTGATGTGCCGCGAAGGGAGAGTGCCGACACAATCAGATCAGTGGTCTGTGAAAGCTCAGAGAGAGAACTGGAGGCCACGGCAGCCAAGCCGGGCTCACCTGAGAATGAGGAAGACCAGACAAACCCTGAGCCACATGAATAACGTTAGGAAACTGACAGATGAGGGGAGTGGTGTGGGTATATACACATTTGGATTTCTAGAAGACAGAGCTTCTCATTGCGACTTTGTGGACACTGGAGTTTGGAGAGATGGAGATAATATGGTTAGTGAACTTAGTACCCAAAGACTGCAAATGTACAGGTGATGCCTGTCTAAAGAGAGCTGGTCCCTAGTGCTCAGTGTACCGTTCTTTAAGTCAATGACTTAGATGAAGTTAATATAGATTATGTTTGACTTCTTGTAATGGAAACCCAACAGGAGTGGCTTGGCCAAATAGGGATTTATTTCTGACAATTAACAAGAAGACCAAAGACAGCGGTCCAGGCTGGTCAGTGCTTCACGCTGTCCTAATTGTCCCAGACTCTTTCTGTCTCTCTTCTGTGTCATCCTTTGCGTGTGTCTTTCACCCTTATGGTTCACCTCTAGCCTCACGTCAACTCCAGGCAGGAATTAGTAAATTAGTAAACTAATTTACTAATTAGTAAATTAGTAAACTAAGTAAATGGCAAGGAATAAAGAGAAACGCTCATATCCGGAAAGCAAGAATATCCCAGAATCCCCAGCAGGATTCAAATTGGCCAGAATTCTGCATGCTGGCTGCAAGGGATGCTGAGAAATGAAGATACTTGGTTGAGCATATATCCACACTGACCAGAATCAGTGCCCACCTGAAGAGGTGAGAATGGATTTGGGGTTGGTAGTTAGCACTGCTTGCCAAAGATGGCTGCCTTATCTGAATCGAGTGGAGTTTTGGACGGCTGACGTTCCTCACCTCAGTTTGGTCCTCTAAGGACTCTTCATCTCAGTGATGCGTGTTCCCTCACGCCAGTCTCTCATGTTAAAATCTTGGTGTCAATCTGGACACATATCGCTTTCTCTTACACTTCACATCAAGTCCACACCACCTGGCTCAGAGATGTGTGCTGTGACCCCGTGTAGACGCCAGGTGTAGCTATCCCCACCTCCTGCTGGCAGTCAGAATAGGAGGAACTGGGAGCAGACATGCTAGGACCCAGCAGCCGGTCTGATTCTCCTGATTTTTCCTTTCGCACGTATCGCTCACATTTTACTTTCAGTTTCCAGCTGTTCACTGCATGTAAAGAGAAGCACAATTGACTGTATATTGATGTTCTATTCTGTGACCTTGATAATCTCACTTATTTGTCCTAATAGCTTTTGTGTAGATTCTTTAGGATTTTTCTAAGTTAACAGTTATATCATCTGCAAATTGAAACAGATTTATTTCTTCCTTTAGATGCGTTTTATCTCTTTTTCTTGCCTTATTTCACTGGCTAGCAAGTTCAGCACAATGCTGAATATGAGGGATGAGAGTGGACGTTCCTGCATTGCTCTTGTTCTTAGGGAGAAGCATCCAGTCTGATCACGAAGGATGACATTAGCTATAGTGCTTTTTGCAGATACCCTTTATCAATGTGAGGAAATTACCTTTAATTCCTAGTTTGCCAAGAGATTTTACCGTGAATGATGGTTGAATTTTATCAGATGCTTTCTCTGCATTTATTGACATGGTCATGTCCTTAGGTCTATTGATACAGTGAATGATGCAGTTTACTTTTTGAATGTTTAACCAACTCCACTTAAATGTTAAACCTCTTCTCCGTCCGAAAGCAGGGGCAATCATTACTTATATCTAAGCTTTCTTTTTTTTTTTAAAGAGCATTTAAGGGCTTCCCTCGTGGGACAGTGGTTAAGAATCCGCCTGTCAGTGCAAAGGACACATGTTTGATCCCTGGTTCGGGAAGATCCCACATGCCGCGGAGCAGCTAAGCCCATGTGCCGCAACTACCGAGCCTGTGCTCTAGAGCCCATGAGCCACAACTACTGAGCCCGCGCGCCCTAGAGCCTGTGCTCCGCAACAAGGGAAGACACCGCAATGAGAAGCCCGCGCACCACAACGAAGTGTAGCCCCTGCTCACCACAACTAGAGAAAGCCTGCACGCAACGTAAGACCCAATGCAGCCAGAAAAAAAGAGCCTTTAAGATGATATAACGTATGTAAAGCACACAGCACAGCATGTGACATACAGTCAGCCCTTAATAAATTGTAGTAGATACCGTCATTTAATTACTAGCTCTGGTGGGTGCCCATACCCTACCTCCCACCCCCGCCGGAGGACTGGATAGTGAGGTTGTGCCTGCTGTGTGGATCTGGGGCTTTCCTGAGTACTTCGTCATAGCCTGGGTCTCCTGCCGCCGTGCCCGGTTCCACAGACTGGCCTTTCTGGCGCGCAGACTGGCCTGAATCACCCTTGACTGATTCTCCTGCACTGGGACGTGGAATGTCTGGCTGCCCTTTCGGAGCTGCCTCTGTGTCGGTACCCCAGTGTCTGCATCCCAGCACCTGCTCTTGTTGCCTCTGCCGATCCCATGAATCGGTTAGGATGCCACCAGCTACAAGTAATAGAAAAACCAATGCAGAGTTAGTTCCTTAGCCCACAGGCCCAGAAACCTGCAGGCCAGGGCAGACGCGGACGTCGGGGTTGGTGATGTCACCGAGAACGGCGCTCCTCTGCGTCTCTCAGTGGTGCTCAGCGTTAGCCCTGTGCTGAAAAGCCAGTGCTGAAGGCAGCTGGCTCTCTCAGTGGGGAGCATCTCTCCTCCAACAGCGGAACAGGAGTCGTCCCCGCGGGGGCCACCTCCTCCCTTCTGACCAGTGTCTGTCGCAGTCGGAATGCCAATTGCGAACTGGCTTAGGTCTGGTTTCCTGAAGCCAGAACAGAGAAAGGAGATGAGTCAACCACAGTGAGCTGGTTTGTTCAAAGCCCCAGCCCTCCTTGAAGCTGGAGTCGATTCCCCAAACTGCACTGCTTCTGTCCTGTGAGGGCAAAAGAGGGCGGATGCGAAACAGTCACCACACAGCCCCCTCCCTCTCTCCCCGCGGGACCCCAGCGTATGCTGTGTTCTGGGTCCTGCATTCACGTCCCAGGAGCCCCTGAGGTGCTTGTAGATTTAGCCGAAACGCTGTGTGGATGGACATTTTTATATCACCCCCAGAAGAAGGACCAAACCCTTCCGAGCCAAGTCAAACTCACCCCCTTTCTCCGGAGGCTGGAGGATGCCCCAGGAGAGTGCTGGGGCTGGCAGGACCTATGAACCTGTTCTTCCCTTCTGCAGAGATGCTGCGACAAACAGTGGAAATGAAGCCCCAGGTCCAATATTAGATTTATGTCTGTTCTTAGATAACTTCTTGAGAAAGCAACTGTGGTAAGTTTATTGGTTGCCTCCCAGCTGCCACTCGCCCCTCTAGTTTGCTGATAGAATACCGATTTTCAGGGGGAGGGGTTGGCAATGTGCCCTCCCCCAGGGACCAATCCTGATTTTTCTACGTCAGTTGTGGTGCTTGCTCCTGGGTTGGGGGCATGAGTGGACATGTGCTGGGCAGGGAAGGAGCTGTGGGCAGCAAGTCTGTCTCTGGGATGGAAAAGGAGGGGGGAGACCCCTTGCTTAGAGCTCCTACACTGATGCTATGATCAAGGCTGGACAACCCTGAGGTTGTCAAGGCAGGAGGATTGACCCTGGGTCTTCAGTGTTATCGTGGGGTCAGTGAACGAAGCCTGGGGCCTGCCGCTTTGGGACTTGTTAATAAGCAATAAATGTCCTCATGTTTTAGGCCACCGATAGATGAGTTTGTCTTTGTGGCAACTGGATGCATTCTAAGTGAATCAGTGGCTAAAGCCCTTTTGGAGGCTAGGTCCAGGTAGGAGACTCTCTGAAAAAGAATTAAGCATATTTGTGATCTCAGGTCGGCATCAAGGTACTGAGTCCAGAGAAGAGGGAAGTTTGCCTAAGACCCTTCGGAGGGATGCGGGTTCGGTGAACAAGGTGTGAGAGGTGAGGTGGGATGTCATTGGGAGTCGGGGGGTCTTAAGAAGAGTGTGACTCGGTAGGAATGCTGACACTCGCTATTGAAAAGGATTTAAAAGGGCTCAAGGTGGGACGGCTCTGGTGAACTTCCAACGACTCCATGTTCAAAGCCCCCAAGGGCTTCCCTGGTGGCGCAGTGGTTGAGAGTCTGCCTGCCGATGCGGGGGACACGGGTTCGTGCCCCGGTCCGGGAAGATCCCACATGCCGCGGAGCGGCTGGGCCCGTGAGCCATGGCCGCTGAGCCTGCGCGTCTGGAGCCTGTACTCTGCAACGGGAGAGGCCACAGCAGTGAGAGGCCCGTGTACTGAAAAAAAAAAAAAAAGCCCCCAAATCGTTACCTGGGAAACTTACTAATCTGTGTGTCTCAGAGCAGTCCCCTCACCGGACAGGGGCAGAGGGGGAGATGTCGTGGGGGGCAGTGTGATCATTGCCGAGGAAATGGATGAAGATCTGGAGACTCGGGGTAACAAATTAAAATAATTACTGGAAATCTAAGTTGGCAGCAAGAACTATCAAAAATTGTACAGCCTCCAAGTGAGGAATAATGTGTAAATGAGAATTTGTATCAAATGTTCATTTTGGGTGTGTGTGGGTGAGTGAAAGCTGGGAATACCAGCTGGGCTGTGCTGGTGTGATTTGAACTTGGTTTGGGTATTTATGGATGGGAGGTCTTCATCTGGACCGGGAGAAGGGCCCGGGGGCTGGTGGAGACACCCCCTGACTAGAGGCCACAGCTTACTCTTGCTGTATCTCCCCACTCGCCCCCAGCCTCGTATGTTTATGTGTCTGTCTCTGTGAAACGCTACCAGCCCTTCACAACCACGGGCTTTGAAAGCTTCATCTTTAGCAGTGTGCTAAAGGGACTTTAAGGGACTGGCCGCAGCAGCAGACTGGCCCCTTAGTAAATGCCGACAATGTATGAGATGCACAGTCAATGTCATAACCGTCGCAAGAACAGTTAGAAGTAGGGAGGGATGATGTCTAAATACTTGATGACCTCAGTCCCTTGGTTAAAATGTGAGTAATACCTCTGCACACATCTCACAAGTTGGCTTTTGCATTATTGGATTGTGGTCATGGGTCCAACCAAGGAGATGTGTTTTGACCTCTGTCTGGGATGCTTCTCCAGGAAGAGCTGCCTGGATCCATCTTCGACATTCAGGTTTCCAACAGAGGACATAACCATTCTGAATTCTGTCACTCAATCATCAGAGTGGCTAAGGGTTAAATAGCATATTCTTAATATATAAATTTATTTAAAACCCCAAACATCCCATCTGTTTTAGACCTCTGCAAGATCTGCATATATCATTGGAGATTCACGTATGTTTTTAGATCTCTAATAGCAGCGGGTGCCCTCTCAGTCTCCTGTCCTACAAACTAATCGGACGCACACATCCGCGCAGCCTGCACTGAGGCAGGGAGAGTGAGGCTCCGGGAGGATAGCAGGGCTCTTTCTTTATCTAAAGCAAAATTCTCCACTCCCTCCCTCCTTCCCTCCGAACTTGGACTCAATACCCAGAAAGGGAATGACAGCTATAGGCACACAGGGATGCCTCCGTGCATGTGTGTTGATGGAGAAAAATAAAGACCAGAAAAGACAGGGACTGAGACGCTCACCCACCTGATCTTATACACGATGAGGTTTCTCCAACAAGCACTGAATTGATTTTCTCTGCCGAGGGATAAGCTCAATATGCCTCATGCTTTGCAACTGTTTCTTGGCAAGCCTTAAGGGACTGGCCGCAGCAGCAGACAATTTGGTGTATGCTGAGAGAGAAGAAACTTGAGGACGCGCTTCTGTGCAGCATCCCCTGGGTTCCAGCCAGGTACCAGGCACGTGAGGACGCCTGGGGGTCCGTAGAGCGACCTGCCCTGTGTGCAGACCCCACAGCTGGTATGCGAGGGGCTAAAGCTATCCTCAATGTGCCCATGCTGAAAAATTAAAGAAATGTCACTTCTCACCTTCCGCCAGACCAATCATTTGTTGTGAATTAAGAAGAAGGAGTAATGGACCCCCTGCCCGCCAAGCAGTCCCTCCCCATCCCCTGACCCCAGCCCAGACATTTATTCCTAACAACCAACGTTAGTAAAGGGCTGTGAATTTCTAACGTGCTTTACAGACACATTCCTTCATTCTCACATGAGCTCTGTTGATTGGCTCTGCTTACCCCATATTAACAGGTGAGGAAGTGGGTGGTCTCCCAGCTGGGAGACACGTCCTGGAGGTCCTGAGCCAGCTAGCTGCCCAGTCTCCAGCTTTGCAGCCTCGGTAGTTTCTTGGCAAAGAGCTATTTTCTGTCGGGTGTAAATAGGAAGAGGCTCTAAGAGTACAGATTTACAAGTCACAGCAATAAAAATACTGGATCTCATATCTGATTTCCCTTAAGAAACTGCTCAACATGTTAAATATATCTCCAAAAACAGAAGGAATAGATCTTACAATATTTAGGTTTTAGTCACACTTATTGCTTTTGTACAATATTTAGGTTTTAGTCACACTCATTCCTTTGGATCTATAAGCTTCCTTTGAGATGCAGTATTAAGCACTCTTGTATTCAAGTGATTGTCTGACTTGAAAGCTCCATTTTTTTTTTTTTTTTTTTTTTTTTCAGTACGCTGGCCTCTCACTGTTGTGGCCTGTCCCGTTGCGGAGCACAGGCTCCGGACGCGCAGGCTCAGTGGCCATGGCTCACGCGCCCAGCTGCTCCGCGGCATGTGGGATCTTCCCGGACCGGGGCACGAACCCGCGTCCCCTGCATCGGCAGGCGGACTCTCAACCACTGCGCCACCAGGGAAGCCCTCAGCTTCATTTTTGGAGCATCATCCAGGGCCAAGGTTCCTTCCACACGTCACTGACATGACCATTTATAAGTGGTTTTAAATTCCCATCTTCACCTACGTTCACACTCCCAAGAGTGCATGTTTTACTAATGGGACATCAATAAACACCTAATGGAGAACACAGCAGGTAATGGGATTTTGAGATGCAGAATGTGTGCTTGGCCAACCCATTTAATTAACTGCTTAGTGGAAACAGAAAACTCCAGACACTGTGTTGGCCTGGGATATTAGGAAAGAGGAGATAAAATCCCTGCCTGTGGGAAGGATGCCCTTGGCAATCCTGCGAATCCTACCTGCAGATCCCCGAGCTCTGCGGGGCTGCGCGGGCCCAGCCACACCTCTGGGGGGGGATGTCCTGCAACCCTGGGTTTCGCATGGAGCAGGGAGCATCACAGGCCTTGCTCCATGGGTGACTGACCAGGTGTCAGCCGAGCTAAGGGAGTGAGCCTCTGCTTTGTCACACTCTTAATATTATGTTTCAGAAGGATCTGTCAGAAGAAAAGATCGGGCCAGGTCAGGGTCACGAGGCACGTGGCTCACATCAGGCCTTGGTCATGGCTCCGTGCGGCCCTAACTTACAAGTGGCTAAAATAGCCTTCTCTAAGAAGGACGGAGGCCACAGGCCCTGATGGAGCAAATACGTAATGAAGGGGCACATGGGGACTCGGGACGGGCCTGGGGACATGCTCAAGTGAAACCTGCCAACACAAAGGTCCCCGTTGTCTCTACCCGCACCAGGACAGTCCAGGAGGCTTCTCCTCCTTCCCTCCGTGGCTCGTGGGGTAATGAGGCAAGTCTGGTCGCGGCCTTTAGCCTCAGGTTTGCTATGCTCCCCATTCCTGTCCCAAAAGAGGGCTGCTAACGCTGCCCGCTGGGACACAGGGGAAATAATTCTCAGTGGCAGGCTTGGGGCAAAACTGAGAACCAGTGGTATTAATGATGACACACAATGAACAGCCATAACGTCGGTTACCTTATATTTGCCAAAAAGTCTTCACAGCCAGTGTCTCATTTGATCCCCTCAGCTGGGCCGTGAGGTGGGGAGGTAGCACCCCGATTTTACCGGTGGGAAGACGAAGCTTAGGGAGGCTCTCGGACGTGACTTTACGGGCTGTGCTGGGGGCTGAGCTGAGGGTGAGCTTGCGGTCTTCCGGCTGGAGCGTGGCCGCGGTCCCCCGCCCTCCCCTCCGTCACGCGACTCCTTGCTTCCAACCTCGGATCTGCTGACCTCTCCTAAGACCCTAACCAATAATTAACACCTTACAAAAGCCACACTGGAAGCTGGAAAATTCCATGGGGTTGAAAAAGAGCCACTGTATCTCCTTTCCCCCAAGGGAAAGTGAATAATTGACCACCTGCCCGGCCCTGGGGCCCCGCTTTGTATCATGGAACGTGTGGCTGCCAAGGGTCCCTCTCAGCTGTCACAGGTTCTAACACAGTGGAAAAGGAGAGGCCTTCTTCTGGGACTGTCTCCAGCACCTAGCACGCTACCTGGCCGTGCTGGACAGAGTGACCATCTGAGTGACCATGGTGCCGTGACCAGGCCCGCTGCCCTGGACTCACGTGACAAGAACGGGGAGGGTTCCTCACCCAGGGCAGCCTGTCTGGGGCCGCGGCCTTGTGAGAGCCCAGCAGAGACCACGCAGACCAAGCAGACCCTGGTTGTCTGGTCCCTGGACCTGAGCGATTGGGGCAGAGGGGTCGTGGCCTGAGTGCGAGAGCCCCTTATAGGAGGTGGTTGGTCTGTTTTGGCTGGTTTGCATATGAAAGCCTCCCCAGCAGGTGAGCTGTTTACTATCTCTAGGCATTAGCTGACCCTGGGAGGGGCAGTCCATCCCAGAAATCAAAGATCAAATACGGAGTAAAGAGACCTGATTAATAAGAGACAATTGTTGTTCTGTCTGCCCAGCACTTTCTTCTCTTGAGGAAGTTCTTCCCTTCTCTGTCACGATGCATCTCCTCACGCAATCATCTCCACGGTTTCAGCAACCGGTCAGGTGGCCAAGCAACTGGCTTGGCCACCTGACCTTAGGTGGCCAAGGTTCATTTCCAGGATTTTCTAAGTGGAGCTAGGGACCCACTCTGCATGTGGAGAGAACAGAGTCCAGATATAGAGGGAAGCAGAGAGGAGTGGGGAGAGGGGAGGCTGGGGCATCTGAATCCTGAATCCAGCCGTCCCTGAAGCCGACTCCATCTCTGTTTTCCCTTACAAGAGCCAGTAACTTACTCTTTCTCCTAAATTAGTTTGAATCGGACTTTCTTCATTTGCATTTTATCTTTATGGAAGAGAAAAGATATATGTTTTAATTTATTCTCAGAAAGTTCCGTGCTTCCTTTCAAGGGGTGCTTAAACCCCTAAGCAGCTCCTCTCGTATAAGGTGGCATTTCAATGATCTAATAATAGTGATGATGTAATAATAATAGATTACATTTCTTCTGAGGCGCCCAGACAAAAACTGAGAGTGAGCTTTCAAGGCAATTGAAAAAAAAGCAGGCAGATTCAGTTGGATTTAATCATCCCTATTTTAAGAGTTTGAGTTTGAACTTAGTGGTGGAGGCACGTCGAGCACTGATACACACCTGACAAGACGTTTGTGTGACGGGTCATGGTTTGCTGAGGTCCTTGGCCATCCAAGTGGGTTTCAAGAAAGTGACATTGCCAGCAATTAGACAAATCATTCTCCAGAAAATGCCACTCCCCACGGAGCCCTCGGAGAAAGGGCTAGTGATGGGAGATGGTCTGTACTCTCTGCTGACGAGGCTTGGAAATGAGGGCGGGACTGTAGATGGAATAGGAGGACGCCTGTTCCAGAGGGAGAGGAAGACAGGCCGGCTCGGCGCAGAGGTTTCCAGCTCCACGTCTAAGACCATGGGCTGGCCCTCCCCAGCGCTGCCAAGCCCCTGCACGATCCACGCTTCTCACCTGCTCAGGTGTATCTGGCTTCTAATCTCGTTCACTTAACTTTTGATGCCTGCATCACATGCAAACTTGGCATGTTCAAGATTTTTTTAAAAATAGACACATTGTAGGCGCTCTTGGCCTATGTGCCTCTTTCACAAGGGAAATTAAGCTCCAAATGACAGGCAGAAGACCGCCCGGCCTCCAGGCCCCTTTGCAAAGAAAAGAACCTGCCACGTTTCCTTGTGATTCTAACCTGGAGGGCACCGTGGGCAGGCAGGTGGGGACGTGGGTACAGTCACTCAGCGTAAACCGCGGTCACACACACTTGTGTGGTCTTACGTCTGGGTTCACTAATGACAATTGGCTTTAAAGCACAAAGTTGGAAATCCTTCTCCAAATATTTCTGGGTTGAAAAAATGGTGGTGTTGCCACACCGAGCCTTGCCCTTTCCTTCTTTTGAATGCCTGATCTCTTCCTGTAGCTCTTTTTCTAACACCTGCCCATACCTGTCCTCGGAATACAGCTGTGGCATTGTTTCTATTGCCCTTTTCAACTTGCTTCCCAGAACCCTTCTGGGGAAAGGACAAACATTTACATAATTGCCAAGCAAATAAGGATATCCTTTGATTTCCAAGTGCGTGTGTCCAGTGTGTGAACACAACTCTGCCTCTCAGCGGCAGTAACCCTTAACTATGCATTCTTTCGCATTTTCAGCCGCTTGTCCAATAAATTTATCAAGTGCCAATTACCTATGAATAGGGCATTGTCTTTTCCCTCCTGACATTCCTGTCTGTGCCCTCCTGAAACTCATGTTCTAATTATGGAGATGGGCTGTGAACAAAGAGTGAGGTGTCAGTTTGGTGAGCTGGGTCATGTCACCCCTGCTTATCTGAGGCTGTGAAAACGTCCTCCCCAGGAGGAGGAAACCTCAGAGAGGCCCCCTAGTTCTGGGCGGTTCACGGAGTCTCTCAACCAACTTCTGGGATGATGGGCACTGTTGGGTCCCCGTTCCCTCGCGAGGAAACTGGGCTGATTTGGACTAAGTGACCCGTGCAAGATTGCACGGGTCGGGGAATCAGACCCCCATGTCTATGCTCACCTCATGACAGCATCTCCTCCTTCTGGGAAAAACAACAAAGAAGAACAACAGAACCCTCCCTTGGCCTGACAGCTGTGACCCCATCCTCCCCTGTGTTTTCCTCCCCGGGTCCTCCCCCGGCCTGGAGGCTGCTTGACACCCCTCGGGGACTTGCCCTTGGCATTCATCTCAGTCTCCATGTTCTACTGGGTGAATGACGGTAACGCACACACTCAAAGGGCACATGGCGGAAAGATGGGCTAACTCCTATTGAATGTTTCTAAATTTGCCCAATGTATAAACAAGGGCATCGTTGTGTTTTACAGAATTTCCCGGCAGAATAAAATCTAATCCACACCATAGGCTCGATTGGAAATGCCCGTGTTCCAAGGAAAAGGACACCAGCTTTTGCGACTAAAGGAATGAATGGATGTTGTGTCGGGGGAGAAGGGTCCTTGGCCAGGTCAGGGCGGGCGACACAGCCAGCTGAGGACATGACCGTCACAGGCACAAGTCCAAGGTACCAGAGAGCTGCCTGCATCTGCTGCAAAGGTCTCCCTTCCTTAAGGGAAGGGACGATGTTCTGTTTGGTTTTGTAACATATTTCTATGAACTCCGCAGCAGCCCGAATGGTGTTGCATATTTAAAATGATTTGTCTGATAACCCAGTCGCCTCTTTTGCAAAATACCCAGCAGTTCCTCATTTGCTGCCCCTGCCCCCAGGCACTTTGCGGGGTTTCTCCAATAGCAGGGCGCCCAGGAGCCTGCCGGGCAGCCCTGGGGGTGGGAGGTGGCCTGTCACACTGGATGGTAGGAAACACCATAGTTACCTGAGAAGCAACACCAGGCAGCCTGGATTGGGGGCACCCAGGGTGCCTTCCGGCCCCTCTCCCTGACGTCTCTCCTGAGAGTGAGACCCCTACTGGCCCTGGGGACCCCTCACCCCTCACCTTGCAGCACTTCTCTCCAGCCTCCACTGAAGGCAACACGATGGTGCGCTTGCCGAGAGAGGGAGATTCTCCCATGAGAAACCGCCCTTCTCCCCAGCTGGACTGGTGGCTGCCATTAGTCATTGCGGGAAAACCTCACTGAACTAAAGTGAAGGGGGTTCCGGAGAGCTTTGCTCAGGGCCTGTGGGCGTTTCTGCCTTCCTTCTGTCCAGGTGGGAGTAGGGCTGCCTGTAAAGGCTGGAGGGCTCTTGGACTGCGGCAGGTCAGAGGCGCTCCCCAGATGGAAAGAACCAGGGCAGCGGGGGGCGGCGGGGTGCCAGTCCCAACCCAGCTGCCAGGTGCCGGTAGACTTTGTACCAGACCAGAGGGACAGAGGGCAAGAACCAACCTCTCAGGATGCCTGGGGCCACCACGTCCCCGGTGCCCCACGTCTGTCCGTTGTTTTGAAAGATTGCAGGGTGGAGGTGGCAGGGCTGGGTGGGAGGGCTGGGACGGGAGAGAGAAAGAAGTGTGCATTGCTCGGGGAGATCGGCTTCTGGGGCAGGGCTGCAGGTGAAATCAAGATGCCCGGTTCAACCCGAACTTTAGATAAACAGCAAAAACCTTTTTAATACAAGTGTGTCCCCAGTACTGCCCGTATTCGTATTTGCTAGGCCTGGCTACCCTACCTGGTCACCCTGAGCTTCCCGTGCCTTTCATCAGGGCGGCCACTCCCCTCCGCACAGCTTCCAGCAGTGACGCCCACCCTGCCGCAGAGTCTGGGGGCCTGGGCGGCCGGTGTTCTT
The DNA here is from genome assembly GCF_963924675.1 of Phocoena phocoena. Lineage (NCBI taxonomy): Eukaryota > Metazoa > Chordata > Mammalia > Artiodactyla > Phocoenidae > Phocoena > Phocoena phocoena. The sequence continues at coordinate 103,015,866 of NC_089228.1, forward strand.
ACTGCTCCTTAAACAAACTAGAGAGCAGCCCCGCCCTGGCTGGTTTCCCCGGGGGTGATTTCAGCGCTGCTTCGCCAGCACGGAGTTGTGAAATTCTTGCGGGCTCCACTGGGAGAGGTGTTTAAATCAGTGTTTCTTGGATTTTAATGGCGTGTGAGTCACCTGGCCAAGGCAGATTCTGAGTCAGCGGGTCTCGGGTGGGGCCTGAGGATCTGCGTCTCTGACAGGCTCCCAGGAGACACCCAGAGGCTGCTTAGAAGCAGAGACACGGTCAGACCTGATTTTAGGGAATGGCCCGGGCTCAGTTTTACCTGGTGGTCCTGGGAGACCTAAGTCATGCTTTTCAAAGTGTAGACTGTGACCTGTCAGTGACTCATGAAATCGGGTTCGTAGGTTGTGAGCAGCTTTAAATAAAAACTGGGAAGTGGGCAAAATAAAAGAGGAGCTATCAGGACACATTGCACATTTGATTGTTGTGTGTACGTGTGTGGTGTGTGCATGTGTATGTGCAAATGTGAGTGTGTATGTGTGTGAATGTGTGTGCGTGTGTCTGTGTACGAAGGTGACTGTGTGCGTGTCTGTGTGTGGGTGTGGGTGGATGTGCGTGTGTGTACGTGTGTGTGAGTGTGTATGAATGCCTGTGTGAGTGTGTGCGTGTCTGTGTGTGGGTGTGGGTGAATGTGCGTGTGTGTACGTGTGTGTGAGTGTGTATGAATACCTGTGTGAGTGTGTGTGTGTCTGTGTATGTGTGGGGGGTGAATGTGCGTGTGTGTACGTGTGTGTGCGTGTGTATGAATGCCTGTGTGAGTGTGTGCGTGTCTGTGTATGTGTGGGGGGTGGATGTGAGTGTGTGTACGTGTGTGTGAGTGTGTATGAATGCCTGTGTGAGTGTGTGCGTGTCTGTGTATGTGTGGGGGGTGGATGTGAGTGTGTGTACGTGTGTGTGAGTGTGTATGAATGCCTGTGTGTGTGCGTGTCTGTGTATGTGGGGGTGGATGTGCGTGTGTGTACTTGTGTGTGAGTGTGTATGAATGCCTGTGTGAGTGTGTGCGTGTCTGTGTATGTGTGGGGGTGGATGTGAGTGTGTGTACGTGTGTGTACGTGTGTGTGCGTGTGTGTGCGTGTGTATGAATGCCTGTGTGAGTGTGTGCGTGTCTGTGTATGTGTGGGGGGTGGATGTGCGTGTGTGTACGTGTGTGTGCGTGTGTATGAATGCCTGTGCGAGTGTGTGCGTGGCTGTGTATGTGTGGGGGGTGAATGTGCGTGTGTGTACGTGTGTGTACTTGTGTGTGCGTGTGTGTACATGTGTGTGAGTGTGTATGAATACCTGTGTGAGTGTGTGCGTGTCTGTGTATGTGTGGGGGGTGAATGTGCGTGTGTGTACGTGTGTGTATTTGTGTGTGAGTGTGTGTACATGTGTGTGCGTGTGTATGAATGCCTGTGTGAGTGTGTGCGTGTCTGTGTATGTGTGGGGGGTGTATGTGCGTGTGTGTGCGTGTGTGTACTTGTGTGTGCGTGTGTATGAATGCCTGTGTGAGTGTGTGCGTGTCTGTGTATGTGTGTGGGGTGAATGTGAGTGTGTGTACGTGTGTGTGCGTGTGTATGAATGCCTGTGTGAGTGTGTGCGTGTCTGTGTATGTGTGGGGGGTGGATGTGAGTGTGTGTACGTGTGTGTGAGTGTGTATGAATGCCTGTGTGAGTGTGTGCGTGTCTATGTATGTGTGTGGGGTGAATGTGAGTGTGTGTACGTGTGTGTACTTGTGTGTGCGTGTGTGTACATGTGTGTGAGTGTGTATGAATGCCTGTGTGAGTGTGTGCGTGTCTGTGTATGTGGGGGGTGGATGTGAGTGTGTGTACGTGTGTGTACTTGTGTGTGCGTGTGCGCGTAGACAGCCCTCCGATGCACAATGTCTTCCTCAGGATGGCCGTGGCTCAGGAAATCTGGAAGCTGCTGGCCTGGCGGCTGAGACGCCCCTCCCTCCAAGGCTGGAGAGGGGGCTCTGTGGGCTCCGGGGCAGCATAGATGGCACGAGAGTCGGGTGACCACATACCTCCTGGTCAGGGCGCCCGTTGGGGCCCGGGTGTGGCCCTTCGCCCGTTTGTGCGGAAGTGCCCTGCAGGACAGTCACGTTGCCAGTGAGCGTGGCATGTGCCCCAGTGGGAGGGCACTTTGTCCCTGCGAGCTCTCCCAGCAATAGATGATGATGAACCCAGGAGAGACCAGTGACTTCAGTCGGGGTGGGGCTGGGAAGGGGCTTGGATTCCTCTCGGCCGTGGCTCTCAAGGACTTTCAGGCTCCTTTTGGCCTGCGGCCTCACGCTGGCCATCGTGTGGACAGGTTGCTAGATGTTTGACTCCACACCAGTTCCCAGAAGAAGCCTCATGGCCACGCGGTGGCAGAAATGACTGTTCACGCATCAAAGTAGGCAGAGCTTTGGGTATCTCCCCGAGGGGAGCTCACTCAGGGCCGTGGCTTAGAGACACAGGGGGATGCTGCACGCGGGGTGGGGGAAGACCCCCCAAGGGTGGAGAAGGTCCTGACAAAGACCAGATGGAGAGTCCACCCGGCGCTTGCCCACCCGCCGTCCGCATGTGAGCCTGGCGGTTGGGACACGGTGGGGAGCAGGGCTCGGTCTCCTGGGCGCCAAGCCCATCTCCCCCGTCACGTACTGTCCCCACCGCCACAAACCACACGGCTGGGCTCTGCGTGACGTAAGGGGAACTCTACATAGAGCCTAAGCTTCAAGAGGTTGGCAACCAAGATATCTCAAAACATTCAAGGTGACGTCCGCCCAGGCTGGAGACAAATGTGTGTGAGTTTTGACTCTCGGCCCTGGAGAAACGCAGGTTTTCACAGCTAAGTCCCTCCTGGGGCAGGTCAGGCGGTGTGTCAGAAAGACAGGGGCGCTGGAGGTGTCAGGAGATGCCCTGAGCACTGAGCTGAGGGGATTCTGTCACCGGCCTTCACCACGACAGCCAGGCCACCGGTAACTCAGACTCCAGGCTGAAACCAGGGCCTTGGCATTGACCAGGAAGGTGACCATCTCCCAGAGGTCACTGGCCACCCAGAGAGACTCAGGTTCATTCCAAGCAGACCAGCTCCCCTTCCCATCCCTGCATCAGGACCAGTGCCTGGACCGACGGGACCACGTGGACAGTGAACCATGACAGTGATGGGACGGGTCATCTAAGGGAGCGGCGGTGGCTCCTCTGAGAAGCACATGGCCGGCCTTCAGGGGGACCGGCTCGCAGCCAAGGCGGGAGAGAGCTAGTATCCGCTCACCCGGCTGTGAGCCCCACTTCAGAGCTGCGTTCCCCGGGGAGGTGGCCCTCACCTGAGCTCTGCTGCCCTGAGCGCCGAGCGCGGTGCTCAGGGCCGCAGAGGGGATGGGGCCTGGGGAGCACAGAGACCGCAGTTCGCACAGTGGCTCCATGGCCTCCTTTCCTGTTTTCCTGCTGAAAACAAAACCCACACTGAGGAGGCCTGGCTTCCCCCGGCATGATGGAGCCGGCTGCTCCCTGGCTGGCTGGCCCTAGCCGGTGGCGCTGGCCCACACTGTCGCTCTCAGGAGGGGTCTCCACGCCTTCCATCCACCGCCTACCGAGTCTGAACACAGGAGACTTGGCACAGATTTGGCCGTGGAATCTGAGCCCAAGCCCAGAGAGGAGCGGGTGTGTCCAGATTGAAAATCCTGTCACGGCTCTGCAGGCTCTTAGAGGCCAACCCTGAAAGCGATGTGCTGTCTCCCCCGAAATTACTGCCGGCCTTGGCCCAGTGGCTTCTCGCACGGCAAACTTTAGTTCCTCAGTCGCAGAGACGGTGTCCCCAAGCTCCCCGTCTCATATTCTTGTGGAAATGGACTCCCCAGCGGGTAGGGAAGGACCCCCATCGTTTTTAAATTGGGGTGTAGTTGATTTACAGGGTTGTGTTAGTTTCAGCTTTGCAGCAAAGTGATTCATATATATACATTCTTTCTCATATTCTTTTCCATTACGGTTTATCCCAGGATATTGAATATAGTTCCCTGTGCTATATGGTAGGACCTTGTTGTTTATCCATTCTGTATATATTAGTTTACATCTGCCAATCCTAAACTCCCATTCCATCCCTCCCCGACTCCCCTCCCCCTTGGCAGCCACAAGTCTGTTCTCTGTAGGACCCTGATCTTTGCTTGAAGTCCCTCCCTTCCTCCCCTCTCAGCCCCCCTCCCAACCCCACCCTGCAAGTAGCAGAAAGAGAAAAGGCCCTCCTTTAGCTGAGGCATAAACTACTTTTTCCCAAATTTTGAGATGTCTCCACCGATCTCTGCCCGCAGGGCAGAACCAAGACAGACAGGAGCCCCAAGGATAAGTTGGACCCTTCCTGGACAACGTTCTTTCTTCATTTTATTTTTTTTTAATTTTATTTATTTTTGGCTGCGTTGGGTCTTCGTTGCTGCGTGCGGGCTTTCTCCAGTTGCGGTGAACAGTGGCTTCTCTTCCTTGCGGTGCGCGGGCTTCTCATTGTGGTGGCTTCTCTTCTTACAGAGCACAGGCTCTAGGCGTGCAGGCTTCCGAAGTTGCAGTATGCGGGCTCAGCAGTTGCGGCACACAGACCCTATAGCACACGGGCTTCAGTAGTTGAGGCGCATGGGCTCGGCAGTTGTGGCACACAGGCTTCAGAAGTTGTGGCTCGCGGGCTCTAGAGCTCAGGCTTGGTAGTTGTGGCGCACGGGCTTAGTTTCTCTGTGGCATGCGGGATCTTCCGAGACCAGGGATCAAACCCGTGTCCCCTGCGGTGGCAGGCAGATTCTTAACCACTGCGCCACCAGGGAAGCCCCCTGACGGTGTTCTTTAAATAACAATCCAACATTTATTTAGAAGTGGCAGTAATTTTTACAGATAAATGTCATGTATCCTCTACGTTTTGTCCAAAGTAAGGGATTTATTACATGCATCCGTTAGATGTCATTCTCCAAACCACACGATTTACTGGCAGCCATAAACAAGTTAAACGGCCTAAAATGTGGATAATGAAATAAATCACGTGCTTCCAATAAAAAGCACTACGCTTTGCGGCCTCCATCATTTTCATGACTCTCGCTGACTCTGACTGTTGGCTCGAGGTGGCTCTCGGCTGCCTGATGTCAGGGCTGGGCTGGGTTTGTGCTGTAGTTCCACCCTAGTTACTCAGGTGGCACCACACCTGCAGGGTGCGTGGGGGGCAGGAGGCACCAGAGCGTCGGCCTGGGAAACGTCCAGGTTACCTGCCAGGGCACCTGCCCAGGAGGCAGGCGCCAGAGCCTGGGCCTCTAGAACAGTCGGGAGGGTCTGGAACCCCAGGGGAAGCGGCAAAGAGGGCTTCTGCATTTTCAGCTCAACTCTCTCCTGCACCGTCGGTTCTGATGCAACACGGGTGCCTCCGTGGATGCCAAAGGCCCAGGGGCACCTGAACTCTGGCCCGGAGAGCTGCTTCTCCCATCCTGCGAGGCTGTCAGAGGGGGGGAAGGTGTGTACTCTCCCTGCGCCAAAGGAATGTCACCCTTTGCCTGGACTGTTGGTGAATCTCCATCAATCGTGGCTTCCTCGGCAGCAGTGGACCCAGTGTCCGTGCCCCAGATTGTGTCAGGAGTCCACGTGGAAAGTGGTAACTGACACACAATCCCAGTCTATCCCAGCAAGGCCTCAGTGTTCCTGGAGCCCCAGAAGCTCCCCGGATGGATGGCCCCTCGTTCTGTCTCTGAACCCATCACAGCAGAGGCGTTAGGGTCTCCCCAAAGCAGTCACTTGAAGGTGTCCCTCCCGGGCCCTTCCCATGTCAGGCTTGCTCCCTCCTCTTCCAGACGTGATGGTGGGGAGAGACACCTCGGTGTCCCCCGGCGTCAGAGGACACCCAGGCCGGCTTCTCTCTCTCCAACTTGCTCAAAGCTTTGGAACAGTGACCCAAGGCTGAGATACTGACTCCACGCTGACAGGTTTGACTAGAGCAGCTCCCTGCGCATGACAAGGAGAGAGCTGTCGGGCTAAATGCCATTCCGACATTTGAAGGGCGACTCTCATCTAATTTTTGGTTGTTTAAAGGCAAGAAGCCTAGAACTCTGTCTTCTTGTTAAAATGGCAAGAAGCAGCAAGCATTTTTTTCTCTTTCTTCTCCCTTAAGAAGTAGGGTCTAAGGGGAACTTGATGTATGATGACCTTACCACCTGGGAGACCTATCCCTGTGGGAGAGAAACCTGCAATGCGGTGCATTTCTGTTCATCATCACCATCACCGTTATCACACGCTCGCTCGGCATGCATGCAAGCAGGACTCTGCCAGAGGCTCTGTCAGATGAACTGTCACCGTCCCTGACTTCTGGGGTTGCAAAACCCAAGGAAAAGAATGCTGACGGGCAAAGGGGCGAGTATATGGGAACCTCTGGGTATGCAGCAGTGCTGTGTACAGCATCACCCACTTTCTATCAATAGCTTCCCTGTAAACAGAATCTGAACATCTTTGTCATCTCAGCGTCCATGTCACGGCAGGGAGAGGGGCAACAGTGGGGAGACGTTGTCAAAGTGACAGCTACTGGATCAAAGCCCCCATCCAGCTACTACCCCCAGCTCGGCCCCTCCCCTCCCCAGGACCGGGTCCAGGACCTTCCTCCAGGCTCTCTGAGGCTGGAAGAGCTGGTCCCTCTCCTTCAGGTCCTCGCAGCCCCACCTTTCACTGGAGGACAGTTTCTCCTGCTGGTTTGGTTCCTCTGGGTGGTTTGGGGATTAGTTCCTGAAAGCAGGCTGTGGCTTCACTCCCACCTACGCACCTTGGAATGAGCCTACAGGTTGGGAGGATTTATTTGGAAACGTTTTCCATTCCTCTGGCCAAGATTACTCAAAGGGTTGGGTCTAACCAGGAAGAGGAGGCGCTCTTGCGGAACCCACTTGCCCCCAAGGAGACAGAACCCTGTTTCAGTACGAGGTGTTTGTTTCAGACGAGGGTTTTTCAATCTGGGCACAGCTGACATTTGGGGCTGGATCGTTCTTTGCTGTGGGTCCTCTCAGCGCCCTGTGGGGTGTTAGCAGCATCCCTGGCCTCTGCCCACTAGATGCCCGTGGCACTCCTTCCCTAAGCTGCATTAATCAAAACTGTCTCCAGGCGTTGGCAAGTGCTCGGGGGTGTGGATGAGAGTGGGAGAGTGCAGAATGCCCTCAGTCGAGGATCACTGTTTTAGATGTACTATAGGTTAAACTCTTTACCCTAGCAATAATAATTACACACGCACACAAAAACAACAATTACTGTTATTCACGTTATTAAATTAGCACAGAAAGCAGATGGGTCCTAAAGGAATTTCAGGATCCCAAACCCCAAACCTTTAGCACTTTGTTAGAGTTCAGGGTCGTTCGTGTTACATCTGCGGGGTATAACAATAGTGACACTAAGAGCAGCCCACAGGACTGAGAGGACCGCGGGCTGCAGACCTGGAGCCCTGAGACCTAGCTTAGCTCTGGGACCCAGCAGGAGGGGAACAGTGGGGTTTGGCCCTTAGTTCCTTCCTTCTTAGAAGGAAGCAATTGGGCTAAACCTGTGGTTTTCCTGTTTCTTTTGCTGGAATCCATGTCGACGGTGGACACACCACAATTTAGCAGCACCGGTGATCCAATCGCCCGGGGGACACACTCCCTAGTTTGTAGTGGACGTTACCCTTTCTCATACTTGATCAGGAATCCCAGGGCATTCTGACACTCTGGATGAGAAACGCTGAAGTACATCGTTTTACTATTTCTTCCACTCTAAAATTCTAGAGGCAAAGAGGTTTCTTATCCTGTCCAGCTTGCCGGTCGGCCAGTCCGGAGGACAGCACCCTCAGGCCCCGACCCCAGTCCCTGTCTCACCCTCCAAGCTGCCTCTTCGTGTAACCTGCCACACAACTCCTCACTCTGGCCCACTGGTCACCAATTCGTTCCCTGCCATTAAGCTTTCCCATCAGTGGGTCACCTGTTTTTTCATAGGTTGTGAGACTAGAGCATACCCTATGGGTGGATAAATAGCCTTTGTCGAAAGATACTTTAGAGCCCCATTGACTCATGGGATCATCCTCCCCCACCTGCATTTCTAGAAAGTGTCCTCAAGTTTGGTGTCAGTCCCCTCCAGTCATCATTCCTATGGGGTGTTTGTCTGAAGTAGTTACGTAAAGATAAGAGTTCCATCTTCACGAAGCGTCTGGATGGACTGGACTGGCTGCAACCCACCCTTCCGTCTCTGTCCTTGGCGTGAGGTGTGCAATCTCCCTGGGTCCCACTTCTGATCCATCGAGGCCCTCGGACACGCACGGAGGCTCGCCGTGTGCCGGGCACATCAAGATGAGTCAGCCTCGGCCGCCCTCAGAGGAAACCTCAGTCTAGTAAAGGCCGTGGATCCAACCCCGTCGCTGTCACACGGGGCGGTAAGTGACGGAAATGAAGCTAAGTGCACGTTCCATCGATGGCGCAAGAGAAAATGAACCAGTTTTCCTGGAGAGACAGGAGGCCCCTTGGAGGAAGTCCCACTCGGGCTGCCTCCCGCAAGATGGGGAAAGACAGAGGGGGAACTGTGAGTGGGCAGGCCCAGGGGGAGGGGAGAATCTGCGGGGCAAGCTCAGGGGATTATGGGCTTGAAACTTGTGTAGGGGTGTGTGCGTGTGTGTGTGTAGGAGAGCATGTGTGTGCGAGAGTGCGTATGTTTGTGAGCATGTGTAAGCGTGTATGTATGTGTGTGAGCATGTGTGTGTGTGCGTGTTCTCACTTGCAAGAGTGTGTCGTGGGGAAGCAGCTGAGGAATGACAGGGTGGCCGCAGAGACACATCCTGGAGGGACTTGTGCGATGTGACAAGGATTCTGAATGCGCCCACGAGAGGAGGCAGGGCTTCTGAAGGGCTTCAGGCCGAGGGCGGCCGTCATCACATTGGCCTTGAAGGAAGACACCCAAGGACCAGAGTGGAGGCTGGCAGAGGAGGTGGGAATTCCAGTTAGGACGTGGGTAACAGCCCAGGGAGGTGAGGGCTGGAGAGAAGCAGCCCTGGGGATGGAACCAATGCGGGCGGCGGGGGGCAGACAGCTGGACGCCGGGTGATGTCCAGCTTTGGTGGGCATTTGCCAAGGGGAATGCAGAGGAAAGAAGCGCTTTTGGGACAAGTCAGTGACTTTTGTCAGTGGCATGTGTGTGAGCTGCATATGTGGAACAGCAGGGGCGAAGCTTTAGTTCCCCACCTGCCATAAGACGTGTCATCATGAAAATGTGATGGAAATTCAGGGAGCGCTTTGAAACCCTCAGACGAAAGGTGCGGGGAAGCCGAGAGCAGCGTTATTTCAGTGTGTTTCCTGCTCTCTCCTCATGGCCTCGTCAGCCAGCCTTTCAGGAGGAAGAGAACTCTTTCCCAGGCTTGATTTGAATCGCCTCTGGTCCCGTGCCAGCTTATTCTAGGAAAAACAACACAAGTGTCACAGATGTGACATGTGGGAGGGTTTGGCGCTTGGTGTGGGCTTCAGGAAGGTTCTGAGGTCCGGGTACCGGCAGCCAGAACTGAGGGGCGAGACAAGGCCCTGTGATTAGTCCTGAGTCCTGGATTCCCCCCACCCCACCTTCCCTGCCTCACTTAGAAAATCCATGCCCTCTCCGGTTTTTTCAATCAGACTCGGAACTGTCCTGCAACATTCACAATTTCTTCTATCCTGGAACCCACTGCACAGCTGGGGTTAGGGGCTTGGTGTCCAGCAAGACTGACACAATCCCTGCCCTCCCACAAGGAACTGTCTAATCGTGAGAAGGTGTGTAAGGTATCTCGTGAGCAACAGAAAGGACCAAGACTGAATCAAACCTTCTCCAAACAAATCGCTCAATTTCCGGGAACAAACGGCCGCTCCGTCTCACGGACAGCACGTGGAAGGGCAGCCCTGTCGCTTGCGAGGCCTCCTGAATGGAGCAGCAGGCAAGGTAGCTTCTCCTGTTGGGCAGAAAGTGAACCGCCACTCGTGTATCATCTTCAGGATCCTGGAGATTCGAAACCCGCGTCTCCGTCTGGCCCCGCGGAAGTGTCGTCACGGCATCATTGCTGGGATTATCTGGGACTCGCCTTGCTGCATCCCGCACGAGGGTGGGGGTGAGCCGGGAGCGTGTTTCAGGCTAAGGCAAGCAGGCTGAAGGGATGTCAGAGCTCATACTCGGTGCCGGCTGGAGCTGGCCAGCTCCATCTCCCCGGGACATCACGGGGGTAGGCTGTCACCTGGTCATTGCTCCGGAGGAAACAGCGGGGAGACGGGCCTGCAGGCAGGGAACAGGCGTCCTGGTTCCACCGCCGTCCGTACTCTGAAGGCAGGGCCTCGAGTTAGAGGCAGAACCCCGCTCTCCCCAAGGCCACTGGGCCAGGACGGTGCTTTCTCTCCCCACGTCCTAACTGCCCTTCCCATCCTTTGCCCTCTCTCTCTCTCTCTCTCTCTCTCTCTCTCTCTCGTCCTCATTATTGAGCTCCTGCCATTTCAGGTACCGAGTTGGGCGCCAGAGAAACACAGAGAAGACACAGCCCCGCCCTCAAAGGACCCCTGGGCTCCAGGAACACCACGGACCTCCGTCCCAGGTCAGGGGGTCTTGATGTGGCTCAGGTTACACCCCCTGCCCAGCGTGGCTCGGTGACCCTCCCTGTGGACGGGCTTGGAGCTGCTGTGGATGTGGCCTTGCAGGGGGTGTCCGCCTGTGCCTTGTCAGCTGGAACCCAGCAGCATGGCAGGCCTTGAACGAGGAGAGACTCGCGGGTTGGTAGCTGGCAAATCAGCTGCTGATGGATTAGCTCGCTCATTCCCAGAGAGGAGCTTGGAGCCTAGGCACCGGTGTATCAAGGTGCCCCTAAGGAAAGGCTCGGAGGAGGCCCGGGAACGACGCTCTTTCCGCAGCTGCCCCTGCGGGCCCTTGGCCACACCGCTGCTGGGCTGGGGCCGGAGGTCTTTGGGAGCGGCTGGTGGTCCCATCACAGGAGGCGACCTCCAGGAGTGGCCTGGGGTCTGGGCCAGTCTAGGTGGACAGGCCAAGCTGTCGGTAGGGGTGAGGGGGCATCAAGAACATTCAGGAAGTTTCCGTCTTTGACAACGTTCTCCACTCTCTTGTTTCCTTATAACATCTCTTCACCCTCATCTTAACCTTATAGCAAACTAATTGCCCCCCCAAAAAATCCACTTTCAGAAAATGATTTATGCTTATTTTTTCCAAAAAAACTCATGTGTGTGTGTGTGTGTGTAAATCTTCTTTCCTTTGCCTTGTGGAACTTCCAGCAAGTTCTTTCTTCTCCCCTCCGGTTCTCCCACAAGAGAACAAGACAGCACCGTTCCAAGGGCCTAAATCCTCTTTTCCTAAAGGCTTGAAACCACCATTCCAAACCCTTCTCATGGGAAAGGGAGAGGGTCCCCCAAGCAGCTAAGCTCCTCGTTGAATCTGTAGACGTTTGTTTCCTCTCCTGCCCCTGGGATCAGAGGGTCAGGAGCCAGGGAAGCCTAGGGCGGCAGCATCGCGGGACGGGGAGTGTCGGGCTGGGCCTGGGGGACCCGAGGCGTGGCTGCCAAGCTGGGTCTCGGAGGTTGAGCACAACTTGGCCAGCATCTCTGCCTTCCCCACCCCCCCTAGCCACCAACACTTTAAATGGGCTAAAATAAACACTGAAGGCAACGTCAAAGAAGAAAGCCAGAGAGTGAGGGAAGGAGGGGGGTGGTGGCTGCTGGCAGAGGGGTGACGGTGCCAGGCTCCGGGGTGACTGTGGTCTCTTTAAGGTTCTTTCATCAAGTGGCCCCCTTCTCTTGGCCTATGCCTGCCGCTCCCCACATCCTGGTGTGAGGATCCCAACGTGAACACTAAGGACACTTTCCCCCAGTTTCCTGTGCTCCGGGGGTGACCCTAAGTGAGGGCCATAAAGCTCCCAGACTGAGAGATCACAGTACTTTAAAAAAGTGTGTCATAACTTAAAGCCAGAGGACATGGGGAGGGGAGGGAGGGGACGGGAGGCGAAAGCAGAAAGGAGATGCAGGCAGATGTCAGAGGGAAGACGGCTGGCCTGGGCGCTCAAGCCTGACCAAGCGCATGTGCTGATGGTCTGCGTTCGAGCATGATCTACGGGCGGGTTGCCCAGTAGGACATATTTCTGGATGGAGATTGTTAAATTAACGCCCCGATCCACTTGATCGCAGTGTCTGCACTTTCCTTCTGTAATGATGTACTGACAGACTTTCCTTCCTGAGCGCCAGCCCTTCCTGTCCTGGTGGTCAGGCCACAGGGTGAGTGTCTGTGCAGATGCCACCGAGATGGGACCTACAGACGGACAGATGAGCCGGCCTCCCACCTCGGGGCCCAGCGGCTCCTGTGCAGGCCCCTGCCCTCTCCTGCAGCCATGGCCACTGCCGCTCCCATTGCTGCTGTCACCATTGCCACTGCCATTCCGGTCCTGTGTTCTGACCTGGTCCCCTTCCAGTGCCCTGGATGGCCCTGCAGCGTGCACCTGGGCCCTCGGCCGATGCGTCGGCGCCCACACTGCTTCCCACGTTGGCAGGTCTGGGCCTGTCGTGTTTGCACAGCTGCCCAGTGTCTCTCCACGGTGCGCACACCATGAGCCCATCAGACGTCACTTACAAAACACAGACTCAAAGATAGACTCTAAAGAATTTCAGCACAGACGGCAAGGGTCAGACCAAGCACCTAGCCCTTCCGAGACACCATGGGTCAGCCTTCCATCCAGGCCCAAGTACAAGGCTGCAGCCTGCTGACTGCGCAGGACGAGGCGGGAGAGCCGAGAGAAATCCCTGTGGGTCCCCGTGTCCGGCAATGGACATCCAAACGCCGGGGCAAGGCAGCAGGTGGAGAGAAGAACAGGAAGACGTGAGTGGGACTGGAGGCCAGCAGGGATTCCCAGTGAGCCAAAGAGCTGGCACAGAGAAAACTCCCACACCTCACGTGGCCGGTGGCTGAGCCGTGCAGCAGGAAGAGATCCCGGAGTCTTGCCAGGACTCAGGCACCGGGTTGCGCTGGGGAGAAGTTGCGACCCCCTTCCTCAAAGGCATTTGTAATAGCTTTGCCTGTATTTATTGCAGGACCACCAGCTCCTGGAAGCTGAGTTACCGAATACTTAAATGGGGTGTTCACAGTGAACTTGGATACACCAATTAGAAATTAAATAAGCATATATATATATAAATATAGCAGGTTACATATATATATTTATAATGTGTCTTTTTATTAACCATTTGTACAATAAATGTGACTTCCCATGCGGTTATTTTATGGTTCATTTGCCGTGACTTTTAAGGCAGTACTGTTTAGCACTTTGATATTAAAATTTTGCTTATGTTTTGCCAAATTCAAATAGTGTTTGAAGATTTTTAGGTCTAAAAGTCTTTATATTATATACTCTGTATCAAGTCAAAGTATCTGTGGCCATTTTGCTAAGAAACAAACTTTGAATGTCAAACTGATGTCACAGTGGTTTTTGTTAGTTTTAAATCATTTTTGCTTTAGTCTTTTTAAAGGAAAAAGAACAAAACTATGCTGTTTATATTGTCATTAAATTATACAATCAAACAAAACAAAACAAAAACTAGAAACTGGTGGTGAACTGAATGTCACTAAAGTTTCAACAAAACGCAGACCCAGCTCGACTGCAGGTGAGACGGACTCAGCACCCGTCATGCAGCCTGGAAGAAGAAGGGTCTGTCCTTTTCTGCAGCAAATGTTTACTACAGTCTCTACTCTGTTTTGCACACAATGCCTGGCACACGATAAAAATCGCAATACACGCAACAAAGGAAGAAAATATGACCTTCAGTCAAGAGAGAAAACAGCAACTATAATTACATCTACACTAAATCCAAATGTTGGACTTCAAAATAAGAAGGACTTTAAAATGACTGTGATAGATATGTTAAAGGATGTAGTGGAAAAGGTGGGCAGTATGTGTGAACAGATGGAGAATTTCAGCATAGAGACAAAAAAGGGCCAAATGGAAATGTTAGATATAAAAAATAGCACAAATGAAGAATTCAATCTATAGGCTTTTCAATAGATTGGATGCAGCAGACAGATTGGCAAAAATGATCCAAACCGAGAAGAACAGGAGAGAAAAGAAGCAAAGTGCACAAGATCTAAGGGACAATATCAAATGAGCTAAGACGAGGACAGAGAAGTCCCAAGAGAGGGGAGATAGAATAATGCAGGATAAATCTTGGAAAAGATAATAGGTGAGAATTTTCCAAATGATGGAGGGTCAACCAATGGCCCAAACTTAGTGTATCATAAATCAAGATTTAAAAAAACACACGTCTGGCAAATTCAGGGTGAAACTTCTAAACACCAAAGATAAAGAGAAAATCTTAAAATCAGCTGGAGGGGGAAGAAAGACACTTTGTGCCTGCAGAGGTCCCAGGAATCCCCCCGTCTCCACACCCCAACCTGGTTTATCTTGGTCAGGCTGTGAGTATGGCGTGTGTGTGTATGTATGTAAGACAGAGTGTGTCTTTACATGTGTGTAAAAGTGTGTGTATGTGAGACTGTGTGTGTATGTGAGTGTACAAGTGTGTGTATGTGAGTGTGTGTATGTGAGACTGTGTATGTGTGGTGTGTGTGTGAATGTGTGTGTACGTGAGGGTGTGTGTGTACGTGAGTATAAAAGTGCGTGTATGTGAGTGTAAAAGTGTGTGTATGTGAGACTGTGCATGTGTGGTGTGTGTGAATGTGTGTGTACGTGAGGGTGTGTGTGTACGTGAGTATAAAAGTGCGTGTATGTGAGTGTAAAAGTGTGTGTATGTGAGACTGTGCGTGTGTGGTGTGTGTGTGAATGTGTGTGTACGTGAGGGTGTGTGTGTACGTGAGTATAAAAGTGCGTGTATGTGAGTGTGAAAGTGTATGTCTGTGAGAGTGTGTGTTTGGTGTGTGTGTGAATATGTGTGTGAGTGTAAAAGTGCATGGGCGAGAGTGTGTGTGTGTCTTGTGCTGGAGGAGGAAAGGCCTTACAAAGGATTTCTACTTCCTAAATTTTCATTTAGGAAAGATCAGGTAGAAATGGCAAATTCCACACTTTCCAAAGAGTACATCACATGTGCCTCCCTGTGCGTGCAGACACGTACATTTATGTGTCTTATATATAAACATATAAATACATGCATTGTGTGTCTTCCAAGTGCAGGCAAACACATAGGTACCTCTGATGGTTCTTTCACATGCTTGCAGGGACACACATACATTATATGTGTCTTTCCCATGTATACAAACACACATGCAAGTCACTTGTGCCTTTCATAGACACACAAACACAGGTGTATAATGTGTGACTTTAATATGTATACAAACACATGAACCTCACATGTCTTTTGTGCTCATAAGAACATACATGCCTATCATGTATACCTTTATATGTGTGTATATCTATTATTTTTCAAAAATAGATGATGTATAACCTAATCTCGTGTAACCTGATATTTTCACTTTGTTTTGTTTTCTGCTTTTGGACTGTGCACGTCTTTCCACACCAATAGACCTCTTCTGCTGTGGCGTCATTTAAAATCGCTGTCTTATATTACACTCAGCGGGTGATTAACAATTTATCTAATTGCTCCCGATGCCAGACATTCAGGTCACCTTCTGCATCGTTTCAATGGAACGCCCTCGGGTTTGCTGTAGTCTCTGTTTGCAGATCAGGATTAATTTCTCACTTTACCAAATGCTCACAGCAAACTTCAGTGTCATTTCTGTGGCATGTTTTGCCCTTGACTTAGAGTCACTTACGAGCAGCTGTGTCTCCCCTCGCGTCTCTGCCTGGAGGGCCGGGCTCCTTGCCACACTGACTTCCCACGCCCGACCTGTAGCCCAGTCCCTTCTGTTTGAGGAAGGTTTACCGGGCTTTGTCCCACAGGTTTGCACATGGTCGATTCTCACATAATGTGTATTGAATAGCAAACTATTTCTACAGATGGAGCCCCAAGGGAGAACCTGGCGGCTACCTGCCTGTCATCTGTGCTAGAGGCGGCGCAGGCCCGGGTCAAGACTCACAAGATCTACGACCTTGTAACTTAGCTCCTCAAGCCTCTGTCCCCTTACGATGGAGGTTAGTACACGCCTAATAAGGTACAAAAGAGGTTAATTATGGTGCCTTCCCCACGGGGTTGTGAAGACGATTCAACACAGCAGGAGTCAAATGGCCCAGCGGCTGGGGTGCCATTGACGTCAGCTCTCAGTGCTGTTATCGGTTATTGTTTTCTGAATAAAATAAATGAAAATTTTTAAGTAAGTGCTAAGCTCTTAGTGGGTACCAAGTTGAATTGAATTAAATAATTTCTCACTTAGTATAAGAGAGAGAAAAAGAGAAGAACAGAAATGTCTTACTGATACAGTTTCCTGAGCCTTCGCAGGGCCCGACCGTCCAAGACCATTGGCCAGGTGTCCGGTGAGCGAGTCTGAGAGGCTTTCCCAGGACCCAGGGGTGTGACGATGACACAGCTCTTGGTGACCGTACAGTGTGCTTTGTCTGAGAGGCTCGGGCTGGAACTGTGTTCCTTGTGTATGTGACTCTGGTTTCCAGATGGAGAAATTGCACCATGGGGAACCATTCTAAAGCACTGACACCGTATTGCAGGCCACAGGAGGGAGCGCATCACCTGCGAGCCAGCCCCAGGTCACTCTAGAATATTGATAGGTGTCCCGCGGTGTCTGCCCAAAGCCACCACCCTTCTCCTCCGGCTGCTGCTGCATCTCCCTATCTGTGTCCGTGACACTTTGAGCGAGGATGCCCTCCGCAGCGGGGCTCCCACACTCCAGAAGGACGGGAGCACCTGGTGAGATGTTTAAAGGCATCTTCCCTGGCCCCCACAGACACTGACTCAGAGGAAACAGAGACCAAGGATCAGAATTCTCAAGCTGCCTGGGAGGCTCTGGTTTATTTGATTCTCAGACCACACATTGAGAGAACGTTTCAGTGGGTGCTACAAAGGTTCTCCGAGTGAGAGAGGTGACATTGTGTTCCTTGATTCCGTCCTCTCATCGCTAAGCGGCACCCTCTCTTTAAACTCCACTAATGCCACGATGTGAGGATACCTCTGGGTTTGAAAAGCCCATGTTCCAATAAAACCGCCCGTCACAGCTCTGGAAAAGTACCGGCTTCCGTCACCCCCTTCGTTCATCCTAGAAATTTCAGAGCTCTGCAAGATACACGATTATTTTATTTAAGACTTCAGATAATTCTTGTTGCCAAAATGTTTTGAGATTGGCAAATTGCTATATGAGCTCTCAGTGGTGTTATTGTACTAGATTTCCCGACAATAAAAATAGGGCTTTTCATGTCATCACTTATAGTAAGTACAGCTAATATTAAGTATAATAAAAAGGGACTTTCTTTTCTCAGAAAGAAAAATGTTACTCAAGACCTGCTCAGGGAGGGGACTGAAAAATAAAAGAACGATGCTTTTCAACATGTGTACTTACTATTAATTGCATTTTCAGCCTTTGACACGTCGCTAATTGAAGGTTCGTTTTATTTTCCATGATTAACTTCAGCAGTTTTTATCAATTACTTCTAACCAGCATGACAAAATCGATTATTCATTTGTTTGGAATTATTCATTTTATTTGAATGAAATGGCATTACAATCACCTCGCTGCCTTGTGTCAAATGTGTTATAAGAACACCACGTGCTTCAGAGGTACGCCTCACTTGCACACGCGTTTTAATACCTGTGTGGATGTGTATACACATACACAAACACGGAACAAGAGAGCGCTATTTAGTGGAACGAGTTTCACGCTGGATTTATTTCCTGTGCCTATGATCTTCTCATGAGTTCATCTTGGGCCAATCACTGAAGCAATCTGAACCTCGGCTTTCATCAGAAAGAAAATAAGGAGTGTGTATTTTCAAAGGTGAGAGGGCTCTAGGTAAAAACAGAGATTTTCCCAAGCGCTGCTTTGGGGTCCCTTTACCAGGGTACGTCTGGAGGAGAGAGTCAGCCCCCCAACCCCACCCAAGACTTCCCTGCGGTTTTGAGGGTACAGGACACCGACAGTGAGGCTGGAGTAACGGCAGCCACCTGTGAGGATCTGCAAGGGCTCAGGAAGGATTAAGAGAATAGGCTCAGGGGGCAGCAGCCAAACCCCAGCAATGCCCACACGCGCTGATGCCCACACGCGCTGGCCAAGTCTGGGGCGCCCGGCGGAGCTGGGAGCTGCAGGAGCACACGTGAGATTCCACACCTGAGGGCAGGTGAGGAAGGGTCAGTGTGCCCGGTCAGGGGACCACAAACATTTTACACTTCCCTTGACTCTGCTCAGAGAAGAAGTAGGGTGTTCATATCTTTAAGTCTTAGATGACAAAACAGAATTGCAAGGCATTGAATGACTTACATAGAGGTATATGTACGTTGTAGTATAAATGATGATCGCAGAACTTGTGTTCTAAATTACAATTTAAACACAGCCCTATATGCAAGATAAAGCCAGCGCGTAGCTACTGCTACACACCTATTAGAATGGCTGGAAGTGAAAAGATTGATGAGGCCAGAGGTGGAAGAGGATGTGAGGAAGTGGAACTCTCGTACACAGCTGGTGGAATGCAAGATGGTGCCAAAACATCGGAAACCAGCTTGTCAGTTACTTTACTAATGCCACCTTCCGACCACCTGTCTCCTCCCGGCACTTCCCCCAAAAGAATGAAGGGCTTGTACACAAACATTCATAGCAGCTTTATTTGGAAGAGACCCAAACCGTAAACAACCCTGGTACCCATCAACAGTTGGACGGGTAAATAAACCATGGCACTCATGCAACGTTACTCAGTGATAAAATGTGTGCTGCCGTCCACAGCGAAGTGGAGAAATCCACAATAATTATGCCGGTTGATAGAAGCCAGACCAAAAAAGAAGACACGTTGCGTGGTTCTATTTACATAAAATTCTAGAAATGAGGAAACTTCGGGGTGTGACAGACATGTTCATTTTCTTGATTGTGGTGACAGTTTCACAGGTACATTCATAGGTCAAAACATCCAGTTGCACAGCTGAAATAAGGGCAGTTTATTGTATGTGAACTCTACCTCATTACAGCTTCTAGGCGAGAATAAAAAGCCCTGGACAACAACGAACTCTCCTGTAACTTTGTCAGTATGATTTCGGAATGTTTGGTCTCGTGAAATACTTGTAAGATTTCCAGAGATTCCTGGGACCATTGTAACTCTTTCTTCCTGGGTTCACCATTGGATCAATTCTTGAGGCTTCTTACCTGACTCGTCACCTTGAAATATCAGTGATGTGTGAGAGGGTCATGAGTGAAAATCCAGGCACATAGTTAAATGCCCAGAGGAGAAGGGCCGACCTACCTCTTTGAAGGGACCAGGACAAATTCAGGGCCAGAAGGCAGTGCAGAAAAAACTGGAGCTAATAGAATTTAATTCTCTGTCGAGCAAGCTATTGAGACAAGCTTGGGCTATGAAATCATAATTCATAAGAACCTGTCCTGCATCACCTTCAGGGCTGCGTGGACCATCAGGCACTCAGGAGAAAGGCGAGAGGAGGTGCTGGTCACAGGGATCCAGGAGGGTCTGTGCAAGTTCACGGCACACGGCCGGGTTCAAGAGGCTGGTGCGGGGAGCCCAGAGAACCCAGCCAACTCCTCCAGGTACCCCGATCCCAGTCAAAGCGGTGGACACACAGGGTAAGTATTCAGTAAAATGTAAGCGCATTCATGAGCGATCCCAGATGATAAGGAGGTGAAACCACTTTTGCTGTAAATCATAACCGCCAAGCACAGTCTCAGCAGGGGCCTGTGTTCTTATACAATATTCTTTTTATTTGGTGTCATCATCAGAGACAACATTGCAACAGGTAGGACAGGACCTGACCTTGTAGATCTTGTAGAACTTGTGTCTTCTGGAAAGATTGCCCAAGTGGGAGGTAGGAGACTGACATTAGCTAGATGCACCATCTTAAAATGAGTCACGTATTCTTTCCAGGGCTTCGTGTCCTCGTCTTTTAAAAGGGGGTAATGAAACAAACAGTGTCTATCTCAGAAGATTTTATAGGTTAAAGGAGGATACAAATATAATGAAAACTAGTCTGAAAAAGTTTAAGGACCACATAAATGTAAGATATAGGTAGTCAAAATCTTTACATCCGATAATAAAGAACACTTCTTTACATAGAATTTGCTGAGTTGAACTAATATCTATATGCCAATTGGAAACATGAAATTAGTAGACATCAGTGGTTTTATTCTGGCAGGTACGTTTCAAACTCTTTCATCCAATTAAGGAATAATGAAATAGCTTAACACATACTCACTAACTTGAAATTTCCCCACTATTGTTTTGGGAGTTTATTTCTAAGCAAAGTTCTGATTTCTTTTCAGGAAGGAATTTCTTTCACTTGCCACATCAAGAGAGTGAAAAATGCCTGCAGAGCAAGTGCACCTTGTGAAAAAGGGTTTGAGCAGTGGGGACACTGAGCCACGTGGTTTCAACCTGCGATGCCCATGACTCATCTCGCAAGCCCGCCTCATGGCGTCAGAGCCCCTCTGGCTTTGGACTTACGGGCAAAGCAAGGGACTTGGGCTCTAGTCCTGGTTCTAGCACCACCCACTTGTGTGATCCTGCGAAAACGACTTCCATTCTCTGAGGCCTCACTGATAGCAGGAGGTGTAAACAGGAGACCAGTCCTCATGTCTGTGAGCCTGTGATGTGACTGGGAAGAATCACGTTAGAGTTTCTCCCCTTTAGCACATGTGCTTTGAGTCTAAAGACATGCGGCTGCAGGATGTACCACCGCCAGTGGATGGAAACTGCAGACTCAGATTTCTGTTGAACACAAATCCTTGTGCTTGGGAAATTAAGTCTGTTTGAGCATAGACTGGGGTAGGAGATGTCTGCTCCCGATGGCTTTGCAAGCGGCCTCTTTGAGGGGGTGCCCTAACCCCTAGGCTCCAAACACACATCAGTGGTAGACAAAGCAAAATCAGAAAAGTTGCCTTGAGACGGCATTTCTCAAAATCAAGAAAACATTTCCCTGGATCAGAAGCAGAACCCAAACAGAGCCAGTCGTACCAGGCGCTGATCCTCAGGCAGGTGACACAGACAGAAATGCTTCATCCAGCGAGCGGGACCAAGCCGGCCCGCGTGCTATGGGAAAGGGCAGCCTAGTCAGTGTTTCCCACGCTCACGGCCGACAAGCCACTGTACCCGGTCCACGGCTATGGAGCTGCTGCTTGATGCCCCAACCTGGTCCAGGTCACTCGTTCGTTCCGTGACCGCATCCGCCTCCAGCGTCATGTGCACTGGGAGCTGGGGGAAGGGATGCGGGGCGAAGGGGGAGGATGCCTCACAGAACTGCTCACCCTGGTGAGAGGAGTGAGCACAGAGAGGAAACAGGCAGACCAAAGCTCCCCGCCACCCTCCCCAAGGATAAAGGCAACGATAATTGCCTCCACCCTTGCCCGACTCAGCCAGTTTTAAACAAATAGTCAGAGGGATGCTGGTAAAATGTGTGCATTTCTCTGTTAGAATTTTCCCTGGCTCCCATTTCTTTCGGCAGAAAACCACAGCTTCTCTCGTGGACCGCACGTGCCTCCGTGGCCTGGGCCTGCTCATCGCCGCTCCCGCCCCATCTCCTGCGTCCTTCTCTCCTCCCCCATTCCGAGTGAGGCCAGACTCTCCTGCACCCCTCCCCTCTACGTGCTGCGCTCACCTTCATACTCTGCATTAAAGGTGTGCTTCCAGGAAGGGCACGTTAGCATCCCTGGGAGCTCTGAGGCCCCGCCCAGACCTACTGAACCTGAGTCTGCATTGAGCAAGGCCCCCGGGGACCTGCAGGCACACTGAGGTCTGAGAAGCACGATTCCAGCAGGCAACATAATTTACTTCTTTGCGATACTTGTTGTTTACGGAGCTAACGCCCTGTACTGGAATGTTGGTTCCACAGGTTAGAGATTTGGGTCTGTTTTATTCATGAAAACTCTCAGAGGCAAAAACAGGGCCTGGCACAAACGTGAGGTGAGTGAGGGTTTTCCTATAAATATTTGGAAATGCATTTCTTTCCACATTACCTGTAGGAGCCAGGGATCAGATTAGTAGTTTTAGATTCAAGTCTGGTGGAGAACAGTGTAAAGTTAAGAATTTATTTTTTTACTTCTGGGCATTCAAAACTATCAACTCACTGAAGAATATGTTCAAAGAATAAAGCACGAGGAGGGGTCGGGAGGGAACAAATGTGAAACTGTTTAAGACCGTAGAAATGTACGGAAAAAAAAGAAGCCGAGAAACACAGACAGCCTGTAGCATCTGTCCTTGACGTGTCACCGGTGTCTGCAGCTGCTGTTCCCTTGGTGGGGCAGCGGGAGGAACCCCTCGCCCTCACCTGTCTGCGCAGTGAGCCCAGCGGAGCCAGAGTCTCTGGGGTCCCCTTGTTCCATATCCTGGGAATCCACCCTGCCGTCATCCTGTGAGACCCTCACGCTCATTTCTAGGAAAACAAGCGCCAGGCGGACACCACTTCTTTCCCTTTCCTGGTCTGTGGTCCTGATTCCTTCCTCGATCAACCCTACATTTCAACTGCATGCACCAAAAACTCATCTGTGTTAAACCCTGGAAGTTTCCCCGAGGTGTTGTGCGTGTGTATGCGTGTGTGTGTGTGCGTGTGTGCTGACCCCATGGCAGGCACTGAGTCCTGGCCTCCCAGTGCCGTGGCCGGGCACATCCCGCGTGCACACACACAGACACACACACGACGGCCTGTGGTGTCCCTTTCCTGTGAACACACTCCAGCCTCAAGCTGGGCCAGGGGTGGCGGCCTGACACCCGTGTGTCTCCTCTTGGCCCCAGCCACAGCCTTACTGTCCCTCCTTAGACTTTGGGTCCTCACTGGAAACTGTGTCAATGGGTGTGTTTAGCAGACAGAAGCCCCAGAGGTCCAGCCCTCCACTTGGGGATGAGACCCAAACCAAGGAAGGCAGACGTACAGGGACCTACTAGGTGCTCACGCTGTGGGCTAGGCTGCCCAGAGTGCTCTGCTGTGCCACCCTAGTTTTGCGGGCTGTTCAGTGATGTTATTTGGAGAAAAGTTTTCAGAGCTAACGAACTTGGGAAGCACTGAGTTAAATCAAGTTGTATGTGTGTCTTTTACTCAGTGCCTCTCAGAGTCTTATGCAAATGTGCCTAGGAATTTCCAAAGAAGACGATATAATGTCAGGCAGCTCCCGTACTTATATGGCCATGCACCCCCTTTTTATAAAGAATTATATTTTGTGCAGATCCAAACTACAATGAGAGATGCCTGTCACACTAGTCAGAATGGCCATCATTGAAAAGCCTACATATAGGGCTTCCCTGGTGGCGCAGTGGTTGAGAGTCCGCCTGCCGACACAGGGGACGTGGGTTCATGCCCCGGTCCGGGAAGATCCCACATGCCGCAGAGAGGCTGGGCCCGTGAGCCATGGCCGCTGAGCCTGCGCGTCCGGAGCCTGTGCTCTGCAACGGGAGAGACCACAGCAGTGAGAGGCCCGTGTACCGCAAAAAAAAAAAAAAAAAAAAAAAAAGCCTACATATAATAAATGCTGGAGAGGGTGTGGAAAAAAGGGAACCCCCCTGCTCTGTTGGTGGGAATGTAAATTGGTACAGCCACTATGGCGAACAGTATGGAGGTTCCTTAAAAAATTGAAAATAGAGAGCTACCATATGATCCTGCGATCCACTCACGGGCATATATCCAGAGAAAACTCTAATTCAAAAACATACATGCACCCTTATGTTCATAGAGACTATCTCTCTGGGACTATCTCTATTGGCAATAGCTAAGACATGGAAGCAACCTAGGTGTCCACCAACAGATGAATGGATAAAGAAGACGTGGTACATATACACAATGGAGTATTACTCAGCCATAAAAAAGAATGAAATATTGCCATTTGCAGCAACATGGATGGACCTAGAGATGATCCTACTGAGTGAAGTAAGTCAGACAGAGACAAACGCCATATGACATCACTTATACGTGGAATCTAAAATACGACACAAATGAACTTACCTACAAAACAGAAGCAGACTCGCAGATATAGAAAAGAAACCTATGTTTACCAAAGGAGAAAGAGGGAAGGGGTAAATCAGGAATTTAGGATGAGCAGATACAAGCTACTAAATGTAAAGTGGATAAACAACAAGGACCTACTGTACAGCAAAGGGATCTATATTCAGTATCCTGTAATAAACCGTAATGGAAAAGGGAATATGTGTATATGTATGATTGATTCACTTTGTTGTACACCAAAAACTAACACAACATTATAAATCAGCTATACTTCAATTAAAAAAAAAAAAGAAGTGTATTTTGGAAAATACCTCACAAGTGCAGGCCTCAGAACCACTGGCCACGTGGCCCGGCCCATCATTTCACAGAAGCGGACCTGGGGCCTGAGAGAGGTGAAGCCACCTGCTCCAGCGTCCCACTGGAGTGTCTTTTACACTATCTCAGCCGGAGTAAAAGACAAATTATTGTTCAGGTGTTTAGTTGACCATTAATTCACCTCAACCAGTGATCTTCATAGAGAGACAGACTTGAGGGCAAAAACAAGAATGTGAGAAAAGGGGCTTTCAGGTAACGAGCTTTGTAACAGCCAAATATATGCTGTGATTCTAATCCCAGTGGAGAAATACATTAGAGAAAAAATCTTCACATATATTGTACTATCAAGTTTGAGGGTTATGCTTGTTATCAAGATAAATAAAATTGAGGAAACAGAAAAAAGTAATAAACACAATTATTAATTGTAAATTTTCTCTAAGAGTTATGATTCAGTCTAAAGCATAATTATAATCTTTACCAACCTCCTAAGAGTTGATAAAATTTAGAGTAAATCGTATAATAATTTGGTTTATTATCCTGATATTTCTTAAAGCAAGATATAATATTTTGACCGTCGTACATGCGCTGACAGGACGGTTTTTAATCCCACCACTTTTACACTTAATGGTAAAAAATTAAAATGTTGAATCATCTCCCGGCTACTGTAGAGCACAGAGAACCCTGTAGTATGTAACATCCTAAACGGGAAAAGAATTTGCAAAAGAATAGATACAGGCATATGTAGAAGTGAATCCCTTTGCTGTACACCCAAAACTAACACAACATTGTTAATCAACTGTGCTCCAATATAAAATAAAAAGTTAAAAAGAATTTAAAAAATCATCTCCTGGCCAAATTATCAGAAGTTCAGAATTAGTGGAAACTGTACTCTATGTACACCTACTGTGGGAAGACGGAGGCCACAGTTTTTTGTGTGGGGTCCCTACTATATGAACAATACGAGTCACTCAAAGCCAGCCTGCTGGCATCATTCGGCTGCCCGATTTCATGTGATGCCATGAAAGAAGTTGGGTACCAGCCGGTGAGAGACTACTGGGTGACCCTCCAGGATGACCCTGCTGTGCGAGACCCAGAGCTCTGGGCATCTGGTCAACCCTAGGCAGAGGATGGAGGGTAGTGGGCTGGAGAGACTGTCCCAAAGGTAGAAATGATGTCTGGCATCCACGCAGTCTCAGACCAGGCTCAGGGTACCCTGCCATCCCCAGCCTCCACAGGCGGGAGCCAGCTTGCCTGGATCAAAGGGTGGTACTGACTTTCTACATCAAGGATGTAAAGGAAATGAATACATAAAAATTCAATATACTCACAACTTTCCAGGACTATCTCTCTGGGCAGTAATTAAACTTGGAATTGAAAATCAAAAGAGACAGGACTTCCATTCCTGTCAGACCTTCATTTTGAATCTCTTTGATGTGAACCACTTGCATTTCCTGCCTCATTCATCACTGCAATGCTTCCTAAGAACTCCCTGTGCCGCATTGCCGAAGACATGTTTCTAACGGAAGGTAAGGCACCAACTGGCCTTTTTCCGTCTCCGCAGGAAGTTTTTAAAGCATGTCTTTCAGTTAGGCACAGAAGTGAACCAAGCTCTGAGGATCCATTTTTCCACCCGTGGTGACATTAAGGACCATGGTGATTGGAGCCTGATGGACAGCATCTGGCATCTATGCTCGAGGGTAGGCGGGTACCCAGGCCACAGGCCTGTACAGTCACCCTCGTCCTTCGCACGACCACACCGGCGTCTGTGGGCCCTGCAGCGAGTTCTGAATAATGCAGGACGTGGACAGGGCTGCGCCCTCCGGCCACACAGCAAAGAGGAAGCATGATGAAACTCGGTGCCTGGCCCTAAAATTCCTCCCCGGTGTCCCCACAGTGCCAAGCAGCTGTCCCCAAGGCTGACTTCCTGTGGGTGGAGCACCGTCTGGCAGCCAGCCTGACCCGGCAGGCAGCAGGCCCAGAGCATCTGTGTGTATTTCGGTACCAAATGTACAGGGCGATCCCTCCCATAAAAACAAACATTGGCTGTTGTGTCACCCGTCTTCAGAACAGGATCAGACCCCAGGACCCCAGGCTCTGCCACACTAAGGTTCCAGGTCAGCGGGGTGGCCGGAGCGTCTTCCGTCAGGTGTGTTTGCTGGTTTTTCCTAGTTCCTTGCGGTCCATCATTTATGTCTGTCTCCCTGGATCCCAGGGGCGTTCCTGTTGGCCGTCCCTGCCCCGTCCTGGTCCCTGGCCTTGCCGACTGTGAGGGTTTGCTGGGAAGGCTGCTCTGGCAGTAAAACCAGCAAGCCCGGCAGCAGCCTCTCCTGTATCCCTGTCTGCCTTTGTGGAGACCAGCGTCATCCAAGTCACCCCGAGACAGCGTATCTGAATCAGTCCCATGGAGGCCGCAGGTCGCCTTGAAACGCTGTGTTTCTAAATCCCATTCGATGTGAGCAGCTGACACATGTCAGCAAAGCCTACCAAGAAAATAGGAAAACTTCTAGATGTTTCCCTGAGCAAGAAGCCTCATCCCCAGGCTGCTTCTAGAGAGCTATTCCCTGTGAGTAGGACGGAAAACCCCTGGAGAGAAAATCTGCATTGCGGACCATAACCTGGTACCTCTCTCAAGCCTGCGCTCACCTCTCTCCCCTAGTGAGGCCTAGCCTGACCTCCCCTCCACTGCCCCCAGCACACGCACACTGGACGCCCCGCCCCAGCCCCTCCCCGCTCTGCTTCGTCCTTGTAGCACTTATCTCCTTAAAAATGTCCCTATTTACCAAGCCCGTCGTTTACCGTTTGCTAAGGTGAGGGGGCAGGAGTCTGCTTTGTCCCCTGATGTATCACCACAACCCACAACCCCATCTGCCCCTAAGAAGATGCTGGTGGATATTGGTGCCATGGCTCTCACACGGAGAAAAAGTGAAATTAGATTGTGATGGGGTTTTTAACTGGTTAAGACGTTCTACGTCCAGATTTTTGAAAATAAAATACCCAACAGAAGCGCGGGATCTTATCCTATTTTATCCTAGTTTAATGAACAATTTACTTATTCAGACTCCATATTGTGCAGACTCTATTCTGGATACAAGGAAATAGAGAGGAAATGGTGTGTGTGCGTGTGCGTGCGTGCGCGTGTGTGTGTGTGTGTGTGTAGGGGATGGAGATGAAACCAGAGGGCAGATCCAGAAGATGGGTCCCTTCGTACCAGCCATAAGCCTGAGGCCGTTCTCCTAGAGCTCACCCTAATCCTTCAGAGCCGAGGTCTCGTCCCCCGCTACTGATGATGTGAAAACCTCCCATGGGGTCTGGAATTGCCCCAGAGCTGGAATCACCACGTACCACGCATTATTTGGTCCATAAAAATGAATCTCTGCGGGCAGGACATTTCACAAAACTTATTGAAGGTGACCGCTGCCTTGGGCAAGTGTCCTGGGGCCACTTCCTCAGGCGTGGCGTGGCCACTGGGGTTAAGGTTTTGTACATCAAAGCCCGTCATCAAGAGAGACACCCTCAACCTTCCCTAAATGACAGTTAGTCTCCTAAAAGAGGACACCAACGCCAGCTTCCATTTGTTTAAAGCAACGATAACGGAACCAGGAAGTTATTTAGGGCTCAAATGCTTTCACCCCTTTCCTCCTCATTTAGCTGTTCCACGTGCAGGGTGAGAAGGAACCTATGATACGGTGAGACGAGTCCAGATTTTAGAAGCAGGGGCCTGTCCCATGACTCTACCACCACACCAGCTGTTACCTAGAGCAGGTCACTTAACGTCTCTGGTTCTCTCATCTCTGAGATGAGGTTGCCTGGAGCTCACCCATGAGTTTTGCTTCTCCTACAGCGAGTCCCTCAGCCTCAGTCTCCTCATCTGTAAAATGGGAACAGAGCCTTCTTCACACAGCATAATGCTGGCCTGGAGCAGGCACACAGCTATCTGTGTTTCCCTTTCCCACTTCCCATCCTTGCTTTTCCCAGTGTGACGGTTCCCTCCCTCCGCTTCCTGCCTGTCGGAAGCCTCCTAATGGAAACTCTGCAGGGGGTGGAAAAATACTGAGGAAAACTACACGCAAGCCTCCCCCCACTCTGCATTCCCAGAGGCTGGGATTCAGGAGAAAAATCCCTGGGGACCTATTCATAGAGACATCCACCCCCCAGTGAGCTCCTTCCGCAACCCCTGGCTGCGTCATCGAAGCCCCATGGCAGCCTCACCCTCCAGACGGATGCTTGTCCCCTCTCCTGTGGGTTCAGGGAGGCTGCGCAAACCTTCAGTTATGGGGTCCGGATTCTGACCCAGGCATGCTTGACTCCAAAGCCCACGTTCTTTCTTTGGCTCCCCAGCTACACAGCAAAGGTGGCTCTGCCTTTAAGCCAGGCCTCCAAATAAAAGAGCCCCCTCTACCACTGGGCCGGCTGCTGGAAGGTGCCCTCTGACCCTGTGCGGGTCCCATAGGGGATGGGCAGCCTCCCCCCACCAGCTGCCTGGCTGTCTCCCAAACACCTGGCAGGGGCAGCAGCAGCGTTTGGGAACCGGTTGGAAATGCAAATTCTCAGCCCCATCCCAGACCTGCCGAATCAGAACCTCTGGGATAGGCCCCAATCTGTCTTCACAACCCCCCAGGGGGTTCTGAGGGGCTGGGGTTCTGAGGGGCTCAGGTCTGAGAACCACAGGTGCATGACACCAGGCCCTGTGTAACTTAGCGCCAGGCTGTCGGAACAGGGACTTGAGCTCCAAAGCCTGACATTCTGAAACACCTCGGACCCCCCACCTTGGTGGGGAGCCCTGACCATCGGCCTACAGCATGCATGGGGTTAGGGGGGCACAGGGGCCTGAGGACAAGGTTCTGTTCCCAGCAAGAAAAGACGTTGCCTCCCCCAAATCAGTGCCCAGCCAGACGGACCAGCCAAGCGAGGCCCAGTCCCTGGGGGAGGGTCAAACATGGGGCGCTCGTGGGCAAACGCCAAATGCAGAGGACCAGAGAGGCTCTAGGTGAGGGCTGAGAAGGCTCAAGGTGAGAGCAGAGTGGAGGTGTCTAGAGGGGCCACAAGCACAGCTGGAGAGAGACCCCGGCCACCTGCTGCTTAGGAGGTAGACGCAGGGCACACGGGGTGCCCGGAGATGAGGTGGACCTCAGCTAGGCAGGCAGGACACTTGCCAAGCTGGCTCAAGGCAGGAATGAGTGGCCAGGTGTCTCCTTGATTATTCTCCTGTCCAGTCCTTCCCTGGTCCGAGGTCAGCACACAGGTGGGGATGGGCAGGGCTGGGCAGGGGTGGAGGTGGAGGTGAGGGACGAGCCCCTTTGTCAGAATTCCTCAAACCGGGGCGATAATCAGAAATGTCACTTTCAGTGGACATAGCTGCTGGGATAATGAAACGCATCATATTTGCTGTGAGGTGTAATGTTCAGATCAAACAATAAAACACACACGAGCGTTTTTATTTCTCAACGTAACGCAGTGAAAGAAACCGTATTTTTAGCCGATGCTCGTCATAAGCTGGAGGTCAACCAAACCCTCTCTATGCTTTTCTGGAATCACGTGATTCAGTCCATGTCTCAGGCCAAGGCAGGGGAAGGAGTGGTGACAACCCTGGGGTTAGGAGAGGAGGACGGTGCCGAAACCAACTGGAAAGCTTTTATCTGGGACTACCAATTCTTTGTCATTTCCCCCTTACAAAATGTGTCACCATGCAACGTGAGATTAGAGCAAAATTACAGATTACAATGAGAACATGGTCCAGGCAAGGAGTTTCTCGCTGGCAATACTCTTTTTCATTTTATGAAAAATGAAAAATTTTCATTTTATGAAAAAAAGCCCTATATTAAGAAATTAAATTATTTTAATATTTGGTACCTCATGGGTATGTTAAATATCATTTATTAAAATGCTTTTAACTCAGGAAATGTTCAAATGAAACGTGAGGCCCCGTGCAAATCAAATTTAGATCATTAATTCTGACGTTAGTGGAGAAGCATTGCCAGGGAGACGGCGCTACGGAACGTTTTTATCACAATAAGCACAGCATCTGCCGGTGGGGGCAAGGAGGCCAAGAGAAGAGGCAGAAGACGGTCGGTAGAGGGGACGCAAGGGGGAGGCCTCCGGGCACAGGGAAAGCGGGGGCGCTGACTGGAGTGAGGAAGGTCTGAAGCCCCTTAGCATCCTGAGTGACTCAAGGATGGTCCTGGGTGCCTAGAATGTTCCTGGAGGGGGGGGGGGCGGGGGCACTGCAGGGGACGAGGCTGGACGAGCAGAGAGCTGGCCTCCTCCCTCCTCTGAAGTGCTGCCCCCCAAACCACGGTCCACCCTCAGCCGGACCATCCTTCATCCCTACGTCCCTCCTCACGTCACGTCGAGGGTAACATCCTGCAGAAGGCTGAATGGCCACTGACCTGGTCCAGACCTCTCTCCCGCCCTGTCTCCACCCACCCGCTCCTTGGCTGCAGCCTCCCTGACTCCTCGAAGGACCAAAGACCACTGCAGGCCTCCTGTCCCCAGAAGCGCCTGGCCTGCAGCCTCCCTTCTCCCCTCCCGCTGTGTGCTCTTCGCCCCGCCCCCCCACCCCCCCACCCCCGCCCTGTGCCTCGCTCCTCCCATTAGGGCGTGAAGTCCGTCTCTGCGGACCGAGTGCAGGAACCCGCCCTCGAGAGGCGCCTCTTCACCCCCCAGGGTCACAGCAGGTGCTCAGTCTGCGGTGAAGGAAGGAGCGGAGAAACAGCGGAAGCCCGTTTGGTCCAGTCCCGGGCTCTCCATCCTGCCACCCCGCAACCGGCCCATTACCACAGCCTGTCCTTCTGAGGCAGCTGTCGCCTCCATGACGAGCTTTGCTTCTGGGGTCAGAAGCCCGAGATTCAGACCTTCTGGTCGCACCTGCTACAGGTGGCCTTGGGCTGTGAGTTCCTTCCAAAGTCATCTCGTCATCTGTAAAATGGGATCGCAACTTCACTCACCCAGCTGTGGGGATTCCAGGAAACGCACTCAGCCACGTGGACAAGAAACACTGACATTTATTGAGAATTCGCTGTTTGCCAGGAACTATTGTGAATTTTCTGAACGTATCGTCCCATTTAATTCCCACAGCAACCTAACTTCCCCAGTGGGGAAACTGAGGCTCACAGTCACGGCAGCACGCGGGGGACAAGCACGAGCCCAGCGTCCGCTCTGCCCTCGGAGCCCTGAGCCCACGCGCTGTTTACAGAGTCAGGGAGCTTCTCAGAATAACCGCAAAATAGGAGAATCAGCCACACCCAGAGGAGTTTCCCGCTTCGCTTCTCACGTCAAGGAGGTGTCCAGCTCCCTGGACATCCGAAAGATTGTGGACACAGCTTGCGGGGTCTCCGAGAACATGCTCTCCCCCTAAGAGCTGAGGGGACAGCAGTGACTTCCCTACGCTCTAATCAGCCTCGGGGAGCTGGTTTGCTCCTCAGAAAAGGCCAAGGAGGGACTCGGCCAGGCCACCAGGAATGCCTTCCAAGGGAGGCTGTCCTAGTGCTTTTCTAGGACCTGCCTCTTCCCAACAAGAGGGCCCAGACTTCAACCCGCCATGTCCCTGCTGAGTGACCATGTGGGTGACTGGGAGTGAGAGGGAACTCTACTCAATATTCTGTAATGACCTATATGGGAAAAGAATCTAAAATGAGTGGATATAGGTGTACGTATAACTGATTCGCTTTGCTGTACAGCAGAAACTAAGACAACATTGTAAATCAACTCTACTCCAATAAAATTTTTTAAAAATATGATACAAATGAACTTATTCACAAAACGGAAACAGACTCACAGACAGAGAAAAAATTTATGGCTACCGAAGGGGAAAGGAGGGGATAACTTGGGAGTTTGGGATTAAAATATACACACTACTATATACAAAATAGGTAAACAACAAAGACCTACTGTAGAGCACAGGGAACTATACTCAGTATTTTGTACTAACCTATAACGGAAGAGAATGTAAAAAGAATATTTATATACATATGTATAACTGAATCACTTTGCTGTACATCTGAAACTAATGCAACATTGTAAATCAACTATATTTCAATAAAAATTTTAAAAGGAATTTGTATTGCTCAGACTTGTCTTTTAAGCCTATTCTGGGAGGTAAAACATGAATCAGTGTATGTTCATCTTTTCTAAAACATTAAACACTGAGACCTCATTTACCAAAAGTTATCCTTGCATATATAACTCCCAGTCACTTCTCATATAAAGTTTTATTAAACTCTGTAATTCAGTGCCATTTTCTCTTGAAGGAAGATTTATGTTTTTGTAGGCTGTGACGGATAAGGTAGTAGTTAAGCGACCCTGACATCGCACGGTGCATTTATGACCTCGGGCAAATTACTTTACTCCCTTAGTCTTGGGTCTCCATCACCATGAAATATGGAAGAAACAAAATAAGTCCACCTCACAGCACGGTGTAGGGCATGTTAGAAGCACACAATAGATGGTAGCTGTCATTATTTTAACTTCAGCTTTATTTTTCTGTGAATTGGAAAACAGTGCAAAAAATTATGGGGAAGTTTTTATACCAAAATTTTCTTATACCTAAAAATACTTTTTTCTTCTGGTCTTGGGAATTAAGAACTCATGGAGAGCAAATAAGTTAGGAGAGGAGACAGCTTCTTCTTTCAAGTCTATGAATAAACCAATCCTTAGTTAACGGCTGTTGAATTTAGAATTTTCACTCTTCCCAAGGAGTCCAACTTCAGTTTTCTGAGAATACAAAAGGCAAGGCTCACTATAAATCCATGTGGGATGACATGAGATGTAAATGTGAGGATTATTCTCTGATGATGCCTTATCTTTCTGATGGTTCTTGAACAGAATCAGTGTCTATTACGGTCCTTAGGGAGGAAATAATCAGCTAGAACCCATCCAGATCTTCCCCCAGACATTGAATTGTATTCTATTTAGGCTCAAGCCTTACTTCATTAATGTAAATGAAAACCATTGAAAAAACTCAAAAAGATATTCTTCAGGGTTTATTATGCTCATTAGGAGATATTTCTGATTATGCCTCAACTTCAGGAGTAGTTTGATTCCAGCTTCTGTTGAGTGCCCAGCATCTGTCATCCACAGACCTCTCTGGGTACCTCCTACCTAGACAGACCTGTGCCACATACTGGGCACGAAAAGACGAGTCTGAATCAGCCCCTCAGAGCGGGGTGATGGCAGTCAGGCTCCGGGGCGACCCTCCAGGAAGCTGCCTCCTGGCATTCGCGTCTTTGTGTGCTCCTTCCCTCACTCTTCAGGGTGGGTCTGTGCGACCAAAAGTGCAGAAGCGATGGTGAGTCCCCCGGAGTCCAGGGTATTAAAGTCATTGGCCCTGCCTTGCTCTCGTGGACCCCTCACTCATGGAAGGGGCTGCACGTTGTGCTGTGGAGACCCCCCACTCCGTCAGGAACGGGGAGGATCTGAGGCTGTGGCATCTCCCGCCACAGCCCAGGGACTGAGCTTGGAAGCAGCTTCTCCAGCCTCAGTCACGCCTTCAGATGAGACAGTCTTGCTGACGGCTTGACTGCAAACTCTTGAGAGACCCTGGGCCAGACTCTCTTTGGAGAGAGAGAGAACTTTAAGTACTGATAACTTTCCTTCCCCAGAGCAGCTTCCATGGGTTTCTTTTTGCAAATACATTTTAAGGCATCCTTTTCTGGCCCTGCCTCCACGGCATATAGAATGAGACCATGATTATAAACCCGAGAAACAAAAACTGTTTAAAAATGAGTGCTTGAAAACAAAACGACATCTGTCCCTCTGCCTATGCCCCGTGGGGAAGGAGGGTGGATACAAGGTCACAATAGCACAGTTATGAAAATTTTGCTTTTTTACTGAAGGAACGTTTGACCGTGGAAAACAAATTACAAATTTCATCCCAAATCATTAAAACTATTAACTCTGAGCAATGAAAAACATTTTTTAATTAAAAAGAAAACAACCTGCCCAAGGAGGACCACGTTGAGTAGCCTTCTCAAGAGCTCCAATCCGAGGCCCCTCTAAACAGCAGAGGATAGTAGGTTCTCATGAGCTGCCCGTGGCTCGGGTGGAGAAGGATGCTGAGACCACTTGTGGTTCCTGGCCTCTGCAGTGGCAGAACAGCTCCTCCACCGAGAGGCAGAGGCTGCCGTACGGACACCTGCTTGGGCTGCTCTGGTGGCATCACCCCTGCCCCATGTGACCTACAACTTCTAACCTGCCATGGGAAACGGAATGACCATGTCTGCAACTAAAATGAGGGCGGGCAGGCTCCGGGTGAGGCCCTCCCGTGGGTGAAATTCTTTGGTGCTTCCACATCTGTACTCTCTGGGGCCCGGAAATCCAGACAGGATTCCCACTTGTGCTGGAGCAGCCTTGACAGTGACGTTCACACAGGCAGGGCTGTTTGTACACACAGCAGCGGTCCCTGAGAGCTCAGACAGTCTTCTCTGCACTGGTGACCGATCCTTCCCCCCCACCTGCCTGTCCACCTGCTGTTCGATACATGGGCAGCTGACGCCAGGACCTCAGCCACGGAAGTCTACGACATCCTGGCGTTAGCAGTGAGATCTGGTAAGATCTAGGCCTGCCTCGGCATCACACTGTACAAAGTTATTTAATAAAAAGGCAGGGCTTCCCTGGTGGCGCAGTGGTTGAGAGTCCTCCTGCCAATGCAGGGGGCACGGGTTCGTGCCCTGGTCCGGGAAGATCCCACATGCCGTGGAGCGGCTGGGCCCGTGAGCCATGGCCGCTGAGCCTGTGCTCCGCAGCGGGAGAGGCCACAACAGTGAGAGGCCCGCATACTGCAAAAAAAAAAAAAAAAAAAAAAAGGCAAAATTTCGCATTCATCCATTTGACAAATATCTGGTGACCACCTACTGTGTGCAAATGCTTGAAGAGTGGGGACAAAATGAGACTGGAGCCCTTCCCAGAAAAATGTCAAGATCAGCGTGAACTTCAATATTAGAAATGAAAAAAATAAACAACCAGATAAAAGCAGATGAGACTCTGTTCCTTACACAGCCACACTCCACCCGTCCTGGTCTTTGGTCGCTAACACAGACGTTGCGTCTGTGTGTCCTGGGGGCCTTAGTCTCCTCTAAACCCACCTGCAGGAGCAAAGGGGAGAGGCACCAGCCCCTGCTGACAGGAGCAGGGAGTGTT
This sequence comes from Phocoena phocoena, assembly GCF_963924675.1. NCBI lineage: Eukaryota > Metazoa > Chordata > Mammalia > Artiodactyla > Phocoenidae > Phocoena > Phocoena phocoena. The sequence goes on from NC_089228.1 coordinate 103,051,331, forward strand.
CACTTCTTTTTGGACCTCAAGTTTTGTTTTATAAAACACACATGTACATACACATACTCACCACGTCTCTGAATAGCAGCTAAATCTATAAGCCTGCTCCATTTGGGAAAAACCAAAAAAATGCCAGGTTCACTGGAGTTTGCAGATTACAGAGCAGGGCTAAAATAGCTGCTTTCACCACTAGAGCAAAACTCGATGGGCCACCTGTGCTGTTCCCACAATGGAAGCCTTTAGCTTTCCAACAGCATACGAGTCTAGCGCCTGCAAGCTTCAAGTGTGTTGCCAGAGGCTGCAGGCTGCCTTCAAGGCTGGGAAATATCTCTAAATACAGTTACCTGTGCTCTGCTGAGCAGGGAACGGTCACAGACAGAGGGACTGTGGAATTCAACATCAACATGTTTTTAATGATGAGGATAAAGCAGAGACCACATTACAGGGAACAGGGGAACCTGCAAATTTCAGTACCGTGGAAATTAGATACCGTAAAAATATAGGATTGATAGCTAGAGTATAATGAGAGGAGATGGGCTTTCTCAGAACATAGCAAGAGGAGACGGGCTTTGAAATTTGCATGCGTCACCTTCCCTAGCCCGATTAATGTTGATGGAGGAGTTTGTGAAGGAGAACCACGGGTCTAGATGGTACCAGTTGCAATGGAGATGCAGATTCTAGAGCTGTGTGGACAGGGTGGAAATCCTGACGCCACTACTTACTAACTGGGTGACATTTAAAAATGACATAATTTCTCCATGACTCACGTTCCCCTGTAAAATGGGCATACTCGTCGTGTTAATCTATTAGCGTGCTGGGAGAGGTAAACAATGCAGCTCCCGGCGAACACAATACTTTTTTGTCTCCTACGGTAGAATCAGAGTCCTCCCCATTCTCCCACGTCCTGCCCCTCACCTGGAAAGACCCTGCAGAAGACTGTGTTTCCAAAGACAGCTACACCATGTGTCCCCTTCCAAATGCTCTTTTGCACGGTGACTACATTACTAATTATTCCAGACAACCAAATCGCTTTTCTAGACATTGTTTTGCAAAGCCACTATCATTCCAACTTGGGATGCCAGGAATACACTCACCCTGGTGCAGCCTTGACAATAAATCCAGGACTCCCGCTGCCCGCCCGGGAACCCAGAGTGGGGGTGTAGGGGGAGAGGGGTGACCAGGTGTCCTAGGAGTTGCCAAGAGGGGAGGGGATTTGCACGGCTTTGGGCAGCTGTTCCCAGGTGGCAGGAATTTGTTCTGAGTGCCTCTAGAGGATTTGGGGGAGTCGATATGAAGTAAGTACAGTAACCAAATGTAGGGTAGAAAAACCATAGCAGGAAAAATTAAGATGTGTATACTTTTGAGATGGTGTCTGACAGTCCATCAGGACTGTGTATCTAGTGACGGGGCTTATTTCTAACAGTAGCCACAGTGTATCCCACCAAGCGATGGCTGCAGGTCCGTGTGGAGGAAGGTGAAATCATCTTACTCTGTTTAGTGATGCCATCCTTCCTGTGGGTGTTCCCTAGACAAGTCCGTGCCTCGACTGGGTCCCCCTCCCTGCCCCGGCACGACTCCACCTTGAGTGTCCCAACCTCCACCTGAGACGCAGTGGAACGGCTGAGCTGGCCCTGCTAGGAATGATGGTTCCTGTTGCGTAATCAGAAATACATTTAGGTACAACTTAGCTTCTGAAGGCCATGTGTTGCCTGTGGGAATCTGCACCACGATTGTCCGTGGCCATTTCTAACTCAAGAGCCACTGACTGGGAGAGCTTTGTGATACAGCTGCCAGCGACCCGGTGAAGCTGGGAGGGGAGCCGGCAGCAGCGTCCCGACGTGGCCGGGGAGGGGACGGTGTTGTCACTCAGCTCATGAAGTAGTGATCGGGCTGCCATTACTTCCCAATGGCTCTGTGTGGACCGGCCAGCAACTTAATTTAAATGGCCGTTGTGCCTTTAAATTTAAATCTCATACTTGGCATGAATTATTAAGCAGAACTTCTTTCCAGGTCCTGGTTTTCCTGGTCTTCCTCCTTCTCCCCCTTTTCCTCTTCTTCTTCGAGTATTTTATTTTTATCTTCGTGTGCATAGCTCCATATCTGGCTATGGATCCCTGCTGAATGAAGGAACGAGTAACCTTGGTGGGACGCAAGGTGTTTGAATAATCTACCTTCATTTAACAGATAAGGAAATGGAAACAGATTTCATGATTTCAGTCATTAAAAGGTATTTAAATATACAGAAAGGTACCTTTACTCTTAAAAATTTGGGGGAGACTTCTGAGAACGATAATGATATTGCCTATAATTTTTAAAAAAGAAAAGAAAAAAACCTCCCCAAGGGAATCTTAAGAGTTATAACTACACTGGACCTGAGGAAATCTTCTGTGTCATTTTCACCAACTTGAAGAGCTATCAGCGGGCTTGAAGACAGTTTGGGTGGAACTAAACGCCGTCCTTATTCACTGAAAGACAACGATGTAATACGTGGAATGAATCTGCTGGGGGATGGGCTGGGGAGGGGGCAGGGAGCCACTGGGACCCCTCAAAGTCTCTCAAGCGAAGTCTCTCCTCGATTCCAGAACGTTCTCCGGTTAGCACCTTCCCTGGGTGGAAATTACACGTTAACCCACCCTGGGTGCTGAGGGTGCCCTACCAGCCCCGACTGTGACTTATAAATACAATCACACAAAGGCAAGTCACTAGACTCTGGAGGAAGATGAGGAAGAGCACGAATGGCTCCCAGTTAAAAAGATGCAGGAAACAGAAGAGAATCTTTTATAGATTCTGATTCGTGTTCACAGTGACGTCCAAGAGGATAAAACCACCACCAAAGGCTCCCGTGGAAAAGAACCCCCTAGAGACGTGGCAAATAGTTGTAGAAAGAAAACAATAATTAAAGAAGTACAATATTTAATCCAGGAACCGAGCAGCAGAAAGAACACTGTTGAAAATACAATTCTGGAGTTGATAGAGGAGCTGAAGAAGGTGCCCCCCAGGATAAAAAGGCAAAGGGGTAGAAACCGTGAAGGGGAGACAGGATAAGAGCTCCGAGGATACGTCTCACAGAGTCAGTATCGATCTCTTTGAAAGCAGCAGCAGAAACAAAAAATATACGCAACGAGCAAAGCAAGTATTCAGAAATACTGGACAATTGACAGTAAAAACTTTGATTTCGGGCTTCCCTGGTGGCGCAGTGGTTGAGAATCCGCCTGCCGATCCAGGAGACACGGGTTCAGGCCCTGGTCTGGGAAGATCCCACATGCTGCGGAGCAGCTAAGCCAGTACGCAACAACTACTGAGCCTGTGCTCTAGAGTCCGTGTGCCACAGCTACTGAAGCCCATGTGCCTGGAGCCCGTGCTCTGCAACGAGAGAGGCCATCGCAGTGAGAAGCCCGTGCACTGCAACGAAGAGTAGCCCCCGCTCACCGCAACTAGAGAAAGCCCGTGCACAGCAACAAAAGACCCAACACAGCCTAAATAAATAAATAAATAATAAAATAAATAAATTTATAAAAAAAAAAAAAAAAAAAAAAAAAACTTTGATTTCCTTTGAGATGGCCCTACCCAACCAAAACTCGATGTTCCATGCTCACAGGCCAGTGAAGATAATCTGAATTACCCACAGGGCTTTCTCCCAAACACCTGGGCATTCCATCCTAAAGAAACGTGTTGGGACAGCTCTGCTCCACAACAGTTAGCTCTGTGTGCCAGGCCCAGTCTCTCCTTCCACGTGACACGGAGAGGAAATCAGCGGCGCCTGAAACCCAAGCCATAGACCAACCGCGCCCTGAGCAAGCAGCCTGTAGGAAGAAGCCCGCATCCCCCGAGAACAAGCCGTGGTCTCACCACGGGTCAGCCTTTATCCAGATTCACAAAAATTCACTATACTGAACAAGACCCTTGACATCAGTCCGAAGCAGCTGCACTTGGGTTACTTTCCCCTGATGAGTAGATGCTTTTCTTACGTGACAAAAGTGTTCACCAAAACGCACTTTCAAATAAAGAGCGGTACACCCTCCAAAATCCTTTTCTTCTCCTTCCTAAAACATTGAAACTACTGCAACTGCCACTCTTCACCTTTACAGGTAATGTTCACAATTCATGAGTTTTAAACTATTTTTGGATCTGTCTCTTTTCCAAATTTTTTTGGAAGTATAGTTGATTTACAGTGTTGTGAGTTTTAAAGTATTTTTAAAGGAATGAATGGGAGAGGGAGAAATATGAAGAAGATTCCAGATTACTTGACAAAAACCAGGCGATAAGAGAGGGAAAGGGGAAGTAAATGCACGTTCAAAATCTTGACTATGTGAAGGCTGGTGGTTATGAATAATGTCTAACTCTTGGCTTTGAGAGAGGAAGGTAGGATAAAATATGTTTGTAATAAGTTAAGGGTAACCATGATTGGGATAGCATTTAGATGTAATTTTTCACACCCACTAGAGGAGAGACGAAGACATAAAATGATCAAACAAGGAAGAGGCAGGAAAGGTGGAAAAAAAGGAAGCAACAAGACATCACGATGAACATAAAACATAAAATAAGATGGCAGCCATAAAAAGAAACGAAATTGAGCTATTTGTAATGAGGTGGATGGACCTAGAGTCTGTCATACAGAGTGAAGTAAGTCAGAAAGAGAAAGACAAATACCGTATGCTAACACATATATATGGAATCTAAAAACAAACAAAAAAAAGGTTCTGAAGAACCTAGGGGCAGGACAGGAATAATGATGCAGACTAGAGAATGGACTTGAGGACACAGGGAGGGGGAAGGGTGAGCTGGGACGAAGTGAGAGAGTGGCACGGACATATATACACTACCAAACGTAAAACAGATAGCTAGTGGGAAGCAGCCGCATAGCACAGGGAGATCAGCTCGGTGCTTTGTGACCACCTAGAGGGTTGAGTTAGGGAGGGTGGGAGGGAGACGCAAGAGGGAGGGGATATGGGGACATATGTATATGTACAACTGATTCACTTTGTTATAAAGCAGAAACTAACACACCATTGTAAAGCAATTATACCAATAAAGATGTAAAAAATAAATAATAAATAAGATGGCAGGAGAAAGATTGAATGTATCATTAACACAGTAAATAATGTGCATGGATAAAATTATTCTCCGTGCTCTGTCTTACATTTGAGAAGAAAAGAACAGATTAAGTGAAATAGAAAAAAATCAGCTAACTGTTATTTTTAAGGTGCATGCCGACAACAAATGATAAAGGAAAAAGGTAGAAATAAAGAATCAGGAAAGTGCTAACAATGACAAATGGCAAAAATATTAACACGATACAAAGTACACTTTAAGGTCAAAACATCAAATAAGGCACAGAGGGATTTTAGTGATGAAAGATACTATCCCTAAAGAAATTGTAACAGCCATAAACATTGACACACTAAACTACATTGCATGGAAATACTTGAAACAAAAAAAATTTTAGGAATTCAAGGGTATTTTGACAGGATCACGATGAGCTTTAAGATTTTATATCAAAAGCTAACGAATCTGGTAGAAAAATGCGTAACATGGTTAGAGCACCTGAATTACATAAGCTTTATTTAATACAAACGCTATTTTTGTATAAAACAGAAAATCTTTTTTAAATGCTCATGGACTGTTTACAAAAATTGTTTAGAGACTGTTCCATAAAGAAAATCTTGACAAATTCGTATTTTGTCCCCCTTTCCAGAATTCATGTTGACGTCCTAACCCTCAGTACCTCGGAATGTGACTGTTTGGATACAGGGCCTTTAGGAGTTAATTAAAGTTAAACGAGGTCGTTAGGGTGGGCTTTAATCCATTCTGACGGGTGTCCCTAGAAGAAGAGGAGATTTATACACATGAAGAGTCTCCAGAGGGATGACCCTGTGAGGACACAGGCAGGAGGTGGTGTCCACAGCCCAGGAGAGAGGCTTCGGGAGGACCAGCCCCGTGACACCTTGATCTGGGACGTCCAGCCCCAGGGGCCTGGTCTTTGGTGACGTGAGGCTCTCCCTGAACCAGGGGGGTCTGATGTAAGGATACGTGTAGTTCACACGACTCTGCCCCCTTAGAAAGCCATCCACTCCCCAGCACCCAAGCGGAAGCAAAGAGATGAGATCCAGCGACGGAAGAAGGCGGTCTGCGGAGCTCAGGGAGCCCAGCGCTCTGTACAGCGCACTTCACGGCCCCCGTCAGGGCTTTTCTACAGCAAGTTTGTCTACGTGCGATTGGAGCCCAACGGGCTACTTTAGAGCTCAATCTTTACCTCAGCTGTCACTCGACAGGACAGAGAAATGCACAGAAATGTCCCCAGAAACAGAAATAAACGTGCGTGTGTGTGTGTGTGTGCGTGTGTGTGTGCACGCATGCGTGCGTGTGTTCACTGTGTGGGCTGGGAGTTCCCAGCCCCACAACTCAACCCTCCTATTTGGAGATTCCTCCCCCGACCCCCTAATTTACATCCAACAGCAAAAGAAGCAACAAAAAATTGCCGTCAAAACATTGCCGTCAAAATATTACCGTCAATAACTGAGCAAGACGGGAGCTGGCCCTCCTGCCAGTGCTGAGCTGTCCATAGCGTCTGCCTGCAGGGGTCCACACGGCCGGGGTCTACACAGCCAGGGTCAACACGGCTGGGGTCCACCTCAGCCAGGGTCCACACGGCTGGGGTCCACACAGCCAGGGTCTACACGGCCGGGGTCCACCTCAGCCAGGGTCTACACGGCCGGGGTCCACACGGCCGGCATCCACACAGCCAGGGTCCACACGGCCAGGGTCCACCTCAGCCAGGGTCTATACAGCCAGGGTCTACATGGCCGGGGTCCACCTCAGCCAGGGTCCACACAGCCGGCATCCACACAACCAGGGTCCACACAGCTGGGGTCTACACGGCCGGGATCCACACGACCAGGGTCCACCTCAGCCAGGGTCTATACAGCCAGGGTCTACACAGCCGGGGTCCACCTCAGCCAGGGTCTACACGGCCAGGGTCCACACGGCCGGCGTCCACACAGCCAGGGTCCACACGGCCAGGGTCCACCTCAGCGACACACAGACCTGGCCCCTGAGGGCCACCTGTGGGCTCTTGCCCCTCCCCAAGGATGCTGACCGACAGGGAGGCGAGGAGATGAGAGTTGGGCCAGGAGCCCAGGAGGGAAGTGACAGGAGTGTCACCGACATGGCAGCGAGCCAGGGGATTGGCTTGAAGGACCTTCTGCTATTTCTGTCCCCTCAGAGCTGTCTTGCATTGTGCAGAAGAGGCGCCTTTGTTTTCCCCCTACAGGGCCGAGCCCTGGGTTAGCTGGTGGGACTGGTGTGATGCGGGGTGTGGCTTCGGCCCAGAGAAGACGAGGTGCTTTGGGTAAAGGAGGGAACACAGAGCATGGTGGGCTCTTGCTTCTGCTGCCTATCTCGGTCTCCGAAAAGCACTCCCAGCCTAGCTGCCACGGCCCACCTCGGGGTGGCCACATCTACCTGTGGGACAGCCGGGCAGGGCAGAGACGGCCCTGGGTGGCCCCAGTGTCAGAGGGGCACGGATCCTGCCTGGACGGACACCCACGGGCCAGCCGCAGGCCTGTCGTGGCCACTTGCAAGGATCCCACAGCAGAGCCCAGGGGAGCAGGTGAGGGGCCTGGATGCAGAGAGAGCTCTGGGGCCTGCAGCCGTGGCAGGTGAGGCTCCCTCTGCCAGGGGGACACCAGTGGGAGGCCGGAGGAGACCAACCCCAGCACAGCGTCCACTGCAAATGCCAGAGGACAGCCCCAGTGGGGGCGTGGGACGTCCTCCAGCGGATGACGCGGCCCAGGAGGGCCAGGTGAATGGCCAAGGTCATTGACGGCCCCCATTTTCTACCTGTTGGACAAGGAGAGAGGCAGGAAGGGGGAGGGAAGTCAGTCTGAAAGCCTGGGCATACCTGCCCAGAGAAAGAGGATTATCCCAAGAAATTGTTCACATTTTCAGATCAAAACTGGAATCACACTGGACGTTAATTTCCATTTTTAATTTAAAGATATAGCTTAATTTTAAATGTCTCCCCTGCTAACCAGCGGGTAGAGCTCAGAAGGAAGACCAGATTAGATGTAGATACAGACATGAGCCTAATTTTCCCAGCACCACTGAGCTGCAGCGTGAGGTGAAGGTCTAGTACGATACCCAGACCTTTACCTCTGGGAAGCAGGCGGGGTCCCAGGGAATGGAGGCATGAGGGCGCGGGGGCTGAGGGATGTCTTCCCTCCTACTTTGTACACCTTTTACTCTTAAAATAATTGTTCAGATCCGGAGACGCATAAAAAGAAACGCCTGGCAAACGCTTGGAAAGGCAATTTCTCTCTTTCATACGTTTCCCCCATTCCACACTTCCTGGGGTCCCAGGACCGTTTCCTTTCACAGGCCTGTAATTAACAACCAATGCTCAGCTTCTAGCTTTTCTCTCAATAATCAGTCGGACAACAAACTGAAACTTCAGTTTTCTTTTCTTTCTTTCTTTTTAATCTTTAAAGTCTCCTTTTTATTTGAAAGTTTGTTTCTTTTAAAGTTCCTTTTGCACAAGGAACTCCAGTTTTCCCTTCTTTTCCACCGCATTTCCTAAGATCTACCCACCACTCTTCACTGGCAGCGAGTGACCACAGAGAAAAGCAGGGGGGTATTCCTGTGTTTGCTCCACCCAGTATTTTGCTCCTGGCAATTGTTTACGACAGGAGAAACCTATTTAAAATATATTTGGGGGCTTCCCTGGTGGCGCAGTGGTTGAGAGTCCGTCCGCCTGCCGATGCAGGGGACGCGGGTTCCTGCCCCGGTCCAGGAGGATCCCACATGCTGCAGAGCAACTGACCCCATGCGCCACAACTACTGAGCCTGCGCTCTAGAGCCCGCAAGCCACAACTACTGAGCCTACGTGTCACAACTACTGAAGCCCGCGCGCCTAGAGCCCCGTGCTCCACAACAAGAGAAGCCACCGCAATGAGAGGCACGCACACCGTGACGAAGAGCAGCCCCCGCTCGCCATAACTAGAGAAAGCCCGCGTGCAGCAGTGAAGACCCAACGCAGTCAAAAATAAAATAAATAAATAAATATTTGGGGTAAAGGACAAAAATAAACAAGCAGGCCCCCCGGGCTCCCTGCCCGCCTCGCCCTCCTGTCTTGGGTTTGGGCTTTGAGCCTGTGCGCTGCTCACCACTGCCCCCCGGGGTTGGGGGGGGCGAGTCTGGGAATTCCTGGGAATCACACAAGTCAAGGTGAGCATGCCCCACCCCCCACACCTTGGGCTCCTGAGGGGCTAGGGAACCCGTGTCCCTCTGAGGAGGGGGTGGGAAGGGAGCGGAGGGAAGGTGAGGGGAAGGAGGAGAAGGAAATCTTCATTTAGCGCCGTCTACCTTGTATGTGCGTGCCAGGTGTCACCCCAGGTAAGTGTTTTCACACAATGTATCTCAATTAATTTTTTAAGGTGGATTTTATTTTTTTATTTATTCCTTAACAGCTCTACTGAGGTTTATCCCAAACTTTTACATCCCATCCCCAGATCAGATAAAGAAATGAGATTCAAATTTTTTTTAAGAAGGCAATGAGGTTCAGAGAAGTTGAGCAACTTCCCCACTGTCACACAGCTTTTAAGCCAGGAGCAGGGATTTGATGCAGTTCCCTGACTCCACCACTTCCGCCACCAGAGAGGGAAGCCTGACAGCTGCCTGCCTGGAACTCTTGTCCATAATCTGTACACTTTACTTCCTGAAAACAGTGGCCTGAAATAGCAAAGATCAAAGGGCACTCCTCCCGGGCTGTGTGTCCCCTGCATGTGTGTTTCCCGTCTGGCTGTACTGTCCCAGCAGCCCCCAGCCAGCATTCGTTTGGGGGCCTGCCCTGCTTTGGGGTCCCCTTCAGCAATCATGGCTTTGCGGCCACTCGCCTGGAGAACGTGAAACAAACACGCTTGCTTACCCTCTGCATCCACGTGGTCGTGAATGCCCACGTCCTGCCAGTGCCAGCCTGGCTGCATCCTCGGCACTGCCCGTGGCCTTGGACCCTCGGCACACCCTCAGGTAGGGTCCTGGAGACCCTCTGGACCATAGGGTTTCCCACTCTTGTCTGGAAACTCATGGATACCTTTGGGGGACCATGTCACCCACCAGTCGTTCAGATGGGGGCTTGGGGTGATTCCACCTCCGTCCGAATGCCTCACTGATTCATTTATTCACCCACCCAGCACTTTGAACCCGTTATTCATCTAGCACAGATTCATGGAGCCCCCATAATACACCTAGGTGCGCGTATCGATCTCTGCTCTCCGTAGATACTGCTCCAAGGCCAAGGGTTAGACGTCAAGGAGGTGACAGATATAGAAAAGTATAAAACAAAATATTTCCTGGAAGAGTCCAGAAAAGACTTTTACGCTGTAACACTCTACACACACTCCGTGGTGAGGGTGAGGCGCGTTCTTCTCGCTCCTGCCTTTGCAACGAGGACCGAACAGGAGTGCAGACCAAGACTCGAGGTCAGAGCGAGTCATCCAGTCCAGCCCCTCCGTGCAGGCCGTACAAGCTCCCCCGCGGCCAATGGCAACGTCGGGGATGTGGAGTCCCCAGGGGCACCTAGAATGGTGGTCTTCAGCATAGCCCCTGCTCTGAAGCCTCCACTAAATATCACCTGCCACCCTCCACAGCGACAAGCGGAGCTCAGGAGCCCTGCTTTTTACCGTAGTTGTGAAAACCACACATTGAAAATAAGGAAAGGTAATTAACATGACCCCTGAGCTCAAAGGCTGGGTCTCTTTCTACAACTATGGTCTGGATCAGGTGCTAATACTGTAACCAACTCCCCTGATACGGGGATGTGCCACCCGTGCCCGGGAGGGAGTGGGAAATAGTAACAACAGCTGACTTTGCGGGCTCCCTACCGCGTACCGGTCCCTGCGTCCTCGGCATCCGTTCCTTCCCTCGTGATCCTCTGAGCTTAGAAGCCACTGCTACTCCCGTGTTAGACAGGGGGAGCCTGAGGCACGGAGAGGTGCGTTAACTTGCCTCCGGTCCCATAGCAGAGCCAGGATTCTAACCCAGGCTGTCTAGCACCGGAATCTATGTGCCTCTAAGAAAGAAAAAGAGAAAGAGAGCACTTAATTCCCAGCTTTAGGCCCCTGTAAGACGCTCGCGTGCCCCAGTGACCTGTGAGGTTAGGTTAATGACAGAATAAGAGGGTTTATTCTGCAATTCAACCCATCTTCCTGACCTAAGAACTCGAAGAGTAGTCACTTTTCTTTAAATTTGTTTCCACACTCAAATGGGGCCATCTTCTTTTGATATTAAACTTGGGTCTTTTATTCTGAATAATAAATGATAATCTCTTAGAATCATACAACCTGAGATATGGTTTCATCCTCCCACCCCCAAGAAGTACCTTGTGGTTACTGATTGTACAGACCCCGCTGCCTGCGTCCTCTCTTGGGCCTCGGAGGGCCGGGCAGTTTCTGGAGACAGTGGTGGGCATACATTTTGGGATATTCCACACTAAAGTGAAGAAGAGAAACTCTTTGGAATACTTCAGTAACTCCCTTCAAGGCTCTCCTGGATGTCTACTTTTTAATTGATTGTATCTGAAAAGAAACATGATGGTGAAGGTAGTAAATATACAGCCTAATCCTCCGAGATGGGAAACAGAGCTGAGCCCCGCCCTCCCTCAGTGGCCTGGCTTCCCCAAAGCTCTGGGCGGGGGGACCCATCGCGTCGCCGCCATGGGAACCCCAGTGGCCTCCGCTACGATGCGCCACCTTAGGGAGGGGACAGGGCACAGGGGCGTCAGCACACCTCCACCGAGCTAACTGCCTCCCTAATCCTCGTTGCGACGCAGAGGTTCAGACAGACGGTATGAAGCTTAGGTATTTCTAACTAAAACAAAATGAAGACTGTAAATTTTAGGTCGCTACGTGTGGAGTCTGCTGGTAGAATTGGGACCTGACGTGACAGAGGGACACAAACCCACCAAGTTCACAGACACAGAGCAGGATGGGGGCCGTGAGGCTTGTCTCTGGGCCTCTGCCAGCCTCCTGTCCCCGCAAGTACTGAAGATAACATGACTTAACCCTGGACGTTCCTAAGCCGTGGCTGCTTTGGAGCTGGGCTACCGTTCGGAAGTTGCCATTTGACGGGAAGAACCGATTCTCAGGCCTCAGATTCATAACCTTTCTCAACTGAATCCCCCCCGAGGACAGAGACACCCATTTTCCCGGGTGGCCCTTGGCTGAGTCCCCTCCAGGAACTGCCCACCACTTGACTGAGGTCACACCACCGTCGTGGGGCGGCCACAGGCTACGGCTGGTCACACGTGCAACAGCTCCCGAGGGCCATCCGGCTCCACAGTCCCCGTGGCAACTAAGCGTCCTGTGGTGATGGACACTCCTTGCCAAACTCTGCCAGACTCCTCCGAGCCCTCTTCCCAGCCTGGCCTCGGCCTTGGCCTGAAAAGACATGAACAAACAGTAACATCATTTATAACAGCGCAAGGCTGCATCCCCAGGGGACATGAGGCCCCCTCCAAGTGCCTGCCTCAGAAAACTCAAGCCCGCCAAAGAACTGATGCTCTGTTCCAGCCACACCTGAAGATGCATCCCGTCTCCCGGCCTCTGCGGGAACCTAACTTCTATAAGCGCCAATTAGCGACCCCAGGTGGTGTCACTTGGACCCACCCTCCCCGTGCAGATTTTCACTCCCCGACTCTGCTGAGCCCTACCACCCCTCCTTGTCTCCTACGTCTCCATGTGAAGCGCCATCCCTCTGTCCGCCTCTGTACAAAGTCGTGTTCATGCTCGACCCTTCACCCTGTGGCAATACTTATTCCTGATTAAAGGCCGTCCTTCCCACTTGAACTCGAGCCTGACTTTGTGTATCTTTGACAGTCACTGTGACAACTCAGTTTAGCCTCCCCTGAGCTGCCAGCCTCCCCGCTCTTGCCTGAGTACGTAATCCTCAGCATCCTGCCCTCACGGTCACCACCCCATCTCTCCACCCGGAATTCTCCAGGGCCCCTTTGATCCGAAATCCAAGTTTAGCTCCAGGCCAACTCTTGTCGCCTCCCCGGCCTCAAACCCACATATTCCTCATCTGAGAAATAGCTGATCATCCACGTAGACTCCCTAGCGTCCACTATTTCAGCTCCTAAGTAACTCAGGTGGAGGTGCCTAGCCCCACCTGCTCTGCAACACTGCTCTGGTTGAGGTACCATCTTCTCCGCCTGCCCCACATCCTCCCTGGTGCTTTCGCTGCAGCGTTAGTGGAGAGACATCTGATGATGTCACTTCTCCCTGTAGCCCTGGGGACAAAGTTCAACCTCGGTTCCCTGGCTCCCGAGACCCTGTGTGGTTCAACCCCCCCACCCTTCTCTCCCGCTCACCCCTCACCCCTGGCCCCAGAATCTGATGCTTCAGGAATCAATGCTTATTTTCTGTTGCTCAGATTCACACCATTTCCTCTTCACTGGGATGGTCCCTTTCCTCCTCTCCAGCTCTCCTCCCTGGACAGCCTGGCCAATGTGTGCTCTTCCTTCCAGCCACAGCTCTGAGGCCACTTCCTCCAGGAAGTCTTCCCTGATCTCTCAAGTCTGGGTGGAGAGTCCTCTGCTCTTGTCACCCCTTAGATAACCCCACTCAGGGCTTTTCATACAGGGTGTCCTGGCCTGTTCATTTCCCTGTATCCTCCACTAGACATGCCTGTAAACTGCATGAAGAGAGGATTTGACTTTGATTCACTATGATACGTCCATGAAAACCTCAATAATAGGCAGTCAACAAAAATCTGCCAAATGAATCTGCCCATTGGGAGGACTCAATCAGGTAATTCAAAAAGAGAGTGTGTCTGGGGCTTCCCTGATGGTGCAGTGGTTGAGGGTCCACCTGCCGATGCAGGGGATACGGGTTCGTGCCCCGGTCCGGGAAGATCCCACATGACGCGGAGCAGCTGGGCCCGTGAGCCATGGCCGCTGAGCCTGCGTGTCCGGAGCCTGTGCTCCGCAAGGGGAGAGGCCACAACAGTGAGAGGCCCACGTACCGCAAAAAAAAAAAAAAAAAGAGCATGTGTCTGAAAGAACCTGCCCCCACTTAAGACCCTGCAGGCCAAATCCGGCCCATGGCTTGTGTTTGTAAATAAAGCTTTATTGGCACATGGCCATACCCATCAGTTTACTATTGTCTGTGGCTGCTTTCCTGCTACAACGGCAGAGTTGAGCTGTTGTGACAGAGGCCATCTGGCCCACGAAGACTAAAATTTTACTATCTAGCCCTTCATGGAAAAAACTTGCCTCTCCCTGGTCTAGGTCTCAGCATAAATAAGCCTGATTCCAAAATGAGAAAAAATGTTTATTAGCCAGGGCTCTGCGTGGGGATCGAAGCACCATCCAGTTAATTCACCACCCTAGCAAGGGCTTCCTTTATCTGTATTATCCAGATAATCTTATCAACCACCCCCTTCCTAAGATCCTTGGCAATAAATCTCTCCCCTACATAGTTAATTAACTCTTTCAGGCTCTGCAATGGCATTGAGAAGCCCCTTGTCTGGGGTCTAATTGCTCTCTGGGGGCCATAAAAGGTTTAATTCACCCTTAAAAAGTAGAAAACTTTGACCTGATTCATTGTCAGCAAGTTCTGAATCACCAGGCCAGCTGTGTGGACTCACAGATTCAAAGCTAGTTCCTTAACTAGTGGCCCCTGGAGGCCTCTGGAACCTGTGGTGAACTCACAGCTGAGGGCGGGTTAAGAGCAGTTAACCTCATACCTGGGGCCCCAGGACCAGGTGCCCCGGGTGCGTCCTGTTTCTAGATTCACACCCACGCCTGACATAGAACCACAAGGAGGGCGCGTGTTCCCAGCCAGAGCCCTGGGTAGATGTCCAAGTTTCCCCCCCGAGAAGTCCTGCCCTCTTCAGTTTTGCTTTGTCATGTGAGCAAAGCCCTCTTCAGCCGGGCAGTGACCTCTGAGTCCAGAAGGATTGATTAGCAAATAGCCTCTGCAATGAGGTCAGTAAATGTCACAGGCAAAGAGGAGCAAAGGACGGCGCCCCCTCGAGGCTTTGTGGAGCAAGCGTCCTGTTGATGCAAAGATAAAGGAGACCCCGTGTGACCCCTGTGAGAAAAAGGGCACACACTGAGGTACGGTTTCATTGTTACTGACACTCAGGAAGACAGAGTTTCCCAAGCCCGAGGGACGAGCATCAGCCCCTACAGCAGAGCAGGTTACCTCGGGGTTCTTGGTGGGGAGGGAGAATTCATGTCCAAGCGCCAGCTCTTTCCTGTAAGGATGTTTTTTGTTTCTTTGTTTGTTTTACTATTTGTCTGTTTCGTATTTCCCAAGGCTATTCTTATTTTTTTGCAGTTGGTGTTTTTTCCCATGGATGGGCTCAGATAATCGAAATAGTAATTAAAATACTATTTCTGGGAATAACAAAATGTCAGGGGGCAGGAAAGCACATGTGGTCCCTTTAGCAAGTAGACAGCATCCTCTCACTCAAATGGAAAGAAATGCTCAGTTAGGGCCCCCGCTGTGTGAAATGTGTTATAGGTGTCACCTCCTGGGGTCCCGTGAGCTGCCTGATGGTGGCACACACACCCATAATACAGATGAGAAAACCGAGGCCCAGGTAAGTGAGGTGCACAAGGTAACTTCCTCAGGCTGGGCTCCCTCCCGAGCAGAGCCTGAGACAGACTTGGGTGCAAGTAGGTGACTTGGGCATCGGAGCCCAGGAATTCGGGCAGGGGACTGGGTAGGGAAGGAGGAAGTGAATGGAAGCTCATGTTGTTAACTGTTGAACTGCAGGCAGGATGCCTCCCAGAACCAAAAGGGGGAAGTGTGTCCTCTCCAGGGCAGAGAGCAAGGAGGCCTGCAGGACATGCCCAAGGCAAAATTTATCAGATGGTCCTGAGCTGTGACCTTTGGGCTAAGGGTGGGATTTGAGACCACAGGTGCGTGTTCTCGTAGCAGACAAGGAAGAATCAAGTCTGGCGTCTCTGTCTGGAGAGCACCCTTCATACCACCTTCCCACGCTGCAGGCCCTGGTCAGCAGAGTAGCACTTGGGCTGCCAAGAGGACAGGGGCCTTGCCGGGCGTGGGCTGGCCGGCCGCCTACCTCCTTGCTACCTCACTTCCCTGTGTCGTGAGGAAAGAGGCACACGGCCCTGCTGGCCTGGTGAAGGCAGCCCGCCTGGATGAAGCCAGACACACAGCAGCCCAAAGCCACGTGAGGTCCTGCGGGCTGAGCCCTGCGAGGCCCCGGAGAGCGCGATTCCCGTGCGGCCTGAGTGCCTGGTGCCCCCGCAGGTGTGCAGAGAGCGCTGGGTAATAGTGCACAGTGGTCCGCACCCAGCACTTCCAGTGTCACCTGCTGTCAGGTGCCCTGGGCTACCTGCTCTCCAATGGGCCCGTTAGCCAGCTGACCACACGCTTGCACCTTTGAGATCCTCAGCGCATCCTTGCGTCTCGTTGGCCCCGGCTCCCCTTAGAGGCTGGTGCCCCCGTTCACCTCCCATGTGCTGAGGAGACCTGGTCACTTCTGAATGAAGGCCAAGTGACCACCTAACGCAGAGAGGGACCCTCCGCAGAGGACGGTGAGGGTTTCCAGGCCCGGCAGGGTTGAGTCAGCTCCTCGTGGGGAGAAGCCGCCGCCCCCTCGTCACAGCCAGCATTGGAAATGGGCTCTGTTGTCGCAAAGCAGGGAGGGGGCGGGGAGTCAGGGGACAGAGCCCTGCTCTCCAGCGGCTGCACTTTCCTGCAACCCTGGTCTGAGACCACAGACCACATGCCCTCTTCTCTCAGAAACACGATCAAGATGGTCCAGGACCCAACCAGGATTTCATAGGAACTTGAAAATTGTGCCCCGAATGCCAAGTTTTGTACTTTGAGTAAAAGACGTTCCTAAGAGATTTTTCTGAAAGAGAAAATTAAAAGCTCCTGCTAAAAACACTTCTGTGCTTTTTGGTTTTTCCTGCAAAATTGCAGCTGAGCAATCTATGTGAGCTCGCTGGTAGGGAACAAATGTGCACTTAATGGAAGCCTAGAATTTGTGGGACTCGACTCCACAGTCCATCCAAACCTTCTCCTGGACACTCATGCCTCACAGATGAGCTAGTCATCCTAAAAATATTCAGAGAAACTGTGGATATTCATTTTCATGTAAAAGGATATTCACTCACCATTCCTCGAAGGCCTGGCACTGCCCTGAGCAAAGGTGAAGAGACCCAAGCCGTACCTTTAGGGGCTCACATCTGAGGGGCAGGAGGACGGGGGACAAACAGTATATAATAGTTACACCACAGTGGGGCAAGTACTATAACTGAAGAGAGTTTTGTTGTAAGTGAAGCACAGAGGAAGGGCTGTGCTAATGCCACCTGGGAAAATCAGGAAAAGAAGGAATCACAGAGGGGACATTTCAGTTGGGTCTTGAAGGATGAGTATGAGTTTTCCAACAGGTGGGGTGGAAGGGGGCATGCCAAGCAGAGCAGGAAGTAGAGGCAAAAGTTTAGAGGTTTAAAGCATTGTGGCATATTCAGAGGGATTAAATAGTTCTCTGTGACTGAAGTATGGGGTACAGGAGGCAAGGGGTGAGAAATCAGGCTGCTGCATAAGCTGAGGCTGGAAACGTCTGCTGGGACCCCACTACGATGATAGCTTTGGGATGCTTCTCCCGGGGACACTGCCGGCTGTGTTAATTATTATATGGAGACCAGGATTACACTAAATGAAGTGCAGCTTCTACCTCACCTCCCTAACAATAAAAAGAGGCAGAGATTTAAAAAGCAAGGGACTCTTTGCTCCAAATATCTTCTCTACCAACCTGACCCAAGACCGGAAATGTCACCATCTGAGGCCAACCCTTGGGGTCAGAAAGCTTTTTGGTCTTTGATATCCTTAATAAAAATGCAAATATCCTGGAGGAGAAAGTACCTGAACCTTTGAGGTTTATTCTGCGTTTTCCTGATCACTGATCTGTGAGTATCTTGTTTTGTTATTGGCCATTCATGGTTCCACTTCTGTGAAATGCCTCTTCGGTGCACTTCCTAATTTTTCCGTTGGGTTGTTTCTCATTGACCTGTAGTCCTTCTGTGTGTCCTCTGGTTGCTAATCCACTTCAGTTACACGAGTGGCCAACGTCTTCCCCCAGACCGGTGGCTCATCTTTCATGAACACCTGTATCTCTCCATTAACACCTCACCTGGGATCATGGACTTTTGTGCCTGACCGATGCTCAAGAGCTAGCTTAGGGCTCAAGACAGAGTCCGTGGCCGGGAGGGAAAGGCAGGCCTGGCAGAGAGAGGATAAAGCCTGATGCAGCCCTGCTCGCCGCTTCGGGGCCTGGCATCTGTTCGCTCTCTGCCAGGCTCAGCTCCTCTGCCCGGAGGCTCGAGCCTCGGGAAGCTTTTCTGATCTCTAAATGCACCGTGCTCTCGCTGCCCCAGGGTTTCCCATGCCGCTCCCTGTGCCAGAGCCCCTTTCCGACTCCTCCCCCAGCCCCCACTCTGCCGGAAGGTCCTACTGGTCCATCAGTCCTCCTCCAAGTCTCACCCCAACCCGGTTAGAGTCCCTCCCATGGGCCCCTGGAGGAAACTAACTCACCCCTGCAGAGACTCTCACTTTTATTCACTGCACGTTGATCTCCCCACATGGATTCTTCACTTTCGTGGGCAACGCCTTCTACCTCTTCTGCACCCCACACCATCTAACATAGGACTCCACACGTGATAACTAGCTAATAAATTTCTCTAAAGAACAGAATGGGGGCTTCCCTGGTGGCGCAGTGGTTGGGAATCCGCCTGCCAATGCAGGGGACACGGGTTCGAGCCCTGGTCTGGGAGGATCCCACGTGCCGCGGAGCAACTGGGCCCGTGAGCCACAACTACTGAGCCTGCGCGTCTGGAGCCTGTGCTCCGCAACGGGAGAGGCCGCGACAGTGAGAGGCCCGCGCACAGCAATGAAGAGCGGCCCCTGCTCGCCGCAACTAGAGAAAGCCCGCGCACAGAAACGAAGAACCAACAAGGCCAAAAATAAATAAATAAATAAATTTATTAAAAAAAAAAAAAGAAGAAGAGAATGACTCAATAAAGGTAATTTGGAATGTAATGATACTTTTTCATTAGGCTTCTCTGATCACTGGCTTAAATCAACATTTGCATTGTAAGTCCAGCAATTTTTATAAAGACCCAAGATAGTTTCAGTGGAAGTTAGAACTTTCACCATCCCTATTTGACCCTGGAGGTGGCCTTCCGTCAGGGATGACCTGGGTGGTGCAGTGACAGAAACAGCCCAGACCGAGTCGTCATTGGAGGAGAGCTACCCTGGACCTACACTGGACTTGGATGTGATTGCAAGATGAACCGCTGTGGTGTTAAGCCTTTACAGCAACCAGGGCTCACTTAATTTCCCTGGCCAAAAAAAAGTCTCGTTTTGGAATTGCCTTTGAAATTTACTTGGAATATTGTCAGTGTTATCAAATCATCATCCTTTGAATATGAATGAATTCGCTGATACAAGTCAGTTCCACAAGTGTGTACTGAGCACCTCGTGTGTTTGGGAGGGAATGACGGGGCCAGAAAGACACCTCTGCACCAGCTACACCTGGAAGGCCAGTGGAGGGCGTGGCCAGGAAGCCACGGAGGAGAGGGCTGGAGTTTCAAGCCCTAAAGCTGTTTCCTTGGAAAACACCGTATGGAAAAGAGAGCCGTTCAAATCACAGTGTCGAATAGCCTTATTCCCTGCTCGAGGGGTCCTGCTCCCCTGGCTTTGGGTGGGCGCCCACCCAACAGGCCGTGCAGCCTGCAAGGGAACTTGATGGCTTGAGACCCTTCCCATCCCAGGAGGGACGTCTGCAGGTTGAGTTGTTCAGACATGGCATTGTTGTGTGGCCACTGACCACTGTGGTGCCTCTGTTTCCCCACGGATGACCCAAAGAAGAGGATAGACCGCTTTCTGCTGTATCATCGGGCCACACGAGGATAGGGAGGGAGTGTCAGGCGAGGGCTCTGGGCTCAGAAGGCTTGTTGTGATGAATAAATCATGGCAAGTATCGACGCGTGACTGATGATGGCTGGGTTCTCAGTACTCCCCAAACTGCTTTTTCAGAAAATTCCACCCCCAAAGGTCATATTTAGTAAGAGCGAAAAGATAAAACTCATGGAGAAATGGGGGGATATGAAGACTGCTTCATTGGGATAAATAAAACAGTTTACACAAATAGAACAACCCAATGATGAGTGACCTGAGATCCTAAGATCCTGGCAGCACGGCCAGCCCTGACAACTAGGGTCACTTGGGGAGGCCGTGCAGACTGGCCCAGCTCTCTGTCTCACAAAGTACCCTGCGTGGTGGTGAGATCTATAACTTTGCTATAACAGATCTCATAATTCCATTCTGGACACCACGCACAAATGCTATTACCCTACCCTCTCCTTGGAGGCGGGTAGGCTGAGCTTTTCTGGGATCCAGTTTCATTGTTCCACCTAATATATAAGAAAGGATCAGACTGACTCTGAGATACCTTCCAGCTCAAGCCTTCTAAAATTCCAGTCCTAAAGCTCATAACTTTCCCTTATTATCTCCTTTCAACCTCACAACTAGCCCTGGCACTAGTTCTTTTCATTCCCATCTTACAGATGAGGAAACTATGGCACAGAGAGGTTAAGTAAGCTAAGAGAAGACCACACAGCATTTAAATAGCAGAGCCAAAAATTCAAACCTGTGTCCTTCTGACCCCGGGATCTAAATTCTTAGCTATTCTGCTGAATACTGGCTGTCATGGTTCATCTGATGCATCAACCTGACTGGGTTACAAGTCGCCCAGATACCTGGTTAAATGTTATTCTGGGTATTTCTGCGAGGGTGTTTCCAGAAGCGGTTGGCGTTTGAATCCATAAACTGAGTAAAGCAGATTGTCCTCCTCGGTGTGGGTGGGCCGCATCCAATCCACTGAAGGCCTGAAGAGAAAAAATGGGGGGAAGGGGGTGTTCTCTCTCTCTGCCTGACTGTTCAGCTGGAACATGGATCTTCTCCTGTCCTGGGCTTCAGAATGGGACTCACACGATTGATTTCTCTGGTTCTTGGGCCGTTGAGTTTATGGGACTTCTCGGCCTCCATCATCAGATGAGCTAATTTCTCATAATAAACCTCTCTGTAGGTGATAGAAAGAAGGAAGGAAGGAGGGAGGGAGGAAGGAAGGAAAGAGAGAGAGAGAGAAAGAAACAGAGGCAAGGAAAGAAAGAAAGGAAGGAAGGAAGGAGGAAAAAGGTATAGAGAAAAACAGACAAATAGATATAGGTATAGATATGGATAAAGATGTAGATATAGAGACATAGATCCTGTTGGCTCTGTTTCTCTGGAGAGGCCTCATGTGCTGCCGCTCAAACAGATGTCATCCCTGGGGGTCCTTTTCCTCTTGGCCAAGTCCCTAGGATGAGGGTGATGGGATTAGAAGTCTGAGTAACAATGCCTTCATCTATCTACCCAGTCGCATTCGTCGCTATTATTATTATATTAGCTGCTATTATGTCAAACATCATCTCAACGTAAGTTCACTATTAAAAATGAGATGGCTTTACAGAATTTCCCTTTCCAATTTTCAATAAAAATAAGAAAAAACAATTTAAGTTGGCAAAAAAAAAAAAAAAAAAAAGAGAATTTCCCAACAGCACCAAGGAGGAAAAGAGTATAACCAGAAAAAGTACATTTAAAAAGCTGGAAGCCAAGGAAGGGCGGATTCCGGAGTGGAGCACAGGGCATAGACCCAGCGCGGCCAGTCTTCACAGCCCCCGTCCTGGAAGCCACACTGGAGGGTCCACCAAGCTGAGAGGAGGGCTGTCTCTCTCCTCTGAGCGGGTGGAATCAGTGGTGAGAGAGAAACGGGTAAAATAAGGAGGAGGGTGAGCGAGGGCTGCAGCCAGGCTGCAGGAGAGCACGCTGCCCGAATCCCGGGGTGTTTCCCCATGCGAACAGGCTGCATTCTGCTGTGAGGTGGAGCAGGTCCTGGTTCAAGAAGGAATGTCCAGACAGTCCAACAAATGTACCGATCATGTCAATCCAAGTCCTTCCCTCCACCCATGCAATTCTCCAACAGAAAGAGAAACAGACTTCCAAACTGCTCGTAGAGTAAAATAACCTAGTCTCAGAGAAGGAAGGAGTCATGTCAAGTCACTGCTTTAATTCGGGGCAAACAGAATGTCTGGAGGGAGCTCCTCAAGCAGGTGTCAGATGAAAAGGACCCGCTGAGCAGCTATGCCAGCATCCAGCACAGAGGGCGGGAGGGAAGGGGAGGGAAGCCCTGGCAGCTAGCAGCGTGCTCGGTACATAGCTGCTGCTAATGTTTGCTAAATTGGACTCTTTTGTTGCTAATTATGTACGGTGTTGTACCAGATAACACACAACAAAGCCAGTGCCTGTATGCCCTCTGGAATCTTGTACCCTTGGAGGTACATGGTGTCCAGTTTCCAAGGACTACATTGTTTCATTTCTCTTTTGCACCCAACAGTCTGACTCCGGGAGGTTAATTCCAGACAGAGCTGACGGGGAGAGGGCACATCTGTCCACAGCTGGGCTGAACCCTGTGCAGAAAAGGAAAATGAATTCCCTTCTTCTTCTCTGGAGTGTATATCATGTCCCCTGACCTAAAGTCGTGTTCTCTGGCAACATAGTGATTTCATCCTTGGACCAGAGAATCTGCTTGTAAAAAGCCAGGGGTGACAGCCGCCAGCTCCTGGGGCTCAGCCCCTTCCGTGCAGAGGCATCCTTGCTCTGTTGAATGCCGCCTGGCTCAGAAATAAGCAGACGCTGCTGCTGACAGATGCCGCCAGGCACGCTGGACATCCACAGCCTGTGACCTGCCGTGATGTCCACTGTCCGCCCTCCCCTCCCACGCCAGCTCACCTCCAACCTGCTTGCAAGGCAGCACAGGGGACTCAGGTTTAGCACGGAGCTGGCCTTAGCTATTACTAACAGGCCCTTGGGAAGGAAAGCCGGGGCTGCATGCCTCATGCCTTTTGATCTGCATCCATCGGGTGTGAATGGCTCTCTCCCTCCCTCCCTACCCCAGTGCGGTCGATATTCTGCTCACTTACAGATCCGGGACCTGACAGGCTGTGTCTGCCGTCCCTGTGCTGACTCATCCACCAAGCCCATCAGGACCCAAGTGCTCCCTTCTGCCTGAAAAGTCACTCGCTGGGATGTCCAGCTCTGGCCCATCTTTGCTCCGATCCCCACAATGTCACGTCTGTCATCCCCCAGAGAGGTGTTAACGCAGCAGGCACGGAGGTTGCAGAACTCTGGTGGAAGGTGGGCAGGAAACAGCTGTGTCCCTCGTGAGTATCAGGACCATTTGCTCAGGAGAGGGAAGCACAGACACTGGTGACCAAGGCTGAGGGCTGGAGCCGATACACACTCTACAAGTATCTTGATCCCAGGGTGGGATTTTGTGTCCAGGTTTGGTTTGATTCCCTCATTTTGTAAGCTCACTAAGAAGAACCGCGGGGAGGGTGGAGAAAAGTACATACTCATTTAAACTCTCCCCTAGTTTTCAAGTGACAGGTTCCAAGCTGGCTGGGCCTCGGAGATCACTGTGCCCAGTGCTCTCTCCAGGGAGGAGAAGACAGATGGATGCCCGGATGGGCCATGGCTTCCCCAAGGTCCCGCGGGCGGACAGCGTCCTGTCCCAGTCCAGGGCTATTCTTTTGCCTCCTTGAAGAGTGGTCCCTGCACGTAACCATGCGAATTCGTGATGCTGTCAAGTGCTTTACTTTGCAATGTCCGAGGTGTGAACCAGTCAGCCGACAGTGATCCCAGCGGAGACCTGTTTGGGAAGGGAGAGCTCACTTCCTTCCACACGTTGGCTGTGGGTGGTCACACTGCAGCCAGGGTGCCCCGGGCAGGGCCGGGGACGGTGGCAGGAGCTTCATCGTGGAGGACTCCCTGGGGATTACGGGAGCGGAGGCTCTTATCCGACTCCCAGTTATGGTCCAGGGGCAGAGGACAGACACACCGGCCGCAGTGGAGATTTTGAACGAAGGAAATGAGCAACCTGGCCTCCTGCATCTTTAGGCCGCAGAGCACCGTGACCTCTTCTGAAAGGTTCTCTGTCTGTGGGACTCGCTGCAGGAAGGCCGTGCTCGGCTGCTACTACTCCTGCTCCCTCGGTTTGCAGAGAAGTTGGGGGGAAGGGGGACGATAGGGAGTAAAGGAGAGATACAGGGTAGCCTGTGGGGAGGGGAGGGGGAGGGGAGGGGGAGGGAGGGAATGGGGAAGGGGGACGATAGGGAGTAAGGAGAGATACAGGGTAGCCTGTGGGGAGGTAACGGGAGGGAGGGGAGGGGGAGGGAGGGAATGGGGAGGGACGGTGGGGGTGAAGGGGATGAGGCGGTGGGGAGGGAGGGGGGATGGGGAGGGAGGGGAGAGGGAAGGGAGGGGAGGGGGAGGGAGGGAATGGGGAGGGGGATGGGAAGAGAGCGGGGACGATGGGAAGCGGGGAACTTCCCTCAGCAGGCCTGGCTGTTGCACTGTGACCCTGAAGAAACAACAGGCTTAATCCAGCTGAAGTGTGGGGTTTCAGGGGACACTGGCTCACAAACTAAGGGGAGAAGGTGGGTGTCAGGGGCCCACAAAGCCAAACTGCTCCTTCAGGGTGAGCCAGCCCAGGTTCTCTCAAAGGAGAATGCGGATAGGCTATTTGGTGGATCCGTGAGCAGGAAGTAATAACTTGGGGGAGGAAACGGAAGACCTCCCAGGTACTGTCTTTAAGGTGTGCAATTGCGGGACCGTGGACCTCAGAGCTGAGAGCCACCCGCCTTAGAGGCCGTCCACCCATCTGGGCATCCCGGGTAAGACTCTGCTCCATCCTCCTCCTTCCAGCAGTTCCGAGACAGCGGGTCTCCTTGCGGATGGATCCCCATTTCATCTGGGGGAGCTCTAATTGTTAGAACGGCATCCTCGTACGGAGCGGGATGGGCTGCCCCGCGTCTTCTAGCCCGTATTCTAGTCCTTGCATGCAATTCTCAGAAGTCAGATTATTCCACTGCTGTGACAGAGACTCTGTGTGTGTGTGTGTGTGTGTGTGTGTGTGTGTGTGTGTGCGCACACACGGGGAAGGGGAACTCCCACATCGTTTAGACGTATAATCTTGGCAATCCCAGAGAGCTAGCAAGCAAGTCAGTGATTTATCCAGTTAGAGGCTATCAATGACTAATTCTAAATCGTTTCATAGTCTGTTTGAATTTACAAATCTTGAATTTCACACCAGGGAAACAAGTTCATCCAACTCTTAAATGCTAACATTGGAAATATTAAATCAAGCTCAGAAGAGCGACTCACACCCGTGTGGATTGTCCTCTGCTCAGACACGAGCTCGGCTACATCACAGCGTGTCTGCTGAACTCTTTAGTTGAACATCATTTACCCTGTTAATTCACTCTTGATACAGAAGTCCCACCAGAGCTCAGACTTGGGCTGGCGTGCGGGGAGGACGGGGCTGGCGTGCGAAGGCCCGGCTCCCGTGTCAACCTTGTAAAGAGCACTTGGTGCTTCTCAGACCTACAGACACAGGCCACTGCCGGGACGCGCCAGACGCCCAGCTGTGACTTGTCCCACATGGTCACGGAGCATCACCGTCGCGTCTGGCTCCACCGTCTGAGGCTCGGCACACGGGTCAGGGACCAGAACCTCCGCCAGGCGTGCCCCTCTCCATCCTGGCCGACTCTGCCTTTCCTGGCCGCTCCTCAGGGGGCGCAGCAGAAAGCCCTCCTCTTTCCCACCGGGAAGCAGGGTCAGCTGGAGGCTCCTGTGGGCCCCAAGAAAGCTGACGTTTCAGTGAAATTGAATGTGATTCCCCGTCTATTCTGAGGCAGAGCTGAGAGCTGCTTCCAGCCGCCCTCCCATCCGCCACTCCAGGCAAAGCTCAAACTCGACACCAGCTCTCTCGGAGCCATTGAAAGGAGGCAGACGGAGCAGAGTCTTACCCGGGAGGCCCAGATGCGTGGATGGCCCCTAAGTCCTGAGGGTAGGTTTCTCCCGCGTTCGGTCATTTCTTGGACTGTGTTAGTGGTCATCTCATGTCAGGCTTCCCAGAAGCAGGGCCCGAGGCCAGGGCTGTGTGCATGTGATCTACTCCGGCAGGTCCCCTGGGAAAACTGATGGAGGGGTGCAGGCAGCAGGGCAGGAAACGGGGGGTGGCCCATCCATTCCCTCCATAGAGGCATTCTAGAGGGAAAATTACAACTTGGAGTTCGTCTTCCGTCAAAGCAAGGGCCTGGGCTTTCAAACTCCTTCACCAGTTTGTTACTAAGGAGCGGCCCCAGGGAGGGACACCCAGGCCCCTGCGGACCCCTGCACGGGGAGCAAAGGCTCTGGTCGCCCAAGGCCCATCCTGCAGCAGGACTGCCGTCGGAAGCAAAGCACAGGGACCCAGGACACCCCAGCTTGAGAACTCAGGAAGCCTAAGAGGGGCCATGGGGACCTGGGTGGGGCACCCACCAGGCCCACTGCGGTGGTCCATGCCGAGTGGCACTCTGGGCCACTGCTGCCCAGCTGGGCCGCTCCTTAACCTGCTGCCGCCAAGGATGGGGGATAATAACTTAGTGGAACCCAGTTACAATCCGGCACCAGCAGGTAACCAAGATGGGCCTCGTTCCTAACGTCTCGCTGTCTCTGCCACGCACACACACACACACACACACACACACACACACACACACACACAGCAGAGATGCTCACACATGCTCCAGCTGCCTTCCAAGCACAACCCTAGAGCAGTCAGCAAAGCTGGATCCCATTTCCCAAGACTCTGGCCCGGGTGGGAGGCCCCTTCCCCTCCCCCGCTCCCGGGTCCCACATCCTCATGCAAGCCTCACCCCTCCCCCCGCCCACACTGCTCCTTCGGGCTCCCACCTCTTAGCGCTTCTGGGACTGTCTGAGAAAGAACTTCTGTTTCCTGAGCCCTGTGTCCTCTGTCACTGACCCTAAGCCTTCCTCTGCATCCACAGGATTTATCTGTGAGTCCTTTCCTGGAGCAGCACATCTGTGTACAAACCTCTCGCGGGTTTCTGGAGGCTGGGTTCCCAGCCGCCAAGGACTCTGGCTCCCCGGGGCCCTTGTCCATGCTTTGTAAGGCCTGGAGCTATCCAAGCTCAGCGATTATCGTTGTTTCTCCCAGTTTTACTGTGGCCGGAGCCTGGCAGCCGCCTGGCACCTCACCACCCCTACCCAGCAGCATCTGATGCTGGGCCTTGTGGAGATGCCGCAGAGAAGAGCGTTAGCACCGCGGTCTAGAAGCCAACCTCCAGCACTGAGTTGTAAGAATAGTACCAAGAATTCCTAGGCATTCTTCACCCAGTTATCGATTATTAACGTTTTGCCACATTTACTTTATTACTCCTCTCTACATCTATATGTAGACTATTATTACTTTTTTTTTTTTTTTTTTTTTTTTTTTGCGGTACACGGGTCTCTCACTGTTGTGGCCTCTCCCGTTGCGGAGCACAGGCTCCAGACGCACAGGCTCAGCGGCCATGGCTCACGGGCCCAGTCGCTCCGCGGCATGTGGGATCTTCCCGGACCGGCGCACGAACCCGCGTCCCCTGCATCGGCAGGCGGACTCTCAACCACTGCGCCACCAGGGAAGCCCTAGACTATTATTTTTTGTGAACAATTTGAAAGTTCGTAGCAGACACTCTCTACCCCAAAATATTTCATCATGCATTATGTAAGAACAGGAGAGTTCCCTGACATAACCACAGTACAATGATCAGGTCAGGTGATTTGACATTGAAACAACACTATGATCTAACCTACCCTGCGGATTCTGTTTTCAGTGGTCCCCTCATGTCCTTGATGGGTATGTTTTTCCTGATCCAAGATCCACACAGGACCACACGGTGACTGGAGTTGCCACGTCCCCTTCATCTCTTTTTTTTTTTTTTTTTTTTTTTTGCGGTACGCGGGCCTCTCACTGTTGTGGCCTCTCCCGTTGCGGAGCACAGGCTCCGGACACACAGGCCCAGCGGCCATGGCTCACGGGCCCAGCCGCTCCGCGGCACGTGGGATCTTCCCGGACTGGGGCACGGACCCGTGTCCCCAGCATCGGCAGGCGGACTCTCAACCGCTGCGCCACCAGGGAAGCCCTCCCTTCATCTCTTTTAATCTAGACCAGGTCCTCATCATTTCTTTGTCCTTAAAGATACAGATTCTTTTCAGCTTTGACGTATAAGTAACAGGGCTGATATTGGTGAGGAGTACAGGCCCCTCCTTTAGGGAGCACTCCCAATTCGATTTGCATATACGTGTTCTCATGATTGGTTGCGGGTTTTGCATTTTGGCAGGAATACTGCCTGAGAGATGTGTTCTCAATTCATCCCGCAGGAGGGACCAGATGTCAGCTTGTCCCATCACTGCAAACGAGAGCTTTCCTCACCTGGCAAGGTCATGTCTGTCAGGTTTCTTTCTTTGCTTGTTGGCGGTGCCAAAACCCAGGAACAACCAGGTCTCTTGACAAATCATTGTTTCAAAGCAGAAATCAACTATGTTCTAAAGATGTGAGTCCTCAGTTAATAAGTGTATAAATTTAACGTAATCTCCCTAAATGTCCTAACAAGTTTCCTTCCTTCAGAAGTAGACAAGCAAATCCACTGAAAATAAACAAGCAAGGTAGCCTAGGAAAACCCTGAAATAGAAGGAAAATGAGGAGGGATTGGTCTTCCCGGTTCTTAAAGCCCATCACAAGGCCTTGGTGATTAATACAGAATACGAAGGGACAGCCCAGTGGAACACAAGAGAAAGTCCAGAAATAGAGCCAAGTGCACATGGGACATTAATATATGACCAGTGTGGGTAAAGGTGGATTTTGTGATGAGCAGCGTAAGGACACGTGGATAGTTGGAGAAGTGGGACCCACGCCACACGTAGTACATCCAGAGAGACTCCACCGGGACAAAGTTGTAAATGGAAAGGTAAGACCCCGCAAGTGCTGCTGAGGGGGTCTGGAAGTGGGTCCCGCCTCTTCTCCCCCGACACCCGCCCCACAGAGCTCGGACCACTCACCCCTCATTCTGTGCCCTGGACGGCTGCCCACATGGACGCTGCCAGCAGGCTTCTCCCAACAGCCACGACCAGACAGGAGGGAAGCAGGGACATGAGGGCAGGGTGTTCCGTTCCTGGTTTCCTCCGCAGACGAGGGCCCCTCTCTAGGAGGCCTGGCATACACAACTCTCTCCTTCCAGGCTGCATAACTCCTCCGTCCCCTCATCCCCAGGGGCCCAGGGGTGATGCATCTCGGTTGCTGCTGGGCCCCCATTCTCGCACTGCCCCTGAGACGCCCCTAAAACTTGCCCAGGCCCTTGTCAGTAGTCCCTTTGTACGTAACCCCCGCCTTAAAATCATCCTAATTTGAGTGTGCCATGTCATTCCTGTTGGAACTTTGACAGAATAACATCGGAGTCGGTTGACATATCAAACCATGTCTCAAAATCCAGCAGCCAAAAAGCAGAGATTAACAATTGCAAATGTAAACAACAGCAGTGTCCACAGAGAAACCAAAACCAAAGCACAACACAGAGTGGGGAAAAAGGGCAAAAACTAGGGGAAATATTTGTACCTCACGACACAGAAAAGTGTTTTTCTCCAAAATACATGAAGAGCTCTCAGAGATGAAAGCAAGAAAGACCACAGGACCGACAGAAAAATGGGCCGAGGTCATGGGCGGTTCACAGAATAAGAAATACACGTGGTCCGAAAGACACGCAAGCATCACAGTCAGAGACATGAGCAGTAAAGCTACACAAGGATATAAGTTTTCCTCGATCAGATTGGAAAAAAGACAAAAGTTCGACAAAACACTCTGTTGTCCGGGAGCCAGGGAGGCCAACACTGTTCTCCTTTCTCTGTGGGTCTACTCAACTGCCCATATGAGGGTCACGGCCAGCAAGATGTCAGATGGACTTTCCCCTGACTCAGTGACCCACTCCTGGGGCTACAGCTGACGGGTGGGCACGGACCTCTGCAAGGTGACTCCCAGAAGGCGTTGTCCGTGATTCTGAAACACGTGGAAACCGCCGAGTGGCCGGATCTGAGGACCTGGCTAAGTAAACCGGTGACTTACCCAACCCGGTGGAACCGCCTGTCCCTGTGGGAAGGAATGAGGAAGCCCCCTGGGAACTAAAATCATAGTATTTCCCGGACACATCGCTGAGTAATGACAGAGTAAGTGCAAAGTATGGTATAATTTGGTGTGCCAACTTTGGGGTAAGAAAGTAGGAAACAAGAACACGCATTTCTAAGTTCCTGTTTTTGCAAAGAGAAAGGAGCCCAAAGGCACCAGGAAGCAGGGCTGGGGAGTGTGGTGTCAGGCGGGTAGGAGGGAGACATCTCAACGCCGGCCCTCCCTTCTGCTTTCCTTTATGACTGCAGTGCTTGTTCCAAAGGATGGAGAGTAAAAAATACCAGGATGAAGGGGAGGCGGAGAAATGGACCATGCTGCTGAGCCTGAGGGCAAAAGGAGCCCTCCTCCGGACGGGTGCCGGGTCGCAGCCTCGGCGGCCAGGGGTGAGAAGCATGGGATTCGCATAAAGCAGACCTCGGGTTGAACCTTGGCGTTTCTGCCTTCCCGCTTCACAAAGGCCTGACCTCTCTGAGCTGCAGGGGGCATATGCCAGGGAGACGGGGGTCTTCTCAGCACTGATGTCACAGTGTCATGAGGATGGATTAGGTCACTGCCATCCTTAGAAAGTGCTGGCTCATAGGAAATACAAGACGTTGCTGTTCGCATAGCTTTTAGGCAGGTATGTTGAAAGGTAAGAATTTAATGGCCCACGTCAACTCTTTGTACCAAGAATTCTCCCTGGAAAATGAAATTACCGTCTTTGAAATAAATGCCGAGACTCTTCTGTTTTGAGATGCGTAGCTGAGGGCTCCTTGCTCAGCTTTGGTTCCATCATTTAACAAGTACGTCCAGGAGGCGAGAGGCGGGGGCACACGCCACGCTGCCCCACCCCCGCCCCAGGATCCCCTCCTCACTCACCCTCTCCTCCTGTCTCGTGTCCCTTCTCCCCCATCGGCCTCCCTTCCCCTTGGCCTCGGCAGTCACAAACGACCCGAAAGCTAAAACCAGGGGTGACTTCAGGAGACGATCCGTTGAAGCCACTCACATCGCAGACGCACAAACCAGGGTCCAGCAAGTCAGGGTCCGCCCCTGGCCACCGCCACCGGGGTCGCAGACCAGGACCGGAGCCAGCTTCCCGTAACGGGCCCTCTGCATTCGGCTCCTGGACGCCAGCTTACCCTAGAGACCCCAGGCCCTATATGGGAGGGAAGCAACATCTCTTCACTTCTCATCTGCGTTTAGAAAGCAACCGGGTCAGGAGTCACGTCCTCATTTGGGGTTTAAGTGAGATCAATGCTCCATGCCTGCAACTCAGTGGCAGCCGTGAGTGTCAGAGCAGTAGAGACGGAACCCATCACAGAGAGGCCCCGAGGTCCTGCCCACACGTGGAAGGGTGTGGGCAGCGGGGGCCCCGCGGGAGCCCCTGGCGTCGTGGCCCAATCTACCCAAGTCTTCCTCCACGTACCGTCTCCTCTCCGGAGAGGCCTGGCTGCTGCCCCTCGAATCCTCAGCCTGGCAGCCGCGGAACAAGAACCAAGCTCTAGAACGAGGACAGAGCGAAGCCCAGGAAGGGCGAACACCTGTCGGACGGTGATCCCCTGCCAGATGCTGTGTAGGGGGCGAGGGGTCCACAAACAGACAGAGAACGGTGGCAGGACACAGAGCTCAGGTGTGCAGGAGGGGCCGCACCGTCACTCTTCCTCAATCTCATCTCTTCCTCGAGTCTCCGTTCTGCTTGGAGGCTGAACCCTCCACTCCCAGGATCACTCGCTCATTTCACAGGAAACGCAGTCCGTGCTGGGGGGCGCCGCGCCTCCCCCACAAGCGGGCCTCTGAGGCCACACTCTGCCCGCTCGCAAGTGCACTGCCTCTCCCTGCGGGTCCTGGGCGTCAGACTCAACCCCAGCGTCCCCTCCCTGGCTCGGCCACACACTCTGTTTTCCTTCTCCAGCGCCAAGGCCCCTGGGGCTTCTGACTCTCGCAGGCTTCTTTCCTCTTGGGGCTCGTGAAGAGATTGCACTTCCCATCCCCTGGACGCTGGGGGACCCTGGGGCATGTCGATGAAGTGCGAGCAGACCTGATGTCCGTCACTTCCAGGTGGAGACTTAGAAGAGCCCGGGGGCCGGTCACCCCCTTGCTATACCTCGGTCGTCAGAAATGCTTCACGCGGTGGCGTTTGCATCCCTCCGGGTCTTCGGGTGACGACCGGGTGAAGCAGACACATCC
Organism: Phocoena phocoena; assembly: GCF_963924675.1. Taxonomy (NCBI): domain Eukaryota; kingdom Metazoa; phylum Chordata; class Mammalia; order Artiodactyla; family Phocoenidae; genus Phocoena; species Phocoena phocoena. The sequence continues at coordinate 103,083,623 of NC_089228.1, forward strand.
CCTCTCAGGGGGGACATGCAGTCTGAGCACAGCTAGCCCATCCTGACCGACGCGGGGGGAATGAAGGCTTAGGGCCAGCAGATAAGGGGGGTTCTCGGGGGCCCTGTGCAGCCAGCACGCTTGGCTGTCACCTGCCCTCTGCTGCTGCCACAGTCCACACCGCAGTGGGCTGGGGTCTTCTCTACAAGGCTTGCTGTGACCCCAGATTTCTCCTGGGAGTGGGGCACGAGGCCCTCCTACTCTCAAATTCCCAAACTTCTTGGAGGCGTCTATTTTCATTTCCCACCGGAGGTCTGGCCCACAGAGTGGAAAGTCGACCGTAGTGCTGCCTCTAGCTAGCCCGCCCTCCCCGGGCCCTGCCCTGGACGCTGGTCTAGTTCCGAGGCCAGGACGCTGCTGGCCGTCCGCCCCTCCGTGGCACTGTTTATGGCCTCCGCTTCACGCCTGGATGCTTCAGCGCCTAAACTCTTCAGTTCTGCAGCTCACGCTCTTGCAGACCAAAAGCTCTCTTCTCAGCAAGACCATCGCCTCTGAGTTTCCTTTTTCTTTTTAAAGATTATCAAAGTGATACAGCTACACAATTAAAATCAAACAGAACCACAAGTCTCGTGATGAAACACGGCACCTCTAACGTTTCTATTCCACTGTTTATGGCAGTAATTCTAAATGTTACCATTAGACCATTACTTTTTTTAAAAATAAATTTATTTATTTATTTTTTGGGTGTTGGGTCTTCGTTTCTGTGCGAGGGCTTTCTCTAGTCGCGGCGAGCGGGGGCCACTCTTCATCACGGTGCGCGGGCCTCTCACTGTCGCAGCCCCTCTTGTTGCGGAGCACAGGCTCCAGACGCGCAGGCTCAGTAGTTGTGGCTCACGGGCCTAGTTGCTCCGCGGCATGTGTGTTCTTCCCAGACCAGGGCTCGAACCTGTGTCCTCTGCATTGTCAGGCAGATTCTCAACCACTGCGCCACCAGGGAAGCCCAAGACCATTACTTGTTGATTTATTGATTTTAGACGTTATCCATTGACTTCCTGTCATGAAAAATGCGGGCTTTGTCCCCGGCATCACCTGGCCTGCAGTGCCTCCCATCATGGGACAGATCGGTAGCCTGCACTTACCTCATGAAAACCAGGAACACGTGATTTCATTCATTCCTTACACATCTTTCAAACTATTGCCCCTGGATCTAATAATAGTTGTCATTTGGGGGTTAATCATTTTTGTTTGCTTTGTTAATTCCCCCTCCAACAGCATGGTGAAAATCCTCTGAATACTATTGTTTGCCTACGTGGCCAAACACAGCAGGCATCTAATTGACCAGCTCGTTTTCCTAGGATCCGTTCCTCCTAAACCCTCACTTCCGGTCCTCCATGGCAGTCCACACGGGATCACGTCAGCCTCCGCGCCCCTGCCAGCCTCAGCCTGGATGCTGTCTGCCTCTGTCTGGTTTTAGATGCTTTGTTCTCTGGAGCCCATGCCTTCCTCATTCTCTGTTTTGGTAGCACAGCCTCTAATAACTCACAAGAAAGGGTGTGTGAGATGTCAATATTTTTAGACTGTGAATATCTGATAAATGCCTTTATTCTACCCTCCCTCTGGACGGATGCTTGGGTACCTTGAGAATCACGTCTCCCTGGTCCTCTGGCTTCCATTACGGCTTTTGAGAAGCCCTCCTAAAATTTGCATACTCTTGTCTTTGTATGTGACCTTTTTTTTTCCCCCCTCTCTGGAAGATTTTAGGGTCTTCTTTTCCTCCTCGCATTTTAATATCTCAACAAGGTGCCTTAATGTGGGTGTCTTTCCATTCATGGTGTGGGTCACTTTTTGGACCTTTCAGTTTAGAAATGTATATATTTCGTGGTTGAGCTGTACACTTACAATTTGTGTACTTTGTTACAGCCCAATAAAAATCTTAAGAACAGGAGAAGAAGAGTCTGTCTGGGAGCTCAGAAGCTGAAATGGGAACTCTTTAGCATGTGTTCCCTCCCTGTGTCAATTCGTGCCTCTGGAGGCAAGGACCCAGGCCATGAGGAATTATGTTCACCAAGGAGCATGTGTGTGGGAGAAACGGCCCCGTGTCCCAGAACTTTGTCTCACCTCTCTGTCCTGGCTCATTGAGGCCTTACGGTTGCCTGTGAAGTAGGTGTGATTATCCCCATTTTACTGATGAGAACGTTTAAGTAACTTCCCTGAGATCCCACTAACTCACACTTGAACCTGATGTGGAGTCTTGCTGACCCCACTGCTCACCTTCTTAATCGTGGTGCTCGAGGACCTCCCTGGGGAAGCATCCAAGGGCAGGGAGGAAGAAGAGAGAACAGATCACCAGCTGCTGCCAGGAAACGCCTGTGCACCTCCATCAAGCCTGGACTCCAGATTGTCTGCTTTTTATTTTCTCTCTTTCTCTCCCTTAGGGAGACGGTGAGCGTCCCAGGTAGACTCAGATAAAAATCCAAGCTCCCTGAGGCCAGAGAACCGTATTTTCAGATGCTTTGTTTCCTCCGTAGAATCCAGCAAAGATTAGTGATGTGTAGAACGTATTCTGCAACACATTCTTAGGGGACATTTTAATCATTCTCTTTCCCACGTGATTCTAAGGTTAGAGTTCATTGGCTCTGAGCACATCCCCATAAGCTCGGAGGCAGAGAATACCCTGTTGGCCCCTTTCCTTTTTAAAGATGGGTTTCTTTTTTTTTTAACTGCAGTATAGTTGATTTACAACGTTGTGCCTATCTCTGCTGTACAGCAAAGTGACTCAGTTATACACATACGTACATTCTTTCTTTTTATATTCTTTTCCATGATGGTTTATCACAGGATATCGACTATAGTTCCCCGTACTCCCCGTCCAGCCCTCCCTCCCCTGCTTCCCCTTGGCAACCACAAATCTGTTGTCTACGTCTGTGAGTCTGTTTCAAAAACAGATTTCTTTTGAGGGTGACCCGGGCTTCCTTCATAGAAACATGAAGCGTAAGAAACAAACAACTGGGTCCCTGTAGGTTTTCCCCAGCAGACTGGGAATCTTTCTAGCTGATCCCAGCTAATCTGCCCATTTCTCTTCCAGTTCAATGTTGCAAAGGTAAATGAAGCACTTTGGTTTCTCTGGTAACACAAAGTCTCAATGAAGAGGACTACTCCACTGCTGGGATAGAAGTCTGCAGAGAACAGAGGTAAATATTTCCCTGACAAATGAAATCTTCAACTGGATTTTCTTTCCGCAAGTATATTTGCTGGCTTTGCAACATGGTGATTAATACATTAAACCAATTAAAGTCTGGGTAACTATTCACATTTGCTTGCATATGTGTTTTAGAAGCGCACACACAGAATTAGTCTGAACCAAAGGTGTAATTTATTTGCCTGCCATCTGAGTCACCACGTTCCCTCAGGGTATCTTTGAACTCCTTCTTTCTAAATCTCTTTGGAAACACAACAATGCAAGGCAATTATACTCCAATGAATATGCTTTAAAAAAATCTCTGTGGAGTATTTTTTTTTAAAAAACGTGATTTATTCAGACATAGAAAACAAACTTATGGTTACCAAAGCTGAAAGGGAGGGGGGGATAAATTAGGAGTTTGGGATTAGCAGATACAAACTACCATACATAAAATAGATAAACAACAAGGAACTACTGTAGAGCACAGGGAACTATATTCAATATCCTGTAATAAACCATAATGGAAAAGAATCTGAAAAAATACATATATATGCACATATATATGTATAACTGAATCACTTTTGCTGTATACCCGAAACACTCTAAATTAAAGGTACTTTAATAAAAATAAATAAGTAAAAGACAAAATACCCAGGCTGCCCAGCCCAGAACCCACCCTGTTCCATATTCTCTATTTCAGAATTTGCTCACGTGACAGGAAACGCTCAGACCACGTGCTCTGTGCCTTTACAGCTCTGAGTCAGTGCGCAGCGGTGACTGCTGTTAGCGTGGCTGCTTTATCACAGAAATCCGAAACGGCCACCCTCCCTAGAAGTGCCTGTCAATACTGGACGGTTGAGGCCGGGAGACTGGATAGACTGTTTCCACACACCTTTCAAAGCTCTTAACTTCTATGGCTTTTACAGCAATGGGCAATGTTTTACCTACAGTTCAAAAGAAGTTTTCTTCTTCAACGTTTATGTAGCTTTCAGCCTCGAGCTGAAAGAGCATCAGAGATGTACACAATTATTAGAACCCAGGGACGAGGCCACAGTTTTTTTCCACACCAACAACCCTTCTGGAATATTCGTGAAGCTCTATGGTGTGTGGCCAAGAAGACAGCAGAACTGAAGCTGCGGGTGGGCTACCACTGAGCACGTGACAGGGGGTGAGTTACCCCACCTGGGCCTCAGCTTCTGCAGGTGTGAGACGGGGAAACACCTGTTTGGCCCTCAGGAAGCTGTGTTTGGTTTCGAGTGATGTCATGCCTGGTGGAAGCCTTTGTAGGGTGTGAGGCTGTCCAGACACGGAACGCTGTCATGTGACCTTCTATTACTGCTTTTGCCTGGTCTCCACAGAAAGGTCTGCAAAGGGACCCATCGTGGTGCAGGAAGAGCATGTCAGAGCGCCTGGAATGCTTTACTCCCAAGCTTTATATTTCATTTCTTCTTTGGGCGCGTTTGTGGAGCGGGGCGCTGTGCGTCTGAGGGAACCCTGTCTGGCTCTGTTCCAACCTCCTGGCTTGGCTTCCTTATCTGCCGAGGCTGGAAAGCTCCATATCCACACCTCCCAGGCCCCTGTGCTTCCAGCAGCGATGTCTGTGCATCAGCCGCGTTTCAAGCTGCTGTCAACTGGATGCTGTCACGTCTGTCCTACACACGTGTCCCAGACAGGCACCCGGTGATGTGCCTGAGTCACCTGGCCCGGGCCTCCTGCCTTCCTTGTCACCCTTTCCCCGCCCCCCCCTCCCCCAGAGTGCACACCCACCCCTCCTCTGTGGGCTCTCACAGTCCGGCCACTGGGAAAGTCACCAGAGGGAGGGCTCCACCCACCAGCGCTGGGGAAGTTTCCCTCGGGCAGCCAGGCCGACGGTGGAGGGGAAACGGCCCTGGGTCCAGGGAGAGAAGCCCCTTCATCTTGCAAAGGGCATCACTCTGGTCCAATCAAGAGGGAGAACCACACAGCCATTTGAAACAGGCGCACTTTCATAAAAAGAACCATTAACTGTAACAGGGGAAGGGAGTAATGAGGGATTGGCTAGGAAGAAGTAAAGGGAGCCCCAGAAAGTATAGGAAAAGCAGATACAAAGAGCAGCGATGACCCCCAGGGCTGACAGGGGGCCAGGAAGCAGCTCATACCCCACCTGGGGCTGAGACCTGCTCCCCGCTGGCCAGGTCCCAGCTGTGGCTCGGCCAGTGGCCGAGAAGGTGCTGGGGTGCTTCACCGGTGGAATTTGCTGGTAGTCTGTCCTCTAAGGTGCCCCGGAAGGCTGATCATGGGAGTGTCTCACTGGAGTTACTCCATGTGAAACCTCCAGGAGTGGGTGTTGGGGACTTGGCTGACCTTTGGCGCTGCTGGCTGCAGGGCCGGCCCAAGCCCCCGGTCACGGAGCAGCTCAAAGGAGGGAGGGTTTGGTGCAATGATTCGGTCTCGGTAACAGTCTACCCGTTTGGCCCTTTGGCTTCCATATTCCCTTTCACACACACTTGAACTTGTGCAGAACTCTGTGTCCACCTAGCGAGACGCAGCTGTTCTTCACGCGAGTGAGGAAGCCCTCACTCCCCCCACCGAACAAGGAGGTACACGGCCCTGGGAGCCATTGTACCCACGGCCAGACAAGTTCATTTCTACTCAAGTCACAATCCCGCTAACTATTCTGTCACCTGAAACCTAAACAGTAAAGTTGACCTGTATATGGAATAATAATGAGGGAAAGAGGGGAAGAAAATGGTTGTGTAAAGGCACACACATCCAAGCAAGGAGAAAGTAGGCAAGGCTCTCAGTCCTCCTGTAACTGGCCAGGGTGGGGATTGCGCCAAGAGACCCAGTGAGAGCTTCCTGAGCCCACGACCTCTTGTCTGCGGCGGGGCCTGGAGCTCCTTCGCCCGGCCGCACTGCAGTGTTTTTCTAGAAGTCGTCTCTCGGGCTCTGCATCTTGTTCTTCCAGATCTTTGTGAGTATCTAGTTTCTCGTGTTAAATCCCTTCTGTTGAACTTTCTCTCATCTGCAGCTAAACCCTGTGCATCACATTTTGTAATTAACATATTTGTACAATAGTGTAAATATAAATATATTTGAGACACCTGCTTAGTTTCTTTCAACTAATGGATACATACGATTTAAGAGTTTTTAGAGACTTGTGCTAGAGAGCGTGCAATGGTTCCTGGCTGGCATAGCGAGTTTTGTGGAACTCCTGGAGCATGGTATTGGCCATGGAAAATGACCCAAGCTCAAATTTGCTGTAGGCAGATGAAGCGTGTATCACAGCCCTCTGCCACGGCCATGAGTGATGGGTCAGATCCTTAGGTGTGACCAGGTGTTTGAAGAAGTTGCCCTCATAGGGAAAAATACCTTGAAATGGCTTTTTCTCTTTCAATTCACCCCCGGATAAAATCTCTCTTTCCCATGCCGAGATTATACATCTCAGACATGTCTTAACCTTTCTGATTTCAGTGAATGGTCTTCTGGTACAAAAAGTCTGGTGGGATCTAAATCAAGTCTTTTGTGTCAATTTCAGTCTTTTGCAGGAGGAAGGAAAGAGAAAAGGAAGGAAGGAGGAAAGGAAAGGGAAAAGGAAAAGAGAGAGAGAGAAAAGCAAAAGAAAACAGAGACACAAGGCACCTGGCACTAGAGCAGGCCAGCTTCCTAGAGTTTCACTACCTCACCACCCAGACCCCTTTTTTCTCTCCCACAAACATGGCCTCCATCCAGGAAGCCTTTCCCAGCAGAGATCTATTGTTTCAGGCTAGCTCTGTGTGGAAAACAAATAATTTAAGGGCACCATAAAAGCTTATTGATTATCAATGGTCCACTCTGCGGTAGGTACTTAGACAAGGGGAAAAATGGAAACTAAAAATAAGCCCCAAGTTTACTTCTGCAGAGAGAAACGGACCAAATACCAATACGGCACCTTCCCAGCCCAGACCTTTTCTTGCGCTCATTAAAATTCAAAAGCAGGGACCCAAGTGTGTCCTGGAGGGGACATCCCAGCCTCCCCTGACCTCTCTAGCCTCCTCTCGACCTCCAGCAAGGGGCTGCCGGGGGAAGAAGGGACAGACAGGAAGGCAGTGGTTCTAAGCTTGAGCATCAGAACTCGATGGAGGGCTTGCAGGGTCCACCCCAGAGATCTGGACCGGCATCAATGCCCCGCATCTGGAACCGGCTCCCAGGTGATGCCGACGTTGCTGGCCCAGGGACCACTCTTTGAGAACCAGTGGTTTTGAGGTGGTAAAGCAGAGCGGTGAAGAACACAGACTCTGAAAGTCAGACTGCCTCGGTCCAAATTCTAGCTCCACCCTCACTGTGGGATCTGGGAAAATTACATCCTGAGCCTCAGTTTCCCCATCTCTAAAACAGGCATCACGGCAGTATGTGCTTCACAGGGTCATCAGGAGAACTGAGTTAATAGAGATAAAGCACTTAGCACGGCACCTGACCCAGGCACAAGTAGGAGCTCATACAAACTTTTAATTCAGACGATCACTGTTTGTCCTGTGACCCCATCTGGCCCCGAGCGTCCTGCGAGCGTCCTGTGTGTGAACCCTCATCTTCCTCAGCCCCTCCAGTGTCTGGGCCCCAGTTTCCTCTCCCATAAAATGAGAGGGTGCGTTAGTTGACTTTCAAGGTTCCTCTTCATAGAAAGATAAAGCAACTTCTGAGGCTTACAGGAAGCCCTCTAAATGTTCCCGGACCGTGACTACCCCCGGGCATACCTTCTTTTTTAATTTTCATGGGTTACAAGCACGCGAGTCCCGCTCAGCTTAGCGTGACAGAGCTGATCGTGGGTGAACTTGCCCTTGTGTGTTTCTTCTCTTTCTCGGGGTGTCACGGCCTCCCTGCTTGGTCACGGCCGAGGGGAAAGGAGGGAGCTGAGCCGGGGGCTGCACCCCTGCTCATGTGTTCCTTGGGGCAGCCCTGCAAGGTGGTGGCCTTGTCCCATTTTCCAGATGAGGAAACCAAGCTCAGGAAGGTGATGAAACCTGCCCAAGGTGACCCAGCCGGCGGGCGACGACGCTGGGACCTGTGAGCCTCACTCAGAGGCCGGTGTGAGGTGCTGGGGCTGGAGAGGTGGGAGTGCAGACACACACAGACCAATAAACCGGAGCCTCAGGGGGTCCAAGGAAACAGAGTGGGCCTCTCGGCGCGGCTGCCCAGCCGGGTCCCAGGTCTACCTGACACGGCCCCAGAATCACCCGTTCTGGGCTGGGTAACGCACCCCCATCTCTGCCCCAGAGCTGCACGGGCGGGCAGGACAGGGGTGACCAGCTGCCCTTCCCTCCGCCCAGCTCCTCCCCCACTCGAGGCTGGGAAGCCCCTCCGCCTCTCCTACCCGCCCCTCTGCCCGCAGGTGAGGTTCCTCACCTCTGAAGGCCTGGCCGTCACCTCTGCGGGGCCCCTGAGCCCTGCTCCCACCCCGCAGTGACCACCATCCCAGCGCCAACAGGTTTCTACCTTGGCCCCTGGGACTTAAAGCACCGTTTCCCTCCACTACCTGAGCCCCTATCGTGGGCTGAATTGTGTCCCCCTGCCCCCAGATTCACATATTGAAGCCTTATCCCCAGGAGGTAATTAAGGTTAGATGAGGTCATATGGGTGGGCCCTAGTCTACCATGATAGGTGTCTTTATAAGAAGAAGAGATAAAGACACAGATGCAGGGAGACGACATCTACCAGCCAAAGAGAGAGCCCTCAGGAGAAACCCCCCTGTGACACCTTCATCTTGCACTTCCAGCCTTCAGACTGTGAGGGAATGAGCTGTTGTTTAAGGCCCCAGCCAGTGGGGTCTTCATTACCTCAGCCCTAGCAGACAATGCACCTCGCCTTCCCAGCCCTGCAGCCCCGCCCCCCCAACAAAGTCATGAACACCTTGGCATCTTAGGGATTGACTGCTACTCATCCCAGAGCCCCTCACACCCAGGGAGGCCCCGGTTCTTAGGAGGCCTTGGTGGACAGGTGTGCATGGAATCAGCGGATGGGTGCCTGATACCTCGTCATAAAGCCCCTTGGCTGCCCCTCACCCAATACACGAGATGCCCTGCCCAGAGCTGTGCTTAAAAAACAACAGGCACAGGGACTGGCTGGAAACCCACAGGTGTGTCTTGCGCTGAAGGATGCTTTAAGGAGCTGGCCCTGCCCCCAGTGGCTGGCCTGGCTGTCCAAACCCTGAGGTCATGGTAACATGAAACAAAGCAAGGCCACTTCGTAACTTCACCTAAGCACAGACAAAAACAAGGTCACTGTGACACCCACAAAAACCCTGTGCCGGCTACAGTGAGGAACTGCTGCTTGGCCGATTATAGCGTTATCTTCAGTCCCCCCTCCTTAGGAAGGCTGATCGAGATGCCCGGACAAAGAAACGCTCCCACTCTTGCGACAGCATCTAACCTCCAGTCTAGACCAATGGCAGCTTCCTAGACGCCCCCAGTCACCCACCTCCTGCAGCAGGTCCCTTCCGGCCCCCTCCCCAAGATACCCGCTGTTCCCGTGGTGACATTCCCCCTCGGGGCAGCTGGTCACGACCCCGCCTGTCCAAGCACAGATGTGCCCAGAGGTCTCGGCCTGCAGCTCCTGGACAGGGCTGTGCCCTGGCTGTAGTTTGATGGGATAGAATATGCTGACCGCCAGATCTGGGGGAAGGGGTGTCGGGAGGAAGGTGCAGTGGGGACCTAAAGCCTGAGAAGAGGTTTGGCAGTTTGCAAAGGGGAGAGGAGGCTGCAGACTCAGCTCGGCTGCCGCCCTGCAGGCATCACTAGCCTCTCCTCCCCCTTTTCCAGAAAAGCCTCGGGAACGTCCATGTTATTTGTTGAGCTCTTCAAGTTGGGTTTGGGTTTGGGACCGAGCGGCGCTGATCTCTCAGTAACTGGCTGGAGAGACTGGGCTGTGAGGGACCCTCAGGAGAGGCCGGGCGACCCCAAGGGGAATTGCTGACCATCCTCCGTGGTTCCTTGAGTCCCGGAAACGCAAGGCAGCGGTTCTCAACCCTCCCAGCGCCTTAGAATCACCCAGCGAGCTCAGGAAAGGTCCTCACGGCGCCACCTCTGGGCCCAGGTGAGCTGGCGTAGGCTGGGCCTCCCAGGTGTTTCCACCCTCACCTTCGGGAATCCTTTCTGCAGGTCCTGGAGCCACATTTCAACAGGTGCGCTTGTTTAAAAGCTTGTTTAAAAACCTTAATTGTGAGGATTTCAACCACCAGTTTCAATGGTGGGAAAATATTTGTGGACAGACGTGTGTCTTTTGCTCTCTAAGTAACAACAGGATGAGGTCATTTTGGGGCTTTGTAAGATCTTACCAGAAAGTATGGGGGGTGGAGCCGTGGGCCGTGGTGTCTGTTCCCTTAGTTAGGACAGAGAAACGCATCGAGTCGTGCTCCAGGTGAGACCCGGCTCCCACCCCGTGCAAGACCTGTAGCACCCTCAGGGGACAGCAGAGAGGCACTCTGGTGTCGCTGGTGCTTTAGCAGAAAAAGGGTGCCTGCAAGGGGGCCTTCCAGCCCCGGTCCTTTGGGCGCAAGACCCACTAGGACATTCCCAAGACCCGGTGCTTGAAAATCCTCAGATACATCTACTTGAGCATCAGCCTCTGATGGCCTCCCGTGCCGGCAGCGAGGGCAAGAAGCCTGGGATCTGGTAAATGGGAGAATGGCATTTCCACGATTCTGTAAAGTGCTTTTTAATCAAATAGGATTTGAAAAAACAAAGCAAAGATGAAATGTGCCCCCATTCAACAGTTTTACTTTCCTCTCTGTCGAGGTGTGGCAGGTGAGCACAGGGCCCGAGCACCTTGCTGTCGGGAACACGCATCACACGCCGTGTTGTACCTGCCTGCTGACTGCGGTCCCCTCCCTCCACTGTGAGCCCCTCCTGTCCATCAGAGCATCTCATGGTCTAGCACCAGGCCTGGCACACGGCAACATCTCAGGTGTGAGACGAGATACAAGTCCCCAGGAGGGCTGGGGGTCTGGTCTATAGGGTTCGCTCTCTCCCAGCACCTGGCACAGAGCAGCTAAAGCCACAGGGGACGGAGGAACATCAGGGCACTGCGGAAGCAAAAGTCAGGTTCTCACCACCGAGAGGCGCGCCCGTGATTTTTCAGGCTTTCATTTACCCAGATTGATGCAGCTTTAGCAGGAGGGGGCATGGGGAGGACGACAGTGGGGAGAGAATGAGGGAGGATGGGAAGGGCGAGTGGTGGTGCCCATGGGAGGCTGGGCATCTTCGACCTGGACCTTCACTCCCCCCTGGAGACAGACCGACCCCAGCAGCCCCTGCACCACTGAGGTCTGAGAGTCGCCATCCGAGCTGCCCTCCTGCAGAGGCTGCTTCTCCAGGGATGACAGATGTGTCCTCTTGGCGGCTCCCCTGTCTCACGCATTTCAGCTCCTTCCCACGCAGCCTGCAGTGCTCCCAGCCTTGCCCTCAGGTGACCTGAGAGCTGCCGTCTCCCTAACCAGGAGCCCCAGCTCATTGTTGCCACTGGCAGACACCCCGGGCCAGGACTGCACATCCTAAATAGCTTTAAAATAGCAGAGGTGAGGGCTTCCCTGGTGGTGCAGTGGTTGAGAGTCCGCCTGCCGATGCAGGGGACGCGGGTTCGTGCCCCGGTCCGGGAAGATCCCACATGCTGCGGAGCGGCTGGGCCCGTGAGCCATGGCCGCTGAGCCTGCGCGTCCGGAGCCTGTGCTCCGCGACGGGAGAGGCCACAGCAGTGAGAGGCCCGCGTACTGAAAATAAAAAAATAGCGGAGGTGATATGCTGGAAACTGACTAATAACTTGCTGTTTGCTCAGCTCAGCTGCCTAAGTTGAAATCTATTCCTCTCAATTGACTGGTACCTGTGGAACACCTTCTGGGAGTTTGGGGCAAAAGAAGCACAAAGTGGTCCATGTCGGGAAGCAGCTTCCTCCCTACCTGGGGAGGCTCCAGGGACGCTGAGGACGGCAGCTAGGGCTTCAAGGTGTGACGTGGATGCTGAAGGTGACAGCAGTGGAGGCGTGGGGGGCAGGCATCAGGTGGGGGAAGGTAGATGGAGCACAGAAAGGGGGGCACAGGGGCGGGGGTGACTGTGGGAGCAGAAGATGGAGGGGCCAAGGGCCTGGACAGGGGCGCGTGCTGGGACCACTGGTGGACAGGGAAACCAGCTGCCAGCAGACGTGGAGAGGCAGGTGACTGAGAGAAATCCACCTGCTCAGCAGGCAGAATAGAATCCGGACCAGAGGCTGCAGGGACACTGAGGCGAGAGGAGCAGGGCAGGCACGAGGCGTCGCAGGCTGGGCGGGGGCAGCAGGATGGGGGCAGGAGAGAAGGGCAACTCCCAGGGAAGACAGCAGGACGTGGTGACAGGCTGCATGCAGAGGGTGAAGGAACGAGAGCCTTTCAGGAACCAGGAGGTGAGAGATGTACAAAGTTCAGGGCACCTTTTAGGGGCATGGGAATTCACTGGAGAGTTTTCTTCTTTCTTTGTTTTAAAAATATTTTTATTAGTTTTTAAAACTGTGAAACATACATAACATGAAATTTACCATGTATGTGGCCAGCGCAGCACGTCACATTCGCAAGCGCATTCCCAGTGATGTATAACTGTCACCACCATCCATCTCCCAAAATGATGCTCTGTCCCCATTAAACACTGACTCCCCATTCCCGCCCTCTCAGCCCCTGGCGCCCCTCATTCTGCTTTCTGTCTTGGTGAATCTGACGACTGCTGGAACCTCATGTAAGTGGAATCATCCAGTATTTGTCCTTTTGTGTCTGGCTTATTTCACTGGACATAATGTCCTCAAGGTCCATCCATATTGTGGCCTGTGTCAGAATTTCCTTCCTTTTTTTGGCTGGATCATATTCCATTGTATGTATGGACCACATCTGTTTATCCATCATCCATCAATGGACACTTGGGTTGCTTCCACCTCTGGGCTATTGTGAAGGATGCTGGTATGAACACGGGTATGCAAATATCTGTTCCAGCCCCTGCTTTTAATTTCTCTCTCTCCTCTCAAGTTTTACTCTAGGTGAACCAAGCCACTCCTTCACTCGGCTTAGAAATCTCCTCAGCTAAATATCGAAGTTCATCACTTGCAAGTTCCACCTTCCACTCAACCCTAGAACACAGTCCAGCCAAGTTCCTTGTCACTGTTAACCAGTTGCCAAAAACACACTCCTTGTTTCCATGTGAGCCTCCTAAGAATGGCCTTTATCATCCACGTTTCTACCAATATTCTGAACAAATGAAGTTTGTTCCCCGGTTCCATCCAGGCAGCACGTCCCACGGGCCTCGCAGTGGCTGTGACTTTCTGGAATGAGCGTCTGACTCAGTCCGGCCACCTCTGCTCCCATCCTGGCCCTGCCTGCTCGGAAAGCCGTTTAACCACGATGGGTCTCAGTGTTGTCGTTGGGGTGTGGGGATGGCGGGACGTAACCTTTTCCCAGGCTTGTTGCAAGGGTGAAACGCACCACGAGTGTGGAGGCATTTCAGTGCCCGCACACCTAAGGGATTCCTGGTCATGCTTCCGGGCCCCTACGTGGCTAGACAGTCAAACCACCAAAGCCCACATCTGTGCTCATCTGTACTGGCCTCTTGCCTGATAGTAAGTGAGGGAGGAGTGGCATTCTCTTTCGGGGCGGGGGATCTTTTTGAGAACAGAGACCAAGGATGGTGAATACTGGGTTCCAGAGGGGTCTCGGCTGTGTCAAGTCTCCGCCTGAGAGGGCGATGGTGTCCATCAAGGGCGTCGGGGGGAAGAGGCCAGACTTAGCCCAGATTCCCCGGGGCTCTGCTGGCTAGTCACCAGGCTCTTGCTTTTCAATTTTCTAGGCTCTCAGGAACCCCACCACCACCCTCCAGTGTGGGGGTTTGTTGTCCACAGGTACAGAATCATGATGGCACAAGGTGGTTACCACCACTTAATGATTAAACCAAAACCGACTGCCGTGTCCGTCCTCAGTATCCGCAGAAATGAGCAGAGGGCCTCACGTCAAGTGAGTGTTTGATGAGTGAATCCCCGCTAACAGGCGCAAAGCACCGCCAGCCTTCACACCACCAGCATCCGTGCCCTGAGTTACAAAGCAAAGAGCACAGGAGACCGCCACGCCTCAGCCAAGACAAAGGCCAAGATCATTAAACCCATAACCAGTTACAAGCAGACTTGCCTGTGTTCCTCACTGCTCTGTGCTCTAATGGCCCTTCTTCACCCCTGCTGAGCGCTCCCCACGTGGCACCATAATGACATAATTCTGCTTTGTCCCTCTCCCTAGACAGGGAAGCCCTTGTGGCCCAGGAGCCCTTATTAGTCTGTGTTGCCAAAGCCTGGCGCACCCTCTCCAGACCTTAGAGGAGCAAGGAGGGTGTTGTCAAGCTTCCAGAGCGGGAGGTGTCAGCGACGTTTTCCTCTTCTCATTCCTTCCTCCCGAGTCTCATCACCTAAGGGTACCAGAGCTGCCCTGCTTGGTTTATTTTGGTCTTTGTGTCTGCAAATGCATACATTAGCTGCCTTTTGAAAAATAGGTGGCTATTCCAAAGGCTGGAATTAGATGTTGTTTTGGATGTTTGCAGAGTGAATTGTGGGATTAGAAAAATGCCTTTATCCGGAACAGAAATTGTGATGCTTCCTATTTTTTAATGTAAAACATGAAGTAAACATAATTCACCGTCACTTTTAATGTCCTGGTGCATCTCAGAGCCCCATTTAAGATAAATGATTTTCAAATGCCTGACGAGTCTGGTTTGAAAGCCTCTGTGGAATTGATGTACTATAACGTACTCAGATCATTTTAAATCCAGGCCCTGCTTTGATATTTGCCTCTCGTTGCCATCATGGATGGAAAACGTAGACACCAGGACCAGAAGAGGGTTCTGCTGAGGAGGGGTGTGGGTGGGATGAGGGAGAAGCGGGAAGGGAGAGCGTATCTTTGCAAAGCCACGAGGCACATACGTCAACATTTGTAAAATCACGGTGGTACGGGCTTATATTATTCCCTGTACTTTTCTGAATGTTTGAAACATTTCAGAGAGAGAGAGAGTGAGAGAGAGACTCTTCCAGGGGTCTGGAGCGAGGCCACCCTGAGCCCCTCTCCGAGCCCCAGACAGCCGGAGCTACTCAAAGTGGGGTCGACCAGCAGCTTCGCAGAAACGCAGATTCTCAGGTCCCGCCCAGAGTCTGCATTTTAACGAACCCCAGATGATTCCTAGACACATGAAAATGCTCCTGCTGCCTCTTCTCTCCTGCCCTGCCCATCACCTCCCAACCTCCCAAAGCTCGGAAGTAGTTCAAGGATATTTTAAGATTTCCTTGAACCCCGCCTAGGTCAGGAGTTCTGTGGTGCCCTACACCTGCTTTTCTCAAAACATCTGGCACTATCACCAGCTGCTACCTGGACTGTGAACTCCCCACTGGTCCCTTCAGCCTTTGGGCAGTTGTCCTGTCACAGTATATGGCATGTGGCGTTAGGTTCAACGAGTGTTTTATGAATGAACAAGAATACACAGTTTTAGATACACCCGTCAGGCCATCAACCAAACTGCAAATGGTTCATCCAGGGAAGGGAATTGCCTGGTTCTAGAACACATTAATGCGTGGAATTAATGTCTTACCATTTTGTTTGGTGCTAAATCTAAAATAAATTAACTCACTTTAAAATTATCCGCATTTTTTTTAAAGTGCACCGTTAAAATTTAGTAGCAAAGTGCGATTTTTTTATGGCACATCTCAGTAAACTGACATTAAAAAGACCTCCACTTCGGGAACCCAATCTTTCGAGATGTCTTGGCCCCATTTGAAAGCCTGAGGAAAGATGGGAACTTCTCCCCAGATAAATGCACACAATTGGCCTATAATTCCGGGTTCACCGACCCCAAGTAAAGAGCTCTTGCCCTAAGTCGACAAGGCCAGGTCCATCGCCCTCACCTGGCGCCGTCCTGGAGTTTCCCACTGTCGTTGGAACAAGACGTGTCCGTGGACATCCCCCCAAGTGACACTGTGGGCAGACACCTCGTTTCTCTGGCTGGGAAAATAACACAGGCAACACACTGCAAATCATGACCACCTTAAAAGCTCTTCCCATCGCTGGCTGATAAAGGGATGCTTTGAAGGGTTTTACGTTTGGTTTAATCCCACAGTTTCCCCCTATAGGTCTAGGAGACAGGAAGTTGCCATGGAATCAACATTTACTGGACAGAGGCCACCACGGGGACCAGACAGTATTTTTTCAAGTGGCTTTTTTTCTTTAGAGACATCAAAGGGGGCTTGGAAGCCGTCAGCAAGGCAGTGGAAATATTTGATTCTATTCACAAGCACCATCTAACCGGCACGTGGTCTATGCGTAATAAACAAGTAACACCCGAAAGAATAGAGAGATGGGAGGGGCCGTCGCTGAGGCTCTGATGATGTAAGGAGCCCAGATCCTAAGGTCTCGCCACTCCAAGTTGTGCTCATTTCCCACAAAGAAAAGTCCAATGCCGCCCCTCTAAGCGAGAAACCTCCAGTTCCTTCAGAAAGTCATTTCCCCTGACGTTCAGTCATTGCACCTGTACTTTAGTAGGATGAGAACAACACTGAACAATTGAACGATAATTCAATAAGAATTGCCTAGTATTGAATAAGAATAATAACATCACATGGAGAAACCTGAACGAACTTTTTGGCCAGCCCAACAGCATCATGGGTATTTGCGCCGCATTTAACTTTGCAAAGCTCTTTCACTTTGTGTCGATCCAGCAACTTAACTATGTTGCCAGAAAGAAAGAGGAACTTCTTCTTCCCATCAGTCCCACAGCCCCTGACACGTCCACACAGCCCGCGACAAGCGCCCACAGAAACCAAGACCCGCGCGGCTGTGAGCTGGGGTTGAGCCTCAGAGCCTCTTTATTGCCTTATTAGTATCTCCGAGGTCTGTGACAGAAGTCAGCTCTTCCAGGACTCTGAGTGCTGAGGTCAGAGGTTGATTGAAAAAGCTTTGAAAAGGTTTAGAAATCTCAAGCAGGGCAGAGTTCATAAGAGAGGCCGGCCTTTCCAGAAGAATTGCCTTTCTCTGCGGGCTTTGTAAAACGAAGCTCAGGAGATAAAGCGAAACGTTGGGTGAGTAGCATTTTTATTGGGGATTTTAATTTAAGCATTGCATTGATGTTTTTGAAAGAAGCCAACTTCCTCAAAATAACAGGGGAAGATGGTGGCAGTTACTTAATGGCTGGTTGACCAAACTCATTGGCATGATCAGGAGAGTCGAGGGGATCCTGGTTGGGACAGCTGACCTGCCTGGTTTCATTCATCCCCTCATTCCCCATTTACTGAGCCCCTACGAGGTTCAAACGATGAAGGATACACAGTCGAATCTTCAGAGAGCTTCAGGTTTCAGGAAGCAGCTCAGAGAGAACTTTTTTTTTTTTTTTTTTGCGGTACGCGGGCCTCTCACTGCTGCGGCCTCTCCCGTTGCGGAGCACAGGCTCCGGACGCGCAGGCTCAGCGGCCATGGCTCACGGGCCCAGCCGCTCCGCGGCAGGTGGGATCCTCCCAGACCGGGGCACTAACCCGTGTCCCCCGCATCGGCAGGCGGACTCCCAACCACCCTAGCAGACCCTTGATGAAGGTGGTTTGTGCGGAAGCTTGCCAGTCAGGATCAGCAGGACGTCACACCTGAGGTCTCATTAGGTGGGGACGTGAACGGTGCCTGTCACACGTGTTCTCCTTTGAAAGGGGAAAAACTGAAGATCGGAGAAGAGAGACCCCAGAGGAATCCTTTCATCTGCCCAGTTGGAAAGCTGGGCTGAGTGAGAGCAGCTAAGAAACTGCCTTTTTGTGCTCAAGGGATGATTTAAATTCTTCTCCACCTCCTCCCGGGGTTTGGACACGGTGTCACCCTCATTAAATGAAAATGTGAGGGATAAACGCTCAGCAAAGATCAAAAGGGAGCGTGGTGCTTTCGAGTGAGGACCGAGCAGACGGGGAGGCCTTCAGTGGCAAGGCCGAGCCTGTCACCATCACCGTCGCTGGGGAAAGGCCTCCCCTCCCTGACAGCCTCCTGGGCCTCAGAAGAAATTCACGACCGTCAGAGCCACGTAGGACCACACAGGAAACTCTCTCCCTGCTTCATAGTCAAAGTCATTTCAAGCTCCACGGTATGCTTCTCAGGTTAATCACTCTACTTGGTTTCAATGGACTTTCAGCCACTTAAACTCAAGAGTGGAAAAAAGTTTTTCACAATTGAGAAAATTCAAAGAATGTGTTCTTCCAAATGCAATTTCAGGAAATGAGGCTGAACGTTTCTAACAGTAGCAGCACCTTCCTCTCGGGTCCATTGTTCTCTGGGAAGAGGAGAGACTCGTGTGCTCATGTTCTGATCATTTAAAAACACGTGTCTAAATGGGACCTAATTAAATTCAAAAGCTTTTGCACAGCAAAGGAAACCATAAACAAAGCGAAAAGACAACCCACAGCATGGGAGAAAATGCTGTGTGACCTACAAGGGATTAACCTCCAAAATTTACAAACAGCTTATGTGGCTCAATACCAAAATAACAGAAAACCCAATCAAAAAATGGGCAGAAGACCTAAACAGACATTTCTCAAAAGAAGACATACAGATGGCCAAGAGGCACAAGAAAAGATGCTCAACATCGCTAATTATTAGAGAAATGCGAATCGAAACTACAGTGAGGTATCACCTCACACCAATCAGAATGGCCGTCATCAAAAAGTCCACAAACAATAAATGCTGGAGAGGGTGTGGAGAAGAGGGAACCTTCCTACACTGCTGGTGGGAATGTAAGTTGGTGCAGCCACTATGGAAAAGAGATGGAAGTTCTTTACGAAACTAAAAATAGAGCTAGCATATGACCCAGCAATCCTACTCCTGGGCATATATCCAGAGAAAAACGTGCTTCGAAAGGATACGTGCGTCCCAGTGTTCACTGCAGCACTATTTACAATAGCCAAGTCATGGAAGCAACCTAAGTGTCTACCGACAGAGGAATGGATAAAGAAGATGTGGCACATATACACACACACACACACACACACACACACACACACACACACACACAATGGAATATTACTCAGCCATAAAAAAGAACAAAACAATGCCATTTGCAGCAACATGGGTGGACCTGGAGATTATCATACTAAGTGAAGTAAGTCAGACAGAGAAAGACAAATATCATATAATATCGCTTATATGTGGAATCAAAAAAAATGATACACATGAACTTATTTACAAAACAGAAATAGACTCACGGACTTAGAGAATGAATTTATGGTTACTGGGGGGAAGGGTGTGGGGGGAGGGATAGACTGGGAGATTGGGATTGACATGTACGCACTGCTATATTTTAAATAGATAACCAATAAGGACCTACTGCATAGCACAGGGAACGCTGCTCGGTACTCTGTATAACTTAAATAGGAAAAGAATTTGAAAAAGAATAGATACATATATATGTATAACCAAATCACTTTGCTGTACACCTGAAACTAACACAACATTATTAATCAACTATACTACAATACAAAATGAAAAAATTTTTAAATAAAATAAAATGAAAATATCTGTTTCTATATGTAAAAGTCTCATCTGATGCAAGGCATTAAGGTCATTTTTTTTAATGAACTAGGTGGGGAAAAAGGTAAAAACATAAAATAGAATTGTAGGCAATGGAGCTTAGATTCTCATTTTTGGGATCTTTTCTGCAGAAAGAGCCCTCCAGCATCTTGAGGGCGATCCCCGGTTCCCTTGACCGCTCAGACTAGCTCAGGCTCCAGCCCAAGAGGGCAAATCCCTCCAGAGCCTCCAGGGAAGGGTGAGGGATTGAAGGAGTTCACCTGTGCTTCTGTTTAGTTCCGTGTCCAACAGCGGGATTTTCTGAGCATCCCACACACAGAAGACAGAGGGGAAGACACAAAATTTTGTACTCCAGAGCCTTTTCAGTGGGAGAACGTTTCTGAACCCAAAACAAGGGGGAATCAGGCACGTTTCTAAGAAGTCTTCACCGTCCAGAGCTCTATTTTGCTCACTGACTAAGGGTTGATGCTGAAATGACTAGATAAATGATTCCTGAGAGATTAAGGGCTCAGAGATGTCCCTCAGGGAGGGCGGTGGGTGACAGTGCTGGCCTGAGGAGCTGTACTTACTACAGGGCATTTTCCTGTAGGGGAGCAATTTGGGGCTTCCCAAGGTCACCAGGAACAAAGGCAGGGGTCAAGGAGGCCCCTGGTATGACTTTCTGTTGAGAGGACAGGAGCGGAGCAGGGCAGGAGCTGAGTGCAGTGGGCTGGCGTCCTGAGTCTGGCAGGGGAACAGTCTTGAGTTTTGGGGTCCTGGTTTGCGCACCATGTGACCTTGGGCAAGTTACTCAACACCTCTGAAGCCTGCTGTCCTCACCTCCACGGTGGCCTTCACAGGTGTGCAGGTACTTCAGGCGAGGCAGCACACGGGGAAGGGTGTCTCTTGAGTTTGTTAGGAGCGTGTCCTATCTCTGCTTCTGTCAAAGAGGCAGAGCCATGTGCTTGCAGCAGGACAGGGTGGACTGGGTGCGGCGGGGCCAGGACCAGGCTTTAGCTCCACCAGGGGATAAAATCGGGACCAGGGAAGCCTGGCCGGAGCTGCTGCTGGGCGGGGTGGGGAGGTGGATGTGACACTGGACAGCGGGGTGTGGCTGTCCTCCACACTTGGTGATGTGGTTTAGCCCCATCGACAAGATAGAGGACCGGGTGGCCTGCCCCTGGGCAAAGAGGCCAGCGGAGATTTGGGACTTTACCCAGAGTCATCCGCTACCAGGAAGTCTGACCGCAGGCAGCAAACTCCAGCTCTGTGTCTATCGGGCCCGGCTGCAGAATTATTTAGCAGAGCTAATGGAATGAACTGTCCTGGGGATTCCAACCTCTTCTTCTCTCTGTTTGATTGATGTTGGATCCGACCCCAGTTTATGGGGACGATGCACAATCCGACAAGCTCCTTCTGGCTGTCTCGAGGGGTTGGGGTCAAGATGACCACTTCTGACGGCAGCTAAATAATCCTGGATATTGTACAATCGTTCACTCGTCCAAGTTCCCCGCTCACATGATCTCATGTGTCCCTCGCAACAGCCCCATGTGACAGGTGATTGGCAGGTAAGGCAGGTGTTATGATTATTCCCACTTTACTGATGAGGAAAGTAAGGCTCACAGAGGTGATGAGACCAGTTCAAGGTCACACAGCCGGAAGGTGTGAGGTCCGGAGAAAACGTCAGGAGGTCTGACTTCAGGTGCTCTGCTTTCTCCATAACAGAATCCTGCCAAGCGTTTGGGGGGCTTGAAACTTTTATGCTCCTTGACTTAGGCTTTGACGCCTGGAAGCAGACCCTGGAATGAGGACGCAGGCAAGGGGGCGGGGGCCTCACTGCCTCCAACTCACCTGTCCCAGGTGAGGGGAAACTGAATTCCCAAGACTGCCTGCTGACTTGGTCCATGGGTTCCAGGCGTCCAAGAGCAACGCTTTGAGGAAAAGCCTCCACGGGGGTTATGGGGATATATGTATATGTATGGCTGATTCACTTTGTTATACAGCAGAAACTAACACACCATTGTAAAGAAATTATACTCCAATAAAGATGTTAAAAAAAAAAAAGTCTGCACTGGGGGCTGATGGGATGAACATCCCTTAAAGCCAGCCTCCTTTCCCCAACCCCAAGCCCTCCCAACAAAACTAGTTACAAGAGCCCTGTGGGGTCTAGGCAAAGCATCCCTCTAGCCAGGAGGCCTTGGAAGGTCCTGCAGCTCAATCACGTGATGATGGCCACATGAGTAGCACTCCCCCACCTGCTTTAGGGGAAAGTGGAGTTTAGTACCTGGGAGTCACTGGTGTTCTGTGAGTGGTAGTTCCCTCTAATTTATTTGATGAGTTATCCTGAAAAGTGGAGGATTCTCTCCTGACAACTTGTAACTAATGTCTCATCCATTTTCTTTCTCAGATTAAGGAGCCTGAGTGACATCAATATATTTAAAAATCTACAGTTTGTACAACGTTTCTAACAAGCACAGAAACGGCCATCGTTGTTTCTGCTTCTGGTAACTGCGCCTGGGAATTCTGCTACTCCCCCCTCAGGCCTGCAGTTCAGACCAGGCTAAGGCCACCTCCACGCATGTGACCAAGCCTGGCCAGAGCATCACAGCCTGGGTGCCATGGTGATAGGCTCAAAAAGAGCACGGGACCCGCCAGCAACAGTCAGAGCTGACAAGACCGGCTGGGATGTTGTTGGGATATTTTAGAGAAGAGCTGCCTCTTTCTGTGGGAGCTGCCGGGGTGAGTGAGCAGGGGGCACGCCATGTGGAGCCTGAGAACGAAGGTGACAGAGAAGAAAGCAACCTGGGGGTGGAGACAGAGCAGGATTCAGCCATGTCTAAAGCCATGTCACCCTTGGTCTTTTCGGCTACATAAGCTAGTAAAGTCTCTTTTTTTTTTTGCATAAGTCAGTTTGCCTTGGGTGTATAGTTTTCATATGAAAAAATACTAACGCACTCACAGTATTGGTCATTTCCTGTCGATGTCTTGCTATGTAAGCAAGTATGAGACCCTGATGTGCTGCCTAAAATGAGTCCATTTCCAGACACTGACGTGTAAAGTATTCACTTCAGCTCAGACGTACCGACCGGCATATGCAGTGCCATCTCCCCATTGTCACTTGTGTCCTCAAAGAATACGAGCATTATTCTAATATGAGAACGTAAGCTGTTCCATGCCAGCTCGGATGACGCTCTACCCAGCCTGGGTTCTTTGTTCAAATAGTGGCTATAAGGACACTTTTTGTGAGTTAATGACCCAAAGGGTATCATTTTCAAAAAGTAAGATATGACTTATCATATAACCCACCAATGCTGCTCCTAGATACTTACCCAGGAGAAATGAAAATGTGTCTACACAAAGCACTGCATCTGAGGGTTCAGAGCAGCTTTATTCCAAGTGGCCCCAACTGGACACAACCCAAACGCCCATGAACAGAGCAATGGGTAACAAGTCCTGGGGTATTCATACAATGGAACACCCCTCAGCAGTAAATACAAAGGAATAAAGTACCGATACGGGAGACATGCGTGAGTCTCCTAAGTGTTATGCTGAGGGAAAGAAGCTGGACACACGACAGCCTGTGCCTGGTTCCATTTACTCGAAGCTGAGAATAGGAAAGACTCACCTGCGGTGAGAGAAGCGGGCCAGTCACTGTCTAGGGAGGCGAGGGGGGCAGGGACTGTCTGCAAAGAGGCTCAGCAGGGCTTTTCTGGGTGACGTCTGTATCTTGATGGGGGTGAGGGCTTCACAGGCGTATACATCCCTGGCCTGTACGTTTAAAATGTGTGTATGTAAAGTATACCTCAATAAAGCCATTTTCTAAAGTGAGGTATTTCCTTAGGATTTTCTTAACGTCCTTTCAAAACTCCTAATGTTGATATTTAAAATAGTCTTTTTTTAAAAATAAAATTTTATTTATTTATTTTTGGCTGCATCGGGTCTTCATTGCTGTATGCGGGCTTTCTCTAGTTGCGACAAGCGGGGGCTACCCTTCCTTGGGGTGTGCGGGCTTCTCAGTGCGGTGGCTTCTCTTGTTGTGGAGTGCACGCTCTAGGAACGTGGGCTCAGTAGTTGTGGCATGCGGGCTTCAGTAGTTGTGGCTCGCGGGCTCAGTAGTTGTGGCTCGTGGGCTTAGTTGCTCTGCGGTATGTGGCATCTTCCCCGATCAGGGCTCAAACCCGTGACCCCTGCATTGGCAGATGGATTCTTAACCACTGCGCCAGGGAAGGCCTAAAATAGTCTTTTGGGAAGTGCAGTTTTTTCCTCCCCACGCTCTTCTCTACTGTGTCTTTCTCACCTGTGAGTCTCCTCTGCTGCTCAAACACGTCACCTCTGGTCACCACGTGTGGGAGGTTTTCTCCCACATCAAGCAAGTCTCTGAACACCAGCTGGGGGTCCTACACTTTAATTCAATTCAGACACTATTGACCCAGAGTTATCTTCGGATCCCACCGATTAGGGCTCCGTCCCGCAAGACGGCACCCCTCCCCACACTGCCGATGCCAGTTCCAGCCCAGGCCGCCCGTCACCTGTGCTTCTGACCCACCAGCTACAGCAGTGGCCCCCAACCCCTGCACGGGCTGGTTGTTAGGAAGCAGGCCGCACAGCAGGAGGTGAGTGGAGGGGGAGTGAGCAAAGCTTCACCTGCCGCTCCCCATCGCTCCCCATTGCTCCCCATCAATCCCCGTCGCTCCCCGTCGCTCCCCGTCACTCCCTGTCACACCCCATTGCTCCCCAATCGCTCCCCGTCGCTCCCCATCACTCCCCGTTGCTCCCCATCGCTTGCATTACCGCCTGAACCATCTCCCCACCGCAGCCCCAGTCTGTGGAAAGACTGTCTTCCACAAAACCGGTCCCTGGTGCCAAAAAGGGTGGGGACCGCTGAGATACAGAGCACAGGTTGCAATGACCTCCTTCTTGAGTTTGATTAACTTGCTAGAGGGGCTCACAGATGTGGAAACTCTTATGTACCTTTACCAGTTTATTAAAGGATATAGTAAAGGACACAGATGAAGAAATGCACAGGGCGAGGTCTGGGAGGGTCCTGACTGCAGGAGCCTCTGTCCCCCTGGAGTTGGGGTGCGTCACCCCCCTCCGTGTGGCTGTGCTCACCCACCTGGAAGCTCTCTGAACCCCACACTAGTGGGATTTTACCTACAGAGGCTTCCTCACGTGGGCATAATGGGTCATTAACTCCACTTCCGGCCCCTTTTCCCTCTCTAGAGAAACACGGAGGGTGGCTGGACATTCCAAGCATCTCATCATGGCACGGTGTTTCTGAAGACCCAGAGTCACCTCATTAGAACAAAAGACACTCCTATCACCCAGGAAATTACCAGGGTTTCAGGAGTCCTGTGTCAGGAGCTAGGGGCAGAGACCCATAGATATATTTCTTATTATTTCACAAAGAGTATCGTCAAATTTTATTCTATAAATACCATAATTAAATCATAAGATGGAAATGCCATGGGGTCCCTAAACCTTCGCAAACGTGTAATTCTCCCTGCACCTCGGTGCCTTCCTTCCTGCTGTCCCTTCGGCTGTTCCCTCTTCTCTTTCTGGCAAAATCCTATCTATCACTCCACTCTTCATCCATTCCAAAAATATTTACTGAGTGCCAAGCCCTGTGACAGGCAGGGGGGCTCCTGAGGCATATAAATCAGGGCTCTGTCCTTTAGGGACATACACTAGAAAATGGAGTTTTACTTGAATGCCCTTAGATTTATATTCCCAGCATTTTCTGGTTGATGGAGACACTCTTGTCAGAGGCCATTAACCTGGAGGCTACGGCCGCTCTATTCTGTTCGCTAAAAGCGGCTTCTTATTCCACACACATGAATTTTGCAGCCTCCCTGAAGGCTTTATGTTAACTTTAAAGAAATGGAATCTTTGAAGAGGTTAACAAGGCCGCAGGAAAAAACACTGAAAAATTAAAGGAAAACTTGGGTATAAGTGCATTTCTGGGTCAATGATCAAAACTTGATAAAAGATGGAAATGTAAACTAGAATGAAACAGGGGAATTTGAGCAGTTAGTCGTCATGACCCTCAGACTGGGGTCAAGGCTCACCCTCCACGCCGCCGGCCTTTCAGACAGACCGGAGACTGGACCACAGCAGGCAGGTTTAGTGCTGTTGGCGTCTTTAACATTTTGGAGTAGTTAAAAAAATCACTTACTAAAACAAGCTTTTCATTAAAATTCATTTTTCTTTTTTGTTTTTCTTCTGCTCCCCCATCGACTTTGAGTTCCGAACCGTGAAATCTTTACTTGATTAAAAATATCATCACAAATTGTAAATCAACTCTACGTCAGTAAAATTTTTAAAAATGTATTATCGCAAAGATAGAACCTATTCAGAGGGAAATTACTGATTTAGAGCTTAAAATGAAATCGTGTTTGGAAAGAGTGTTAAATCACCTTTTTTAAAAAACTAAAATTTTTATTTTAGAATATTTTTAGGCTTATAGAAAAAGATTACAAGGATAGTACAGAGAGGTTCCATATACCCTATGCCTAATGTCCCCGTTATTAACATCTGACATTAGTCTGGTATATTTGTCACAACGAGTGAGCCAATACTGATACATTTTTATTCATTAAAGTCTATAGTTCACTCGGATTTTCTTAGTGTTGACAGATGTCCTTTTTCTGTTCCAGGATCCCATCCCACTTGATCTTCACATCTCCTTGGGCTCCTCTGGGCTGTGACGGTTTCTCACACTTGCCTTGCTTTTGATGAGCTGGGCAGTTTTCAGTTCTGGTCAGGTATTTTGTAGAACTTCTCAGCTGGGATTCGCCTGGTGTTTTCCTCCTGGTTAGTGTGGGGCTATGGGTTTGGGGGAGGAAGATCCCAGAGGTAAAGGCCCTCCTCATCACACCAGGTCAAGGCTACATGCTCTCAAGATGACTTGTCCCTGTCGATGTTGTCCTCTTTGGAAGGAAACACTGTAGGCAGCCCACACTTCATGAGCGTTGAGTTAATGCTCCACCTTCTCAAGGGTCATGTACCTACACACAGTATCTACAGTTCTTCCACGGGGGAGATTTTTCCCTTCTTCCCCATTTCTTTCCTTCTTTATTCAATCATTTGTTTATATTAGCATGGATCTGGGGATAGTTCTTTCATACTTTGGGTTATTAACCGACACGAATCAGGAGCTTATCCCTTTGACACAGCCTCACGGTTGTTATGTTAATTTCTCCCGTACAGCAAAGTGATTCAGATCTATATCTATCGTGTATCTTCTTTTTCATATTCTTTTCCATTATGGTTATCACAGGATATTGACTATAGTTCCCTGTGCTCTACAGCAGGACCTTGTTGTTTACTCATCCTGTGTATAATAGTTTGCCTCTGCTGCTCCCAAACTCCTATTCCTTCCCTCCCCATCCCCTCCCCCTTGGCCACCACAAGTCTGTTCTCTATATCTGTGAGTCTGTTTTTGCTTCATAGATATGTTGATTTGTATCGTATTTTAGATTCTACATATTAATGATATCACAATGAACATTCTTAACGACGATAAGGCAAACGTGACATCTGTGACTTTTAGCAAACAAAAGCCAACCTCCAATGCTAGATCAATTTGTTATACTGACTGTTTTTAAACTCAATAAGAGTTCAAAATTAAATTCTAACCAAGCTTTTAATTCGGCCCTATCAATCACATTTACAATTGAATAGCTTTTTGCATAGAACTCTTATCTTCACTTGAAATATGTTAATTCTTTTCACTTGGTCTTTTTGATCAGGAAGAATGAATTGGCTTGTACTCCACATTTTCTCAAGATATTACCTGTGGTTCTTTTTTTTTTTTTTTTTTGGATAGATTTTGTGACATTTTTATTACTTCTTCAACAGAACAAAAACAGCTTTTGCATTTTCATTTATGATAGGCTTTGTAAATGTCAAATTCCTTGTTAGTCAAAGTTAACATTCCCAAAGTCAAAGAATGATGTAAATAGTGTTCAAGTAGAGTTTGAAGTAATTTCGCATCACTTTCTCCCATCCTCTGAAAATCAAGATAACCTACTTTTCAAATAGCTAACTGAAAGAAAGAAATCAAACTGCAGTAAAAAAAAAAAAAAGGACGTGATATTTTTAAATATATCTATCCATATTTCAAGTATAAAGAAGAAACATGAGCATACAGGTAAAAAAAGCAATGTGAAATCCATTTGCCATGATTGCTTTGTACATTTTAAGTTAATTAACCATGACACCAATTCCTTGAAACTAACTCTTACAGAATTATGGAGGATTTAAAATTAGATTTCTGTCAACTTTAGAAGTAAGCTAAATATCTTTTTTCCTCCTGCTATCTCCAAGGAAATAAAACTGTTCAAGTACATCGGTGATTTGGTTGTACCTTTTATTTCTTCTTGTTACTTTCTCAATTTTAAGAAAATTACAAACAGACAGATTATTTAACATGCTTTCAAAGGAAGAGAAATGGAGATCAGTGAGTTCGGGATACTAACATAAATTTAGGGTCACAGTCTCAGATGTTCTCCGGGGCCAGACAAGTGACGTGTACTCACATCCCTGTGTGCCCAGCAGAAACAAGGCGAGCTGGAGAACTCCTGTCCTTCCATTGCCCTCCAAGGAAACACGGCATGACAAGGGCCAGGGCTTCTGCGATGTACTTAAAACAAGTTCAATCTCCCGATTTTCAAATGTTGGCAGTTATTTTTCTGGAAGCATCGTGTGTAGTCTGTGAGCTGCTCTTGGCCTACAAACCGTCCATCTGCAGACTGATAACTGCCCACAAGAACTTCACATTGGGAGCTAATCCACCAACCACAATAACTTCCACTAAGACATAGAATTGTCAAGATCCTTTGAATTCTCCTGCTGGCTGATCTGAGCACTATATTTGAGAGACTAAACAAACATGAAAAGGTTGCTTGGTGACTTAAGAAGCAAAGTAAACAGAGATGGAGGATCCCAACAGATTATATGACTCGGTGATAGTAACTGGATATACTCATTTATTCAGCAAATACATATTGCCTTGAGTGTGTCAGGCACCAGAAATACAGCTGAGTACAGGAGCAGTCTAGAGGTAGGAGGCAGTAGATAAATAAGTAAACAAGAAAACTAGCACTTGGTGAAAACTACAGTGCAGGAAAGTAGACTAGGTAATGTGATAGCAGGTGCCTGAGTGGCTGCTGTATAGGAGCCAGTGAACCCGGCAGCCATCAGAGTTTCCAATTCTTTCTCTTTGCTCTTTTGGTTCTAGGTCCCTCCGTGAGGTCACTTTTTGTGGTCTGTCTTAATAAATTATAGACCAGCTTAATTGCTACCTTTTAATCTTCCTGACTAGATTTGGGGGGCATATTGATCCAAGAGGGATTTAGGGAAACCCCTAATCTAATCAGCAGTTTAATTACGATGCCTGGGTCAGCGCTGCAGCTGACTGATCGCAAACACCTTATGTGGCTTCCTTTTAGCTTGAATTTTAAAGGGAACCATTTCGAGTGTGTCCCCAAGTCTTCGGAATGTACCATTTGAGGATTTTTATCACCTTTTTGAGACAAGAACTAGTAACAGCTTGGCAATGAAACTCCCCCGCCCCAGGGCTAGGGCTTCTCCCACCTAAAAATGCATATTGACAAATATCTTTTAAAACTCTTTCCTATGATTTTTTCGCTGGTTTTTTGCTTGCTTTGTTGAGGTTTTGTTGGTGTTGCTCCCCCTGCCTTTTGAAACGGAGAAATCCTGGAGTGCAAAGTCAGAAGATCTGGTTCCAAGCCAGAAGTTTGGCTCTGCTGCGGGCAACGCCCTAACCCTATAGCTTCATCTTGAAGACCCACCTCTTGGGGGTCCCACGAGGACTGAGTGAGAGTGTGTATCAGAAAGCCAACCCTGCAAAGTTCAATCTTTACTGAAATACTGAACACTAACAAGTGCTTAGTGTTAAAATACGGGCAGGTTTTGGGACCCATCCCTCGGAGGTTTGGTGTTTCCTTTGCCCCTGCGTATCTAATCTCCCCTTCTCAGCCACACCAGAGTCCACGACCTCCCCCGCCCCCAAGGCCCGGTGCGCTGGAAGGCGTTTAAAGAAATCTCTCTCTGGTGTGCAAGTATTTTTTTAAATTGTAAGTACGTGTTGCCCGTAACAAAAAAGAACTGCAGGTTAAAAATGTAAGCAAATAATGGAAATGCAGGAGTACGTTCAGTATATGCAGCTTACAGTGTATTCTTTTGGAAAGCAAAAGCATTTCTCCCACTTCCCCCCCCTCCCCAAACAAGGCTGGAAATGGATTGCTCTATCAGAGACACCCATTAATAAACTTCTCAGAACGTCAAGGGTCCTATCACTGGACACGCCTGGTGAAGGGGCCCGCCGGCCCGGGCGCAGTAGGAAACACGCGAACGCGGCCGGTTGCCGCAGGGCGGGGTTGTTCTCACGGCGCTGCCCAACGCGGTCTGCGCGGGACTGCGGGAGAGGAGGGGGGTCCGGCCTCCGCGTGTGCGCCTGTGCTCTCCGCCGGAGACCGGAATGCATCTTGGGGAGGGGGTTGGGAACACCAGCACCGTTCACGGTCATGTACATATAACTCGGTGTTGGCAATATATCCTTCCGGCCTCGTGCTTACATAGCATTCCTTTAGGAGTGGGACGAGAAATGGCGATTTGGGAGTGGGTGCCGCGGACGGTCGCGGGTGACCCGACGCTGCGGGTCACACACGACCTGAAATTGGCAAATGCGCCCCCTCGACTCGAAAATCAACCGTGTCAGCACCTCGAAACAGCGCAAGAGGGTTGCTCCCGAACGCTGGCGACCCTTGGCCTCGGGACCTGGCGTGGGGTGCGGGCAGCTGGTGGCGGGCACTTGGGAAGAGAACAGAGGTCACCGAGAGCCGGCACCGCGGGAGCCGAGCCTGAGGACCACCCGGCCACCCGCTCAGCGCGCGCCGCCCCCTCCGGGCCGCCAGCCTCACGAGCCCGCAGTCGTGGCGCCTCCTCCACTCCCTGCCGGGGGCGGAGCGGAGCCTGGCGGGGATCCTCGCGCCCTGCGGCCGGGCATCCCGTGTCTCCGCCCCTCCCCGGCTGCTGCGGCGGTGGCGGCGGCGGCGCGGCGGGCCGGAGGGGGCGCTCGCGCGCAGGAGCCGGCGCAGCAGGTGCCGCGTTACCTCCACCGCGCGGGGGGAGAGGGGGCGGGCCGGGACGCGGGAGGCGGAGGGAGGCCGCGGAGCCGAGCCGGGGAGCGCGGCCGGCGCGGCAGGCTGGCATCGAGCTCGCGGCTTCCGGGAGGCGCTGGGGTCGGATAAATACATCCCGGGCGCGCGGGGAGCGCGGAGCCGCCCGTGCCGTGCTCCGCAGGGCTCCCGCCGGCCGACTCAGGCACAGGCACAGGCGCGGCGCCGCTCCTCCTCCTGCTCGCGCGTCGGGCGCGGAGCCGCGGAGAGCGGCGGGCTCGGCCGCCGGCGCCCGGGCCTCTGAGCCGATGAGCGGCGGCGGCTGAGGGCCGCGGCCTCTGCCCGCCCTCCGCCCGGCGCCCGCCGGGGCCGCAGCCCGGGCGCGGGTGGCCGGCCATGGGGGCGCAGTGACGCGCGCGGCAGCCGAGAGTCCCTGCGAGCGGCGGGCCCTCCTCGGCGGCGGCGGCGGCGCCGGGCCCGCGCGCTCTGCCCGGGGCCCCGCGGGAGCCTCCGCTGCGCTCTATGCGCCTCTGCGCGCGCCGCGAACCCGGGCCATGGCGATAGACCGGCGGCGCGAGGCGGCGGGCGGCGTCCCTGGGCGGCTGCCGCCCGCGGCCGAGGAGAACGGCGCCCTGCCGCCCGGGGACGCGGCCGCCTCGGCGCCCCTCGGGGGACGCGCGGGCCCGGGCGGCGGCGGCGACATCCAGCCGCTGCCCGCCCCGCACGCCGCCGGCGGCCCGCACCCGAGCCTCCTGTTGCTGGACTACGACGGGTCGGTGCTGCCCTTCCTCGGGGGCCTGGGCGGCAGCTACCAGAAGACCCTTGTGCTGCTCACCTGGATCCCGGCGCTCTTCATCGGCTTCAGCCAGTTCTCGGACTCCTTCCTCTTGGACCAACCCAACTTCTGGTGCCGCGGGGACGGCAAGGGCGCCGAGCCGGCGGGGGTCACGGCCACGGCCCGGGGGGGCGGCGGCGACCTGGCCAACTGGACCAGCCCCCCGACCACTCCCTTCTCCACCGCCGCCTGGGGGACGGCGGGACCCCTCGGCAACGGCAGCGGCGCGGAAGGGGGCGACGCGCCGCCCCTGCCGTCCCCTCCGGACAAGGGGGACAACGCCTCCAACTGCGACTGCCACGCGTGGGACTACGGCCTCCGCACAGGCCTGGTACAAAACGTGGTCAGCAAGGTAAGGGCCGCGACCGCCCCGGCCCCGCGTCCCGCTCCCGAGCGTTGTGCCCTCCGCGGTCCTCGCGCCCTTCCCCGCGCCCTCGTGCAGACCCGGGTCCCCGCAGTGGTGCGAGCCCGCGTGTCCTCGCACCTCACGCGGGCTTGCTGTCCTTCCATCCCCCAAACAGATGTGTTTGCCCGGGTGTGAAGCCGGGCTCCGGCAGCCCTCTGCGGTGGCCCTGCCTACCTACGCCAAGGGGCACCTTAGCCTTCCGAGTTGGCACCCAAACTCCTGTCCCAAAGCACACACGGAAGGGGCGCCCCTCCCTCTGCAAAGGCTGGAGCTTCCCTCCCCGACCCTCGAGCTGTCGCCTTATTCAGGCAGGGGTGGCCCGCGGAGGGCAAGGCCTGATGGGTCACCAGCTGGCCCTGGAGGACGCCCCTCTCAAGGTCTGCCCGCTGGAGCTCGGCCCCAGGCTCTGCCCTTTGCAGGGCCAGCTGTCCCCAAGTCTCCCACAAAGAAATAGCCTCCGCCAGATTAGTTCCTATTCCCAGGTGTTCTTCTGGGCACACCTCAGCCATCCAGCGCTGGCTTTGGAAACAGACTAAAGCTGACTAAAGAGCTCAAACTGTAGCCAGAGAAGCAAACAGCTTTCGAAGATTCCCTTTCCCCGAGCTCAGTCCTCCCCGGAGGTCGGCGTATTTCACGTTGGACTTCGCCACCCCAGTGTTCCCTCAGGTGTCTTCTCGGGACTGTAGCAAACACCATTGGAGTATAGGAAGGATGCTAAGAATTTGTGGTGTTTCGGGACCACCCCTGCTGTCACACAGTAGCCCTTTTGTCCAGGCGTTGAGGTCAGATCCTGGCCAGCTTTACCTGGACATCTGACTTGCTCCAGCCCAGGGGGGCCCTCTAGCAGAGGTGCTGCATCCTGGGAAATGGAGTCGGAGTGTTTGCCAGAGATATGTGGCCGTCATAGAGATGGAGAAGGGGCAGTACTAGAAAATCGATGCCTAAGACATCTACAGTTTTCTGGTTCTTAACATACAAGAGAGATTGTATGCCAGTGTGTCAAACAACTTGTGTTATTGTGCCCCTTCTGTGTTTCAAATAACTAATTTGCCTTTCAAAGTAAATGTAGACCTTTCTCCCACTTCTGAGCAGTTCTGGGCAGAGTTTGAAACGCTTTGTTTAAACGCAAGACTGAAATTTGACAGTTTATAATAATCTATGTGCATGTATCTCCCCCCCGCCCCAAACGTGTGTTAGTGAACAGTTGTGCCGCATGGATGTGTAAGATGAAACTCTTACATCATCATAACCCTTGTCTTCAGCTTGTACCAGCCTGGCGAGAAATGAGCTGTCCTCCGGGAACTGTCTGGCTTAGCTGTTAGTGGGGAGATCCTTCTAGCTTGGTTCACCTTGATCCCGCCGGTCAGCCTGTCCTTTGCCAAGGCGTTTCTGTGACTGTTCCCCATCCATGGAGGTCAATATCTGGTTGTCATTTACCGGCACGGAAGACTTAAGAACAGTGACTATTTTAATACTGTTTGTATGTCTGTGAAAGTAAGCATTTGCAACTTGTCAAATACTTTGAACCTCTTTCTAGAGTACAGGAGGAATGATGTAGATCGAAGCAGATGTGTGTAGAGGGTGCTCTGTTCTGGGGGTCACAGGGGAGGCCAACTTGGAAGTTAGCCTCCAAGGAGGTGGGTCAGAGTATCATTGTCTCAGTGGTGGGGACCCTGCCGTGGATGGTGGGAGTAGAAAACTAGAGAACAGTTCATGAAAGCAGGCTATGGAGGCGCCTTGGAGAGCCGGACAGGTATTCCAGGTGAGCACTCGAGGGGGTCAAAAATGGCACGAGGGTGTGCAGCATGGTTTGGGGTGCGTCAGTTATGTACAGCTGACAAGGCAGTCCGGGAGGTGAACGCTTGGGGGCAATAGGTAGAGACGCATTTTCCTGTAAGATAAAGACTAAAAAGGACATATTGATTTTCACGCACAAATAAGATCTAAATAAAGGACTGTTCTGTTCCATAACCAATGCTTTCAAGAGCTTTTTAAGCACATTTTGGCTCGTACTGAGGCCAGCTTTCTCCTCTGATGGCGGTGTCCGCTGGGTCCTGTATCAGATGTACAGACGTGGAATGCATATTGTGATGGGTGCTGATTCCAGAGGTCAGGTGCCTGTCAGCTTGGCTTGCAAGTGGAAGCAGAAGTGGCAGGCTTCTCCTTCTGTCAGTGGATGAAAATTCAGGTCTGAGAAGTTGCCTTTTGTACCAACCTCCCCCACTGAGCGCCGCGATCTTCCCACTCACAAAAGCCCCGTGCGATGTCTTTATCATCAGACTTCAGCAGGTGTGTGCCTCCCTGCGCTAGAGGGCCAGTTCTCTCCTCAGGTATTAGATGGGGAGGGGGATACAGAAGAACCACCAGGCACATATTACATTATATTAAATATATGTTTTCGATGTATATCATTAATATCTATATCATATCTTGTATAGTCTAGTATACAGGCTATAATAGCGTTTACACACGTGAAACTACCAAGGCAGATAGAGTCCCAGCTTGTTATAGTTAAAAGGGGTCTTGGAACTGACAAGAGTCTCTCCCCTCCTGGGTGGCATCCCCGGCGTGGCTGTGCCTTGCACAGAACCCCGTTAGCTGGTTAGTCTTCCTTGCAGAGAGTCGTGCTTTTTGGTGGACACAACTCGGGTCATCTCATGCCTGTTTGTGCAGCTCTCTCCTCCGAATGATTCTTTTTCCTTCATATAATATGTGCTCAGATACCTGAGGATACCCAAGGACTGGTTTCTTCCCTGGCTAAGAAATCTCCAGCTCCTTCAGTCCTTCCATACGGGACAGAATTCACCATTCTGATGGGTCCACGTGGCATATGTATCTCTTAAGCATGGCACCCAGAACACAATAGGCACGGCCTGCGTGTTCTGATCAGAAGAGAAGACATTGGACACTTCACTAATGAAGCTTACAGTCGATCATTAAGGCTTTCAGTAGACGTGTCATCTGTCTACCTCGGGGCCTCGATGGGATCCCGTTATGTCAGGGCTTTCTCAGCCTGTGCTCGTGTGATGTGGGGCACCGTGTAGGTTCCATCTTGCTAGTTTGGGGTTATTAGATCTCTCCTGTTAGGATCTTTTTTATTTCTAGTTTTTGCCTTGGTCCCTGGTATTTGTTAACCAGAATTTGCGATGCCTTCGGAATAGTAATAATGATGATGATGTCCGATGCCACCACCTTTCTTTTGTGCTGCCCTGTAAAGTTTTCAAAACATTTTCACCTGTTATTTCCTTTGATTAAGAATGTTGAGCCGTACAAGGCAGTCTTAACACTGAGTGTTGTCTTGGATTTTAAGTCAGTTCACCAGCCTTGAGTGGACCAGAAAGTTGGTCTTCAACTTCCAAATGCCGTTCATTGCTCTGCGTTTTATCCCCAGCCGCGTAGAGAGATCATCAGTGCTTAACATAACTCTGCTGACTTTAAAATACTCCTCCCAGTAATTTGCATGGTTTATCTTATCCTGCAGTGTTCAGAGTGAACCCCTGTTGGTTTCTAGTGCTCTCCACTTCCTTGAATAACCCCTAGAATTTTGCCTACCCTCAACGTTAGCAACACTCTCTTTCTGTACGTGAAATTTAAGATGTTTATCTCCAGTCTTCTAATATTTTTTCTGTTCGCCAAGAATTCTCACAGATTGCTGGCCTTTATCCTGTAAGTAACCTGAGAGTTGTTTAAATATACCCCAGGAAGTAATTTGAATTCTTTTTCTGGGGCTCAAGATTAGAAGTTATTTAAAGTGACTCAGTACAATTTAATTAGGGTGAAAAATAATTACAATGTCATCACAACAGGAATATCTTTAGAAATAACTCACCGGTAGGTCATCCTAGTGTGATTTTATTTCGTGTGTCTACTATATACAACACAACAGTGAACATCTTTGTGCGTGACTGTGTTTAGAAACTTACTGAAATAGACAATGCATCACATGGGACCAAAAGCAAACAGTAAAAGTAACATTTCTGGCCATCTCTGCCTCCAGTTTCCCTCTTTGGAAGCAGCCATGGTTACCAGTTCCTTATGTATCCTTCCAGAAATATTCCAAGTATATTTTCATTTATATATTTTTCTCTCACAAGCTGTTCGTATACACTGTTTCAGACCTTTTGTTCACCTGTGTTGGGGATGGGTGCGTATCAGTACAGGGAGCCCCTCACTCTTTTCTGTGTAATAATTTAACAAGTCACCTTCCAAGGGGGCATTTCGGTTGTTTCCAGTCTTTGTTATTACATAATATATAATGAAACTCCCCCACACATGAAACTTTTAGAAGTGGAGGGTCAAACTGGGCTGCATTTTAATTCTGACAGATGTTGTCAAAGTGCTCTCCATAGAGATCTTATTGCCCTTTCACACTTCCATCCATAAGGTGTGAGGCCCCACTCCCACACCCTCCCTGACCCAGGGGGCTGTCATACTTTTAAATGTCTCCTCGTTTGACGTGTGAGAATACCTGAGGATACCCAAGGATCATTTGCATTCTCTTGTTAGGAGGGAGGTTAAATATCTCTGAAGTCTTTTGAGCCATTTGTGTTTCCTTTTCTTTGGACTGTCTCTTCGCATCCTTTGCCTTCTTGTGTGTATATTTGCGGGGGGGGGGGGGCGTTATTTTCTTACTGATTTATAGGAGTACTTTATGCATAAAGTAAATGAAGCATTTTGGATGTTTTGTAAGTGGTTTTCCCTGGTGTGTTGTCTTTTGATTTTGTTTATGGTATTTTTGTCACGCAGAAACTTCTGGTTTGGATAGAGTCAAGTGAATCTTTTATGGTTTCTGGGTTTTGTGGTAGATTTAGGACTTCTATAATCCTGGACTATTAGGGGAAAAACACATTTTCTTCGAATATTTTTAGGATCTCAGTACCTTTTTGATTTGGTGTTGTGGGTGTCAGATTTGCTTCTCTTGAGGCATTAGGATGAATTGCTAGGAAGGGAAATAAATGTTAGGTCGGTGGGTATAACAGCATTTCTCACAGGCTTCGACTTGCTCATGACGAGGTCCTAAGCACAGGATCTGGTGTGGTCCTCACTGATGGAGACGCCGGAAGCTGCACGGTTGCCAAGCAGCTCTTCCATCTTTTGGGGGACAGTGTTCGTCCCCAGGTCTCAGCTTTCCTTCATCTTCTTGCTCTGGACCAGCTGCAAAACCTCTCGTCTTTAGCATTGTTTTGCAAGTGTCAGTTCATTCTGGCCTTCAGTCCCAGGCAGGATCGAGTCAAAAATTGATGTCATTTAAAAACACGTTGGGCACCAAATGTCAGTCCCGGTGCGGGAGCCGCTGGGCCACACATTCAGGATGCGGGGCTGGCGGCTGGGAGCCGGCCACGGCCACGGTGAGAGCGTTTACACCGTGGAAATCTGCAAACACTGCACACCTGGGTCTGTTTTTCTTCCGAGAAACAGTTGTTAGGCAATCATCACGCCACTGAGTGCGGCCCTGGGCCACTCCTCTGTTTTTTCCTAACCTCTCCTTCCCTCCCTCCCCCCTTTCTCAGACGTGAGTGCGGATTCTGGGCCAGGCCTCGTGCCTCGTGTGGGGAATGAAGCGCTAGGCGGAAATAGCACAGCACCCACCGAGCTGATGGACTAACAAGCGAGGCGCACCTTAACTAATCATCATCACTTTTTAATTACAAACTGAGTTAAGTGAGTGGAAAGAATGGGAAATGAGAGAGAACAGAGAGCCTGGCCCAGACAGACTGGCCTCAGCGATGAGACCGACGCCTGAGGAGGAGAGAGGCAGAGGAGGGGGTGGGTGTGTGTGCCTTTCCCTCTGAGAGGGAGTGGCATCTGCAGGGCCTTGTGGCCTGTGGGAGCCTGGGGCTGACGGGTGCAGGATGGCTGGGAGCACGGAGATGGGGTGACTCATAGCCATGAGACGCTGAACTCAGCCAGCCGAGGGATGGGTAGGGAACGGGGGCGCCCAGGGAGAGAGCCTGTGGGGTGAGGAGAGGGCTGGCGCTGACCCTGCTTGGGGCCACAGACGGGCAGGGGGGAAGCCAGGCCCGCTGCTGCCGGAAGGAGGCCGCTGGCCCGAGGCGGGGGCCTACGGAGGAGCCGTGGAGAAGCCCACTGGCCGGCAGGTTCGGACCAGGCCTTGGGCAAGTGGGTCTGACCCTGTTCCCGGGCTGTTGATTGGCGAAGCACCGGCCCTGGAGGGTTCTAGCATCTTCTCTTGCCCTCTGGCTCAAAAGGGGAGGGTGCTAATTAAATTTCCACAGGGCCGAAGGACCCTGAAATGGGAAGCCATCGGCTAGAACTGACTTCATTCAGCCAGCTTCACCTGTGCCCAGCACCCAGTGTAGGTAAAAGTGTGCCCTGGGCACAGCGAGCTGTGGTGTTATCTTCGAGTCCAAAGTTCAGTTCAGGGAGGAGAACGAGGCTGGGGGTCATTGACGTGTCCAGAGCCGTAGCTGTAGGGTTAGAATGGCTCACCTGCTCACCCTGCAGGGTGTTCTTGCCTCCGCCCCAGGGGCCCCGCCCGGCGGGGGGGGGGGGCTGCCCTTTCTCTTCACCGTTACTGGCCAATCAGAGACGGCCCTGCTCCTGCCTGAGGAGGGGCGTGGCTGTGTGCTGTTACCTGCGGCTTCCGCGGTGGGCTGTGCAGACCTCTCGGGCAGTTTCCCTAATCTTTGCTCCCTCTGCCTCTGAGCCCACTTCCTGGAACCCTTTTCTCCGTCCTTCTACTTGCTGGTCCCTGTTCATTCTTCGGGTCCGCACGCAGTGCCCCCAGCACTGGCTGTGCGTCTGTCCCCGCTCTACCCACCGAGTCCTCAGCAGAAGTGTCTGAGCGCACCTGCGCTGGTGTCACGAGAAGAGCGGAGCTCTCTAGCTTGGCAGGTGTGGGCTATGACCCGTTCATCTGCAGGCGCCTCGCGGGTAAAGTGGGCTCAGGGCTCCCTCCCCTCCCCTCCAGGAGACGCTTGGAAATCTCAGATTCCTCTCCTCCTCTTCTGTGGGGTAAGGACCGGCTGAACGAGTCAGGTCAGAAATGCTTAGATGAGGAGGACCTGATAAGCCACATCTGGAAGGGTGGTTAATTCCATGCCGTTCCGAGGTGTCTCTCGCCTTCGCCCAGAAACTGATGACGTGGGAAGCCGGGTGTGCCCTTCAGACGGGACGCCCCAATGCAGGTGGTCTGAGGCGTCCCGCCAAGGTGGACCTCCAGGGGGTTTGTCTGAAAGACCCTTGAAGGGGTCGGCTGGTTTTCAGAGTTCTCATGTGAAAACAGAGCAGGCCTCTGGCCGCAGGGCTCAGGGATCTGAAAAGGAAAGGGGCTTCCTGGCCGGCGGGGGCCCCAGGATGAGGTGGGGTGCTCTGTCATTTGCGGCTCCACCTCCACCAAGGTCGTGGGCCAGACATCTGAGTCCGTGTCCTTCGATGGAGGACCGTCTACCAAGTTAGAAGTCTGGGTTAGCTGTGCTGGGGGGGAAGCGGATCGGAGAGAAAGTGGAATTGTAAAGCGGGGCAGAGGGTAACCCGAGCGTTGACCGCAGGCATCAGGGAGCTGCCTTCAGGGCAGGTGCAAACGGGGGAAGGGCCAGGCTGTGTAGAGAGGCCCCTGCCCACCTGGAGTGTTGTCCCTGCTGGGTCTGTAGGAGGCATTGACCCTGACCTCCGTGGTCCACAGACTTGGCTCTGCGGTCTCTGCTTCTCCCAGCGTTTACCCAGCGCAGGTCATTACATACAGGCTGACCCCCCCGCGAGACAAGTGGCCTAGAGATTCACAAGCCTGCCTTTCTGGGAAAGGGGGCAGGGTTATGGGCTGATTTAAGTGGATTTCCCCTACAACAAGTCGTTGCTGAAATAGAACACCGCCCGCGGGCTCTCAGGTCATCACTTGCACCATATGATGTGCCGTCAAACCCTCTCTTCTTAGGACTCATTTGGTTGCAAGTAATGAAAACAAATTCCAAATTACATTAATTCACAAAAATAGAAAAGAAATTGACTGGAAAGATGCAGGGATGGCTCAGGAAACCTAGGCCGGGATCTGAGACCAGAAAGTGGGACAGGGGTTGTTTCAGAGCCCTCGTGGAACCCACATCAGTTTCTCCTGAGATCAGCTTCCCTCCCGCCTCCGGACTGGCTTTTGCTCACCTGGTCCCTGGTCCGGCGGAGGCCAGCACCCCTCCGTCCAACACCAGATTCCTGGGCGCAGTTCCGGTGTCCAGCTGGGGCAGGGCAGGCGGGTTTCAGAGCACAGGGTGCAGTTACCCAGGGCGGGGAGACCCCTGCAGACCATGGGGCGGAGGTCAGCAGTAGCTGTTTTTCACTGGGGGGTGGAAGAGACTAGAGATGGATCTTTTTGGCAGTTAATGGAGGATAAATGAATATTGATGATTTAACCCTTAAATGCTTTAGACAAAGGACTCTTTTTCTTCTCAGAGACTCAGGCTGAAACTTACCCGGCCCCTTACGCTTCGTGTAGAGTTGGCAGGGACACCCCCCTGAGGCTTCTTTTCTGGAAATAGGTATAGATGCCCTCAGCTGTTAGCTCCAGAGCAGAGGGGGCTTGGAGCGAGCCCCTGCGCAGACGCTGAAACACGCGGCAAAGCATTGCCTCGCCCCCTGCCCCACGCAGGGCAGGTCTCCTGGTCTCTCCAAACCTTTCTTCTAGTCAGGACCAGCCACGAAACTTGTGGGGCCCCAGTGCAAGATGAACATGCAGGGCCCCTTGTTCGTAAACGATTCCCAAGACCCACACGGCAGCCGCAGAGCATTAAGCCACATGCGGCCCTTCTGAGCTGGGCCCTGCTCCTGGGGACCGCCCCCACTGCCTGTCACTGTTCACAGAGCCGGTGTCACCACCGCAAAGTTCATCAAGTGTTCCCCGCGCCTTTCTGCATCTTCTTCCCCATTTCACGTCCTTCTGCTTCTCCACTCCTTTGCTGTGTCTTTTTCTCGGTTCCTTGCAGCGAAAGTATAACTCACGTTTGCAGGGCCTGTTTTGCAGAGGTACAGCCCTAACCGGTTTAGTTCTGGGTGCATAGTTAGCTTAGGGCCTGCAGTGGCACCAAGGAGCCAGGAGGCTCCTTACATTGGAAACCCTGCTCCAGAAATGAGACAGTTTTCTTATCTGAGCAGTGAACCCATAGCTGAGTCACAGGAGCCTGTGGGAAGGAATGTCAAGTCATAAGAATGCGGGTTAAGTGTTTATCAGCCTTCTTTTTTTTTTTTTTTAAAGTGGGGAAGAGGGTCAGTCTTTGTATCACTTAATCCTGCTAGCATGACAGTCACACTTTATTTCTTAGTGTCATTTAAAGAGTAAGTGTAGGGCTTCCCTGGCGGTGCAGTGGTGAGGAATCCGCCTGTCATTGCAGGGGACACGGGTTCGAGCCCTGGTCTGGGAAGATCCCACGTGCCACAGAGCAACTAAGACCGTGCGCCACAACTACTGAGCCCTTGTGCCACAACTACTGAGCCTGTGCTCTAGAGCCCACGAGCCACAACTCCTGAGCCCACGTGCCACAACTACTGAAGCCCAGGCACCTAGAGCCCATGCTCCGCAACAAGAGAAGCCACCGCAATGAGAAGCCTGTGCACCGCAACCAAGAGTAGCCCCCGCTCGCCGCAACTAGAGAGAGCCCGCGCGTGGCAATGAAGACTCAGTGCAGCCAAAACTAAAAATTAAAAAAAATAAAGAATAAGTGCAAAGGAGACAGTGCGCTGTAACCCAGCCACAAGCCTCCAGGGGTCGTGTTACATTAAGGATGCTTAGGCGCCCAGCCCCACAATCTGCACCACAGACCGTTTCCTCCCAGATTAGATTAAAAGCTGCTTTTTCTGTGTGTTTAAAAGATGCTTTACAAATTGGGCACCGTTGGTTGCTTCACCCTGAGGAGCTCCACTGTTCCCAGATGGGTACACACGAGCATCTGCAGCAAACACAAAGTTCCTGTCCAACTTAAAAAAATTTTTGTGCAACTGTGGTAAAGTATACATAACATAAAACTGACCATTTTAACCACTTGTAAGTGCACAGCTCAGCGGCATTAAGTACCTTCTCAGTGTTGTGCAACCATCACCTCCATCCTTTCCAGAACTTCTTCATCTTCCCAAACTGAACCTCTGTCCCCATTAAACACTAACTCCCCTTCTTCCCCACCCCGGCCCCCGGCCCCCACCATCTAGTTTCTGTCTCTGTGAGCTTGACTACTTTCAACCCCTCCTGTAAGTGAAACCATTTTCTGTCCTTTGTGACCGGCATAGTTCACTGAGCATCTTGTCCTCAAGGTTCATCCACGCTGTAGCCCGTGTCAGGATTTCCTTCCTTTTTAAGACTGAACAGTAATAGTCCATTGTGTTTATACCACTTTTGTTTGTCCATCATCCGTCAGTGGACACTTGGGTGGCCCCCTCCTTGAGGTGCTCGTGACAGCGCTGCTGTGGACACGGCTGCTGCCCCACGTTTTGAAGACAGTTACATACAGCCCCTCCCCGCCGTCTGTGTCGGG
Source organism: Phocoena phocoena (assembly GCF_963924675.1). Classification (NCBI taxonomy): domain Eukaryota; kingdom Metazoa; phylum Chordata; class Mammalia; order Artiodactyla; family Phocoenidae; genus Phocoena; species Phocoena phocoena. The sequence goes on from NC_089228.1 coordinate 103,126,162, forward strand.
CCTGCCCCTGCTTCTGCTCTCGCGACATCTGCTCCGTGGCAGGCCTTGCTCCGCCCTGGGTAGTGACCCAGGTGGACAGAAGCTCGTCTGTGCCCAGAGAAGGAGCTCCTGGTACAGCCGAGACCAGTGTCAGATGGAGGGTTCTGGGCGTGGTGTGAGGCGGGAGCTGAGGCATGGGGCACAGAGGTGAACACACCTGGGGAGGTCTGTGCTCACCGTCCGGGGTGGGGGGGCAGGGGAGCAGCGCTCACGCCCAGCTGTCCACGCCGTGTCCTCGGGGTCCCCCAGCCCTTCCATCCATCCTCCGCCCTTGAAAACCATGGCCGTGGCCCTTCCCAGGGCTTCTGACCGAGGGCCTGTCCCTCTCGACGTGTCTGCCCTTGGGAGGTGCCAGCGCTGCGTGGTCCCCACCGCACCCGGGCCTCGGGGTCTCAGTGCCACAGCTGAGTCAGGCTGGTGATACCAGATCCGCAGAGGGCTTCAGGGACGTCAGGCGACCTGTCTGTGGCCTTAGCGGTGACCGTTCAGTCCTCAGCTCTCTCAGGACGGGTGCACTGCCTGGATTTCCCGTGTCTCCTAGCTACTCTCCTCCTGGTCTCCTGCGAGAGTCCTTTTCGTCGCTCACCCGTTAAGGTCGTTCCCGGGTGTCTTAGCTCCTTATGGGCCGAGAAACAAGCCCCACAGATGGGGCGGCTAAAGGAACACCCATTTAGTCCCTCACAGTCTGGGGGCTGGATGTCCAAGATCAAGGTGGCAGCGGGGCTGGTTCCTCCGAAGCCCCTCCCCTGGGCTTGTAGACACCACCTGTTCCCTGTGTCCTCACACGGTCGTCCCTCTGTGTCTGTGTCCTCATCCCCCCCTTACAAGGACAGCCCTGTTCAATCAGGGTCTACCTCAGTGCCCTCATTTTGAGTGAATTACCCCTGTAAGGGCCCATCTCCAAATAGTCACATCTGAGGAGCTGGGGGTCAGAACTTCAACACAGGAGAGTCTTTTTTGGGGGGGTGAGGGGACACAGTTCAGCCCGTAACAGCTGAGTTCCAGCACACAGCCTGAGGAGGGCGGCCCCAGAGCCCTGCCTGTGCCTGGTATGTCCCCAAGGCCCCAGGCCTGCGTGTTCCATCACCAGCAGGACTGGCCGTGTCCTCTGGTCTCTGATCTCCTCCACCCGCCTCGCCTCAGATCCCAGTGCTTTTGTCCTAAGTCGTAGCCGACTGGCTCTTTCGATTCCCCTGCTCAGTCTTCGCTGCGCTCCCTAGCCTTCAGGGCGGAGTTGGGCCTGGTTGGCGGGTTTTCACGGCCGCCGCCTGCCTCTCCTGCCACTGTCCCCACCGCCCAGCACCAGGACCCTGTGCTCTGGCCCCGACTCTTCCTCAGGCAGCCTCAGCCTTTGCACATGGTGTCCTCCAGCCTGGAGTCCACCTGCTGGTCACCCCGCCCCTTCTCCAGGCCTTTCGCTGTGCCTCCGTTCCAGGCCCAGCTATGCGCCCTGGGTGCCTGGCCCTGGTAGATGCTCGCCACGGTGAAGGTGGCTGGGGGCTGTGGCCCTGCCAGTGTGGGGTGTTAGCCGAGTTGATTCTAGGACGGCAAGAGTAGAAAGGGGAGGACAGAATCACAGGTCAACTCAGGCCTGAAGTCCAGGTTCAAGGAGCTGTTGAGGACCATAAAGGGTGATGTGATGTATCTCGAGTAGCAGCTCATCAAACTGGAATTCAGCCTGGGCTCTGGAGCACATTATGTCGGTTTTTTTGCGGTACGCGGGCCTCTCACTGTTGTGGTCTCTCCCGTTGCGGAGCACAGGCTCCGGACGCGCAGGCTCAGGGACCATGGCTCACGGGCCCAGCCGCTCCGCGGCATGTGGGATCTTCCCGGACCGGGGCACGAACCCACGTCCCCTGCATCGGCAGGTGGACTCTCAACCACTGCACTACCAGGGAAGCCCCACATTATGTCTTTAAGCCAGTGTTTTTCAGAACTTTTAGTCACAGAGTCTTTTCTTCTAATGGAAGCTGTGTATCGACAGAATTGGTCTTTCTGGATCTACAACTGGGGGCAGAGGTGGTGTCTGGAAAACCTAGACTCGCTTGGGGAACTTTGGGAAATACCTGTAGGACCCAGGCACCAGCTGCTTAAAAAAGTTCTAGGACATCCCCACGTGGTGCGGCTCTTCCCCAGCGGACATGTGGCCGTGTCTGGAAACACTGTGGTTGTTACGCAGAGGAGGGGTGCTGCTGACATCTGGTGAGCAGGGACCAGGGATGCTGCTGTACGTGGTACGAAGCATGGGACCGCCACCCCCAGCAGCGAAGGGTGATCCAGCCCCAAATGTCCGGAGCGCCAGGTCTGAGACGTCCTGGTCTAAGCTAGTGTGGACGTTCGTTGTGTTTCCTGACCCCACCCAACAGATGGCCATGGCTTAGCCCGTCTGAGACCGACGCTCCCCTGTAAGACGGGCAGGAGCTGCAGAGTTGCCAGGAATGACCACTCAGTTGGGCGCCCTGCCCCGTGGAAGAAGGGTCTGCGAGCACACGCGTGCAGTCAGCCGAGCCTCAGCCCGCCCGCGGCCAGGCTCCTGGGGCAGGCACGTTATGAAGCACCCGCCCGTGCGTTCTACCTGTAGATGGATGTTGCTGACGACCCTGTCACTTGTTCAATAGGCCCTTTGAGCCTCTGCCTAGAATAATGGTTCATTACTTGAAAGGGAAACATTTATTTGCAAGTAAAAGGTATTTATTTTCTAAATGGCTCTAATTCGGACTAGCCTTTTCCATAATTCCCATTAAGGTGGTTTGATAGCGTTTTCAGGGGCAGGCAACGAGAGCTGCCCCGTGGGACACAGACACCAAGCGCTCGCGGCCGGAACAGAGCGCGAGCACGTTTACAGTATCAGAGTAACTGAGCAGGGCGACCCCCCTCGGCGCAGGCGGTGAACCTGCAGTGGTCCTAGTGTGACAGCCCCCATGACACGTGTCCCTCCGGAAGTCAGCCTGTTGGGGGGCGGTCACTGCAGCAGCTGGCCTGGGGCCTGTCAACTCACCGGAGCCGACCCCGGGCCCCATCTGCCCGTCTTCCCCAACCAGCAAGATCTTTCCCTCCTTAGATGCTCACAGCGCCATCTGTCTGTCCCCACCTCACTCTCCTCTTTCTAAGGGGTCTGTGCTCGGCATCCTTGGGGTCCCTAGGAAAGAACCCTCCAAGGCTGCGAGCGGGGAGACCTCACCGAGTGTTCTGGGGCCGGGGAGTGTCTTAGCTGGCTCTCAGAAGTAACGTTCAAATGGGAAATAAAGATGCCTTGACCAGCGGTCACCCAGTGAGAGGCAGAGAAAAGTGAGAAGGTGACGTGTCTTGTTGGGGCCTGTGCACAGCCTGGAAGCTTCTGGAGCTGTCGCATGGTGGGCCTGTGATCAAACCTTCTAGGTTCCAGGGTAGGGTTTTGTGTTATTTCATTGTAAAAGGAGATTTATTTTTAATCTTTCTTTCTGGGAAGTCCCAGAAGAAGCTGCTTTTCAAAAATGGATATCATCAGGGTTATGAGAGTATTTGGGGTTTTTTTTTTGTTTTTGTGTGTCTGCTGATAACAGGTTTGAATTGAATTGAATTGTGGTTTAAGTATAAGCAGTGGTTTCTCTCCTTAGTTTCTCACCTGCCATCCTGCTTTTCCCCATTTGTAACTCTAGTCCTCTTTTGACTAGAGTTTTGACTAGGGTCTCAGACACGTGATTAAAGGGAGGGTGGCGAAAAAAGAAAAATTAGAGCCTTGGTTGTGGGTCTCGCTCCAGCAGCAGTTTGGGGGAAACTGAAATGACCTGAGCAGGCAGGGGTGACCAGAATTTAAAGGCTCAGTTTATGACACCAAGAGTAGGTTTCTCTGTCTCCAAAAGGCAATTTCCCCCGTCGAGGGGGAGGCCATGATCCACAGTCTGATGGAATCTGTGCATAGAGCAGAGGTGGTGGCCTAATCTCATCTGGTTCCCATTCACGTGGGGAGGAGACCACAGGAGGAAAGTCCAGAGGGTATGTCATTCAGATGTTTGCTGGGCAGCTCTGTTTGCAGAGTGCCGTGTTGAGAGCCTGTGAGGCATGCCCTGAGGATCGGGTGGTCCTGGGAGACCGGGGAGAAGGAGGGCAGCTGGGCAGGGGGGGAGCCTGAGCAGGGGGTGGCAGTGGGGTGGGGTGGAGTGTGTGTGTCGGGGGTCAGTCCTGGGTGGCAGGAAGTGGGAAGGAGCTCTTGTTTAAACCAGGAGGAGATAAGGCACAGAGCTGTGAAGGTTTGAAACCTTGGGCATCAGTAGGGATGCTGTCCGCTGCAAACAGCAGAAAACCTCAGATCACAGTGAGTTCTGAAATATGCAGGGAAACTTAAGACATTTCCGGAAGTCAGGGATGGGCCGGGCCCCAGTCCACAGTCTTTTCTGCGTCTCTTCCTGGCCTTCGTCAGTGGTGGTTCATCCTGACACTGTGTAGTGAGAGGCTAATACTACCTGGGCTGCCGTAACAGAGCACCACAGACTGGGTCTGAAACAGCAGGATTTGTTCATCACGGTCTGGAGGCTGGAGGTCCAAGGTCAAGGTGTTGGCAGGGCTGGTTCTCCCGAGGCCTCTCTTGGCTTGTAGATGCCGCCTCCTGCCTGTGTCCTCACAGGGTCATCTCTATTTGTGTCTGTGTCCTGATCTCCTCCTCTTCTAAAGACACCGGTCGTATTGGGTTGTGTCCCACACTAACGACCTGTTTTAACTTAATCACCTCTTGAAAGCCTTGTGTCCAAATTCAGCCACATCTGAGGTGCCGGAGGTCAGGGCTTCAACAGATGGCTTTTGAGGGGACACGATCCAGCCCGTGGCCAAGTGCTGAAGTCCTCGTGTTGGCAAGGTGAACGCACCCTGACGGTGGCTCTCTGAGGCTCCAGCCCCCTCCTGGCCTGGGAAAGAGGGAAGGACAGCGTCTCCTTGCAGCTTGGAGCGTGGGTCCTTCTCTCTCACCTGCATCCCTCAGGTCGCATACCTGCCCGGGACCAACAGCACCCACCAGGGGTGCCCTGTGTGCACCAGGGACGCCCCTTCCCCGAGTCACGTGGGGCGGGCATCTACACAAAGCTGGGTTCAAGACGAGTGGGATCGGGGAGAAGAGGGGCTGTGTGCAGAGGACCCCGCACTGTCTCTGGCAGGTGAGCAGAGGGTGGGAGGTTTGTGAGCCAGGTCGTGGCAACATGTCCCAGCCGTGGGCTGGCCACTCTGGTGGGCCACTCACTTCTCCCTCCTGTCATCAGCATCTGATAGGTGAGGGACCCAAGGCTTAGAGGCCAAGGGGCTTGGCCAGGGACGCGGCGTTCCTAATCGACGAAGCTGTCATCCCAAACACGTCAGTCCCGCTCCACCACCTGTGCTCCCTCCATAACACCAGCACCCCTCCGCTCCCCCCCCCCCGCCCCGTTTCCAGAAGACAGACCGTGTGCCGGCGGAGAGGAGGTCCGGGGCCACCAGCGTCTGTGCTGTGCGTGATGGCACCCGGCCACAAGGGGTGGGCAAGGGGCAGACCAGACTCACTCGCGTATCAGGTGACAGGAGGGGGCGGGCACGGAGCCTCAGAAAGTCCAGGGCGGCAGCAGGCTTGACTCCCCGCGGGGGCCCTGAGGGAGGGTCTGTCCAGGCCTCTGGAGCGGCCTTGGTCCCTGGCGTCCTGGGCTGGGATGCACCCGTCCAGTCCTGCATCTCCACCTGGCCTCCCCACATGTCTTCACGTCATTGTCCCTCTACCTGTGTCTCTGCTTCCACGTTTGCCCATTTCCTAAGGACACCAGTCATGCTGGATGAGGACCCACCCTGATGATGTCATTTAGCTTCCTCTGCTCTGTGAGGACCCTTCCTCCCACAGTCACGTCCTGAGCCGCCGGGCTGAGGAGTCACTTCGCCAGCTCTTACTGGGGGGACGCGGCTCAGCCCACAGTGGGGTCCTTTCAGGAAGACAGAGCTGCTTATCCCTGCAACACGGGTGATTCTGTCCTTCACGTCAGTTTTGCAAGAAGAGTGCTTTTCCAGCCCCTTTGGTCTGTTGTAGAATGATGGATCTGCAAGCAGGTGGCTGCAGTGGTTGGAATCCAGGTGGTGACAGAGGGGGCAGGTAACAGGTGGCTGCAGATGGTGGCGGGAGTGCCTGTGGCGCTTTCACGGTGAGGGAGAAGGGGGAGGGAAGGAGGGGAAGGGGCCCTGGAATAAACAGCACCTGTGCGAGTCGCTCACTCTGCCCTGAGCTCTTGGCCTGGAGATCGTCTCCTTGAGCAGAAGGGAAAGTACAAACAAACGCTTTCCCTCCTGGAGGGTCATCCAGCCCTCTGGGCTCTGCCACAACCCCTGCGTCTCCTTCCCCTTCGCCGCCTGTCACCAGAGAGCTGCCGGAGCGGGGAGGACACGGAAGCCCCGTCAGCTCTGGGTGCTGCTTCCTCATCTTTGGGGACCCGTTTAAAACAATTTCCCAGATTTTTTTAAACGGAGATACAATTAACATACGGTAAAATGGGCAGATTTTAAGTGTATAGTTCAGTGGGTTTGGACCCATTTATCTGCCCCTTAACCACCACCTGAATTAAGCCGCAGTGCGTTCCCCCGCCGTGGAGAACTGCCCCCTGCGCGCCTCCCATCGCCTCCCGCCCCCGCCAGCAGCCGGCGTGTTACTTTCCCTCAGCACAGCTGGGTGCCGCCTGGTGCAGAACGTGGCAGACGTGGACACGTGCAGGACGAGGCCTGCGCGTCTGCCGCTCGCACCTGCGCACGCGTGAGCTCCGCCCACGTTCCCACCTCCGTCAGTCGTCGCTCCTGGTCCGCCCTCCACCGCTCGCGTCACCGCGTTCGGGTTCTCCCCTCACCTGCCACTGGACTTTGGGGTGTTTTCCTGTTAGTGGCCGATACACGTAGACTGCCATGACAGTGAAATTCAGAACTTCGCAAGCCCTGCCTACTCGTTACCTTGCAGTTCTAAGACGTCCAAGTTGACAGAATCGGAGCAGCTAGTGGGAGGTCTTGACTTACTCATAATCAGGGTAGGTTTCCCTCTTTCCCTTCTCTTCCTGGGGGTCGGAAGCAGGAGCGCGGAGTGCCTGTGGGGGAGCAGCTGTGGCCTCCAAGCCGCAGGAATCCAGATGCAGTTTCCAGGGCCCAAGGGTGATGAGGAGGCCCCCGAGGAGTGGGGCTGGGGGCGGGGATGCGTGTGGGCGGGGATGCACGTGGGCGGAGGGAGCTACACCTGGACAGGCCGCGGCCATGACCCTAGCGCGGGTACCAGGAGTGCTGTGGTTTTCCACCGCAGCCCCAGGGGGCTTGGAACAGCAGGACCTCCTGCCACATGTGGGACCCCAGCCGGGAGCCCCGCATGCCTCCTGGCTCAGGAAGACCTTGGTAAGCCTGGTGAGGGCTGACGGCTCTGGGGTTAAAGGAGCTTGGGAGCAAGAGGCCAAACGAAACAGACGGTGCGTCTGCCATCTCCCAGCCACGGCTGAACACAGAGCGGCGGCCCCGTGTGTAGGGACATTTGTAGGAAAGGGCAAGGGGAATTCTCTTCGCATGGACCTGCCCAGGGGAAGGAGGGGGCTAGGGGAGTGTTTCCCAGCAGGGCTGGGGCGTGGGAAGGGAATCATCCCTACCAACCTCTCCCCTCCGCCTACAGACTTCAAAGGAAGCAACGAAGTGCAGGCAGACGGTTCCCACCATTTTTGAACCTCCAAAAACATGGCGTTTTCCCCAGGGTTTTCACGTTTGTCCGTGTTTGCGTGCCGCTGGGCATTTCGTCGGGCAGAGTGTTTGCATCCGTGCCTGCGCGTCGTCCAAGGTGAACTGCGCTCGTGTTGAAGCGGGTGAAGCCACCACTGATGCACTTGTGTTGAGACGGCAGTTTAGGGACTGCAGGCTCCGCCATGTTCATCAGAGAGAATGCGTTTATCCTGATGGCTGTTGAAGTTACTGAGCCGAAGGGGAAGGCGAGAGGCGGCTTTCTTGGGCCTGGGTGGGTGGTGTTCTGAACGGCACTTGAGCCCAGTAGCCAGGAAGCTCGGTTCCTTTAGGTTTTGTAAACGCAGCCCCATGATTTGAAAAAAAAAAACAAAAGACCTTGTGAAAAATGATTTTACACCTGGCTTTTTCACAGTCTCGACTTGACCGCAAGCACCGCGTGGTTGTGAGAACCGGGGCTGGTCCAGCAGTGACACGGTCTCGTGCTCGGGGGCTGTGCTGACTGCAGCAGGGCGGGGGGAAGCCGCTAGGCTCGGGCAGGAGAGCTGGGTCTCCATGCTGGGCTCTTCACCACTTTTCCACTCAGACCTCCGGCTCCTGGACCCTAATTTCCGAGGTGGAGATGCCGCTTAATGCGTAGGCTTTGCAGGGATGAAAAGGGAACGACCCACACGCAGCCTCCGTCTCCACAGGGTGAGACCCGTGCTTCATCCGAGCCCTTTTCTTGAGGAGCCCCCATCGGGGCTGGGAGGGTAACTGCTCTGACGCATCGTGCCAATCGCCGCAGTTTCCCAGCCGTTAACTCAGCATGTTTAAAACAAGACGTCTGGAAGGTCTCAGGACAAAATTACGATCAGCCCTGGCAAATGAGCCTTCATGGCATGCGGCAGCCACCTGAGCCGCGGCCGCGCGTGGGGACCCTGCCTTCTCACCTTAAAACATCTGGGCAGCTGGTCTCAGCTAAGAGGTAAAGCAGCTCCTACCAAGGTACACGTGATGATAGAGCTAATCCTTCTCCTTGGGGCCCATCCATATCCTGCAGCCTGTTCATCGGTGGCAGATGTGCGGCCTGCACGCTCGTGCCCACCCATCGGTGCGTCTGTAGAAAGGCTGGAGCCTGCTTGGTCGGCGCCGCACCCCCTGGTCACTCTCTCCCTTTCTCTCCTCCCCCCTCCCCTGAACAGCGGGCTCGGGGATTTGGTCCCCTTCCTCTGAAAGGCTGCCAGGCTGGATCAGGGTGTTTCTAACAAGAGCAGCATCAAGGAAGAGCCAACATGAGGTTTGATTTCAGTTGACATTTGAACTCCATTTAAAGGTTGGTTTTGATGCGTTCCCCTCTGTAACGTGGGGTGCAGGGCCTCCGGGTCTGCCCCTGCCCCGCTTTCTCCACTCACCTCCTTACCTCCTGCCCGGCCGAGAGGGAGAGTCCTAACTGAACAGAGCCCCAGGCCCTTTGATGTGCTCTCACAGCGCCTTAAGTTCAGCTGTATTTCATTTCTTACTCACGGCCTGTTTTCCACCCTTAGACTCTCGACAGCAAGGACAGCACTTTGCACTGTTATTTCCTGGGGTCTGGCACACAATAGTGACCAGTAAACAGCCATTAAATATGGAAGCTGTGCCACCCTCTGAATACACAGATGAGTCCCCGATGGGCCTGGACCAGGGTGCTGGCCGCGGGTGGGGATGCACAGGGAGGAACCTGTTTGCGTAAGGACAGAACCTAAGCACTGGGAGCCTGGCTTGAGCATCGTGGGAAGTGAAGCCCAGGGGAGGGAGCAGGCGACTGTGAGGGACACAGGACTGTCACGCTTCCTCCTCTCATGTCTCCCCACAAGGAATGGTCTGGGCCTCGGAGAAGCTTGTCCTGAGGCTCTAACCCATAAGGCTGAGAATCCGTAAGCTGGAAGTGGCTGCCCTAGGGCTTCCTGCTCTTCAAGGGGGCATCCTCTGTGTGTGAGTTAAACAGAACCCTGACTAGTCACAGCTTGGGTTTATCACTGTTAGAACAGGAACACAATTTTGTCTCACTTTTTTTTTTGGTAAGATATGTATGAAATAAAACACCGTTTTAACCATGTTTAAGTATGTAGTTCACTAGCGTTAAGTGCATTCACGTTGTGGAGCCATCACCACCATCCGTTTCCAGAACTTTTTCATCGTCCCAAACTGAAACTCTGTCCCCATTGAACACTAACTGCCCATCCCCCCTCCCTCTGTCCCAGCATCCACCCTTCTACTTTCTGTCTCTGTGAATCCGACGGCTCCAGCAACCTCTTATAAGTGGAATCAGACAGTACTTGTCCTTTCGTGACGGGCTTATTGCTTTGAGTGTAATGTCCTCAAGCTCATCCATGGTGTAGCCTGTGTCAGAATTTCCCTCCTCTTTAGGGCTGAATAATATTCCATTCTGTGTACACACCACATTTTGTGTATCCATTCATGTGTCTATGGACCCTTGGGTTGCTTCAACTTTTTGGCCATTGTGAATAATGCTGCTTTGCACAGGGACGTACAGATGTGTGTTTGTGTCCCTGCTTTCACTGCTGTTGGGTACGTAGACTGTGTCTTGAAGAGGCCGTAGGCACCACTGGACTTGGGCTGACTGGGCACCCTCCTGCGGGAGGGGCAGCAGTGTCCAGTGCGGGCACCCTCCTGCGGGAGGGGCGGCAGTGTCCAGTGTGGGCACATGTCCTTTCAGGGAGGGTGAATTGTACACAGTGATTGCTCTTTGCTGTCATTGAGCTTCTACATGTCAGCTCCTAAGAGTATTGCATGTTTGTCCATCTGTTACTAGTTAGCCGTTATAATCTCTTCCAAAGACAGAGAAACATAGTTATTGTTTTTATGTTCTCTGATCAAAGGTAGAAAACAAATTCCTCTGTGTACTTTGAATATCCTTTGACACATATGCATAGCAGCCCTCCTCCCCTCGTGTAGATGCCGGGGTAACCAAAGTGTCTTACCCCAGGCTCAAAATCCCAGAATTGTCATATTATCATTTGCGTGGTGATCGTCTATTAGGTCGTAGGGCAAACAAAATATGCATGGCAACATCTCTTATTCTGCAGTTCAAAATATGCCCTTCAAAGTGTGTGTGTGGGATGTCCAAGGCCTCCTGAGTTTGGGAAGTGCAGCCACAGAGCCCCCTGTGCAGGATCCATGGTGTGCAGTAACAGTAAAGGCTCTGAGAAGTCCTGCAAGGTAGACTCCATCTTCCCTCTGACTGTTACTGCAGACGAACACCTGTTGGTGCCCTTTCACGCACCTTCAGAAAATGCCTCAGCTGCTGACTTAGAAGTGAATGCGTATTAAAGATGCAGCCCCACAGGGGAGCACAGCCCAGCTGAAGGTTTCATTTATGGACCGTTCCCTCCTCTCTGCTTCCTGTGTGCCTTGGAGAGAGGGGAAGGAGTGGGGAGGGCCCAGTGGGTGGCCTTGATGGCCTGCGACAAGCTTTGTAAAATCCGCTCTCGAATCAGTGGTTGATGGAGGGTTCACTTGGCAGTCTGTGAAGCGTACCTTTCCAGAGCATGCCTTAGGCTGGGATGGAATTCAGCTGCCCTGGCTTGATTAGCAGGGCCACACCCACCAAGGCCCGAACGCGATGCAGTTAATACCGTTGCAGGAAAGAGCCTGGTCTCCAGAGGTTCACGGAAGGGGCTGCCGCACAAGTTCCTGCGTGCTGTACTTCCAAACGCATCCATAGCAGAAGACACCGTCCCAGGCCCGTCCCCAGTATTAAAGCCCGTGGGCTTCTGACCGGGCTGGCGGGTGAGCAGGCTGAGAACATCCACGCAGCCGTGGGGGCCCTGTGAGGGAGGCCACCTGAGGCCCAGTCTGGCCACTCGCAGCCGCTTCGGCCTGAGGGGTCTCTGCCCCCTCCTTCCCCTTCCAGCTGAGTCTGTTCTCCGCTTCCCTTTGCCACCCAGCCCGGCCCGATGTGGGTCCCTGGGGTCTGTCCTCAGGACAACTGGCTCACGGCAGTGGGTGGCACCCCTCGAGGAGCTGTTTCTGGCTTTGGCTTAAGGATGCTTTGAGTTTTATTCGAGAAAAATCTTGGAGAACTGTCTGTCTTCTGTTAACTTGTCCCTCGGGATGTCGGAGGCCCCTGGAGTGGATGGCAGGGGTCCTTTCTCGGGCCTGTATCTGCATGTCCTTGTCCCGCTGAGCCCCGGGCAGCTGGAAACAAACTGCACTGTCACCTTTGGCTGTCACATTGCCAATTCTGCTCAATGTTTTGGGGAGATTAATAGTTGGTTCAAGGGAAAAAAACGTAAACACCCTTTTGGGTGTGATAGTGTCGCTAGCTTTTGAGAACCAACCTCCTTTTTCTCCTTTGGGTCAGAAACAGTATATTTAATGACTGTCTGTGGGACGTCTGGGACGTGGGGCTAATGTTGTCCTGTCTGCAGCTGATGAGATCGACGCGAAGGGCATCACGTCCGAGCTCTGGGGAAGGACGTGAAAGGCGTGTAGACCCCGTGTGGAAGGGTGCTGGCTTCCCGTCCAGTCCCTCCCCACTGTGGGCACAACTGTGCCCTGGGGGCATCTTCTGTGCTTGCCTCTCCCACTTTCTATTCTGTGCAGAGAGGATGTACAGCTGTGCAGAGAGGATGTACAGCTAGGAAATACCCCTTCATTTGGATCAGTTAGGGTCAGTCTCGGTGAATAACGCAGACTCTCTAGCAAAACTCTTTTTGAAAGTAGTTTTATTAGCTCTCCTTCAGGTGTTACTCACCCACAGACATAAGCCCCAAAGGAGCTGCTTAAGTGACAGAATTAATGAGCAATAATCACCAGCACCTGCCTTATATTAGTTTTGACTCATAACAAACCTATATTGCAAGTTTTATGACTCCTATATCATAGATGTTGCAACTGAGGCCCCGAGGGGTGAGGTAACTCACCCGGGTCACGTGACTAGAATGGAAACTCGGGTCCATCAGCTGAAAATCTGTGCTCTCACCTCCGTGCGGCTGTTGCCTTCCGGCCCAGCCCAGCCCACCCCACCCTCCATGTGGGTCTCTGAATTCCAGGCCTCCTGCAGGCTCTTGTTTATCTGATGACGCTCTTCTGCGGAGAGCCTGGTAAGCTATAGCCCAGCCCAATAACAGCAAAGGAAAAGGCCAAATTGGTAAAAATTCCCCAACTAGTGTTCTACTAGACCTTTTGTGAGTCCAGCAGCTGAGGGTTCTGTGTACCTTGTTTTAGCAGGCTGGTGTCGGCTGTCTTTGTGGAAAAGGTGACCATTTAGACTCACATGTGTGCTGGCTTCTAACTTGAGTCAGACACAGCAAACAACATCCTTGTTTGAAGAGGCCGTTTTGCCTAATATTATTCACGTCCTTTCAAGATGGTGAGACCGATGTTGAAACAGGGAGAAAACTGGTTTAGCTTCTCAACTGCCCTGATTTATTATTAAAAAAAAAAAAAAAAAAAGTGACTGTTGGACAAGAAGGCCAAGAGTTGGTCTCAATTAGAACGTTGAGATAATTTTTAAAAATTCTTTATGTTGTAAGGGCTTTGGACCAGAGTGAACGTGGTGCCGACAGATGAACGTGAGGTTGGGAGCTGGACCACACACCTCTGTCCTGCTCGGCAGTGATGGGCTTGGGCGGTTTGCATCAGGGCCACCTGTGAGGAAGTGAGATCTTCCACAGCAGCCTGAGCTGGGGTCCAGCAGCCCCAGGATTTTTTTTTTTTGCGGCATGCAAGATCCTAGGTCCCGGACCAGGGATCGAACCCATGCCCTCTGCAGTGGAAACAAGGAGTGCTCTGGACCGCCAGGGAAGTCCCCAAGATTTTTTTATTTTGAGCAAGTTACGTCATTTCTCTAGGCTTCAGGCTTCTCATTTCTAAAATTAGGAGGTTGACCTTGACTTTTCCCAGTATTTCGGTACTAAAATTCTATGAAAAATAAGATACTGGGATATTATTTTTAATAGATGCCTTTGAGTACATACCTGCTGTTCGCAGGGACTTTACCAGCTGTTTTTGTTTAGTCGTCGTGACAGTGAAGTAACGGCAAAGGTTGTCCTGCTCCCACAGTAACGCTTTGCTTCCTCGTACCTGAGGTCTTCTGAATACCAGGCAAGACACATGCTGCAACCGAGAACAGTTTTGTATAAACCACAGAATTGTTTCTATTTGCATGAACAAGGGCTGCTTCTTTGAGTTTATTGAGGTGGGGAAAGAACATGAGTTTTAATCAGACATGGGTTGATAATCTTCTGCTGAAAAACCACTTGACTTTGGACTAGTTGCTTCCCCTCTGCCTCAGCTTCCTCATCTGTAAAGTGGACTCAGTGGTCATAAGCCCGTGTTAGAGGGCTGTCTCGATGCCGGATAAGATGCTTAGTCAAAGCAGCCAGCAGAGCACAAGACCATGGCAGGCGCTTAACAAATGTTGAGACGATACTTAATTTATGTAACCGATTTGTTCTATTAAGAGAGAATTATTCATTGTTTGAAATAAATGTCTCATACCCTGTATTCTGTGGGCTTTTATAATGAAACTAGAATTCTCTTCCCCTTGGGGAAAATTACTAATGGTGAAAAGTGTGGCGGAAACACTTAAAAACTATATTGCCCGTATAAATGTTGTATAATACGTAATTACGTATTAATTATTTAAATCCTGTTTGAAGAAATAATCACGGAGAGAAAGAGAGTTGAGAAGGTGCATGGCACAGGGAACACAAGCAAACGCAGAGCACGTCCACTTCCGGAGTGGCAGCTCCACGTGCTGTCCTGCCCCATCCCAGCCATCAGCTTAGAGACTGAGGACGTGGTCCCTTTCTTCAGGGACTCACGGTCGAGTGCCGAGGTCGGCAGACTTTCCCTGTGAAGGGCTGAATAGTGGACATTTTCCGCTTTGCAGGCCGTGTGTTCTGTGTTGTCACCCCTGTGCTCGGCACAGGCACTTGTGCGCTAGCAGAGACGGGCCCCCATCGAACTCGACGTGCAGAACAGGGGGCAGGGCCACATCAGGCCTGCGGGCTGTAGTTTGCCAACCCCTGAGCTGGTGCAAGAAAGATTTGTAAGCAGCAGGCAATTATGTTATGTTCTGACAAATAGTCTGGGTGTTTATCCTGAGTACAGGTTGTCACAGGAGTACAGAACAGGGGTACTAGGAAGAGGAGAGCTTCTCAATTGACTTGATTAAATATATGGAAACGTGTTCTTTGTATCTTTCTAATTTTCTACCCCTTGTAATTAATTGTGTGCTTACAAAACCACTGTATGCCCATCGAAAGGAATAACGCCAGGAGTACGTACAGAAAGGCTGCCATTCTCCAACCCGCAGGTGATCTACAATGTTGAATAATTTTGGTTGAAATGAGTTTTATCCATTGAGCCAGGAAAATCGGGGTGTGCATGGATATCGCAGGACAGGCAAAGGGCCCTGCGGCTTTTGGGGAGCTGGGGGTCCCCTGGCGTGGCTGGACCCTGGCAGGGCAGAGAGGTGAGGGATGACTCGGCCCAGAGGCACTTCTCAGGGCTGAGAGAAGTCAGGGTCACAGCTGCCAGGCAGTGGGGAGGGACAAGGCATTTGTCTCCGCAGGTAAAAGATAATTTTCCTTCTGCCTCTTGAGTTCTTCTCGATTGATCACCTGGTCATCACATTCTTCTCGTTCCAAGGATTCCCTGACCCTGCTGTCCAAAGGTCTCCACACGTCGCTCCTTTCCAGGATTAGTGGGGCTCGTTTAAATGTTAAAGTCCAGTTTTGTTCCCACGCAATACTAAAAGATCTCTTCTAGTAACACATGTAGCAACTGTTTCATTTCTCGCTAAGAATCTTTCAGTTACTTAATATCAATTACGTGTGAGAAGCCGGTGTGTTGAATTCACTTAAGGCCTGAATAGTTCCCTGGGGTTGAATGTTCAGGGCAGTGGAGTTTTTTGTTTTTGTGTTTTTTCTCTCTTTCTGGCTTTGCAATAGTCCTCTTTAATGTATAGGGTTTACTATCAATTTCCCTTCTTAGAGGTAGTAAAATAGGCATTGCAGGATTTGGAAAGACTCTCCAAGGTTTCGGTTGATAGAAGGTCGTTGCTTATTTACCGTCTCTGCTGCCTGTGGATCATAGATTCAGCATCCCCCAGTGCCATAGTGGGCATTATGGCCCACTCATAAGGACGTTTGCTAACGTAAACCTCTGCTTAGGACTGTACAGTGTTCCTTGTTTCCTTTCAGAAAAAGTAAAGGAAAATTGAGTGCCTCGTGTTACCTCGCAGAGATGATCCTACATCCACTACTCAGGGCCTGTTTAGGTGGTTAATTTTCTGTTTCCTTTTTAAGGTAGCTTCTTAAATTTTTATTTATTTTTTAAATTGAAGTGTAGGTGATTTACAATGTTGTGTTAGTTTCAGGTGTACAGCAAAGTGATTCAGTTATACATAATATATAGGTATATATCATTATATTCTTTCATTCTTTTCCATTATAGTTTTTTACAAGGTATTGAATATAGTTCCCTGTGCTATAAGAAAGAGGTTTTATACTTCCAGCCCTTTAAAAATGGTCAAATTCAGTAAGAACCGGGAAAGCCCCCAAAGGCGACAGGTTGAAGCAGTTGTCACATCCATCTCTCTTCCTCCACACCAAGGTGGTACTACAGCCAAAGTACAGCAGGCGTAAGAGTCGTCACTGGAAGAAAAACAGAACAAGACCGATCACTGAGTAAGGGTTAGGGTGAGTCTAAAATTACTACACTAGTCCAAAACGGGGCTACGCGAGGTTGAAGAAGTTCACCAGCTTTGACAGTGTGGTCTTGGACCGGTTTCCTTTGCACGAGGAGAGAGCAGGTTTGCTGGTCTCTTCCATGGAGCACCCACAGGCTCACAGTAGGTTTTTGGTTCAACTGTTTCCCTCAACGTGCTGTGTTTGGGTTTTTGGCACCAAGTTGGTTGGGGAAAAAGAAAGTGGAGGAGCCATTTGAGCAGCAATTAATGAAAAACAGGGAAACAAAACTAAAAAAAAAACCCAAAAACCTCCCAGTGTATCTGGCAAGGTCATTCATTATGTCATTTAAGGAAGCTCGAGAGAGTGCCAGCCCTAACTGGCAGTTATGTTGGCTGCTGTGAATCTCCTAAAATTGGAGGATGAACTTAGAGGCAAAAAGCAGAGAACAATTTGGGGTTTTCAGAATATGCAGTATTTCTTGAATTTTGATAGCATCTTTAGGGAAAAAAAATCCAAATACTACTAGATTAAAAAGAACAGAAACAGGGCTTCCCTGGTGGTGCAGTTGTTAAGAATCCGCCTGCCAATGCAGGGGACACACATTCGAGCCCTGGTCCGGGAAGATCCCACATGCCGCGGAGCAACTAAGCCCGTGCGCCACAACTACTGAGCCTGCGCTCTAGAGCCTGCGAGCCACAACTACTGAGCCTGCGTGCCACAACTACTGAGCCTGCGCTCTAGAGCCTGCGAGCCACAACTACTGAGCCCACGTGCCACCACTACTGAGCCTGTGCTCCAGAGCCTGCGAGCCACAACTCCTGAAGCCCGGGCGCCTAGAGCCTGTGCTCTGTAACAAGAGAAGCCACCACAATGAAAAGCCCGTGCACCACAATGAAGAGTAGCCCCCGCTCACCGCAACTAGAGAAAGCCCGCGCACAGCAACGAAGACCCAATGCAGCCAAAAATAAATAAATAAAATAAATCCATTAAAAAAAAAAAACTGAATAACACAGACCTGCATAGGCTGCATCAGTGTTGAGCAGCTGATTGTAGCTAATGTGCTTCGTGGGTCCAGCTTATGTGGCCAGCCTTCCAGGGTGTGTGTGTGTGTCGGCGGGGGCGGGGAGGGGTGTTCTTGCCACTTCTCTTGTCTCCAGTTAAGAAACACAGAGCAGGGCAAATCCTCGGTGTATCAAACAGTGGTTCATGAGGGTCTGCTGAAATACCACTGTAGGGGGAAAAAAGGTTGCAGAAGAATGCTGACCCTGCATTTCTCTAAATTCCTCCAGTTCCGTCAGGAATTCTGTTTTATTTAAGCTTTTGAAGTTTTAAGCAGTGTTATCCCCTTAGCATTCTGAGCGGAAACTTTTCCGTTTATCTCTACTGACTCAGGATTAGAACAGACATGCGTAGTGACTGGGAAAACCCTCGTGGTTTCTAGTGGAACAGCCTCAGATGGGCATCTCCAGCACAAAAGATGAAACTTGGGGGAAATTTTTCACTTAGTTTCCTAAAAAATGTTTTTGGCTTTAGTCAATGAACAATAACATCAGTAATCTTCAGGCTCCGAAGATGTAGTTTGTTTCTAGTCATTTTGCAAACAAGCTTCCGCTAGGCCTGAGTGTTTAGATTGTGTTAAAATGCATATTCCTGAAAAGGTGAAAAGTTTTTTTTCTTTTTAGTCATTTGGCCTCACCCTAACTACTATCGCTTCCACCTACCACTGTGGGTGGGAGTTTATATTACTTTTACCTCTACTTTTTTTCTTTCATTATAAGGCTTATAGATTAACTGTAGGAAGTTTGGAAAAGTCAAGAAAAGTATAAAATCGAAAATAAAACTCAACTCTCCAGAGATAGTCACTTTAAATATTTTGGAATATCTTCTTCTGATTTCCCCTGTGGACCCAAATATCTCCTCTATTCATGGTTTTTTTATTCTGAGCCTTTCTCATACCGTTATGTCATGAGCATTTTCCTCAATCATGTGCTTTCAAAAGCAAACATTTTCATGATGTATAGCCTTGCTGATGTCAGGCAGGTTCCCATGTCTTACAAGTTACAAACACTGAGCATCGTTGCACCAGGACATCTGTGGGCATCAGTCATAGTCTCCTTGGGGAAAACTTCCAAGAAAGGGAATTGCTGGCATAAAGAGTGTTCACGATTTCAAGTCACGGGACGCATGTTGCCAGACGGCCTTGCAGAAGCGCAGTGCTTCGTTTACACGCCCAGCACAGATTTGGTCCTCTTGGCTTCTCCTGCATTTTTGGGAAACTTAAAAAAAAATTTTTTTTGAAAATAAAATATTGAGTGTTGATTTTAATTAGTGGAATCGAGCATTTCCCAGGTGTTTTTTTAACCATTTGTTTCATATTTTGTTAATTTGCCGGGTGCTTTACCCATTCCTAGTAGGAGTATCGTCTATATTGTTATGGAAATACTTACTAAGGATAGTAACCCTTTGGCTGTTTTAGGGGAGGAGAAAACCTTTTTCCTCTACCCTCCTAGGCTCTGTGGCTGGGGCCCTGGGAACTAGACTGAAGGCAGCTGAACAAGAGGGAACCAGGTTCATTGCCAAGTGCAGCCGGGCACACAGGAGCGCTTGGTGACCAGTAACTCAAAGGGGTGGTCAGAGCTTGGGCTCATATCTTAACAGAAGGACAGTCCGTTTGTACAGAAGTGAGGAGACAGAAGAAAAGGGGTTGAGGCTTTTAGGGGTGGCAAACTTGGGAAGGAAATATATGGGGGAACTAACGGAAGATGAGGGTTGTTTCAGTGAGGTTGTTTTTAATTTTTATCTTATATTGAAGTACAGTTGATTTGCAATGTTGTGTTAGTTTCAGGTGTACAGCAAAGGGATTCAGTTATACATATTTTTCAAATTCTTTTCCCATTTAGGTTATTACAGAATATTGAGTTCCCTGTGCTATATAGTAGGTCCTTGCTGATGATCTGTTTTATATATAGTAGTGTGTACGTGTTAATCCCAGACTCCTAATTTGTCAGTGAGGCTGTTTGCAGACGCATCTGGGTGCCAACTTTGTCTTCACGGCCATAGGACTTCCCCGGGGAGGGGGTTTATGGCCTTCATTTCTCAGAAGCCTCTGCTTTTAGGCAGATAGGGACGCTCTGAGAAGGCTTCTTTCTGAATCTGCTGATTTTCATTTGCTCCAGCTCAAAATCATCCTTAGGCCAAAGTGGCATGTTTTGGGGGTGACCCATTCTGATCCCCCTTCCCAAATATTTTACAAATTTATCTCTTTATAATTTTGTTTATGTTTGTTTTTTGCGGTACGCGGGCCTCTCACTGCTGTGGCCTCTCCCGTTGCGGAGCACAGGCTCCGGACGCGCAGGCTCAGCGGCCATGGCTCACGGGCCCAGCCGCTCTGTGGCACGTGGGATCTTCCTGTACCAGGGCACGAACCCGTGTCCGCTGCATCGGCAGGCGGACTCTCAACCACTGCGCCACCAGGGAAGCCCTTGTTTATGGTATTTTTGATGCAGGGAGGTTTTAAATAATAAGTAAAATGAATAATAATTAAGGAGTAACAGATAAACTGTTATAAAATCCATCATCTTTTCCTTAGGTGGTTGTTTTCCTCTTAGATTTTCTCCTTAGGGAGTCTCTCTCCACTTCAAAATTGGATAAGTAGTCTGTTTTCTTCAGTTTTCTTACATTCTTGTTTTGCATTTGACTTTATCATGGTATCTTCATTATTGCTGAAAATAAGATGATCTTCCTCATCTCCCATTTATTTTCCATCTTCTTTAGAAACTTCACTAGTTTCCTTGATGAGTATTTCTCCCCTCTGGCAAGTCAAGCAATTAGATGATTCCCTTGAAAATAGTATAAAGTTTACTTCTTTTAGCTTATCTTTAAAATATATAGGTAGGAGAACAGTCTCCCAGGTTTTCTGTAGCCGCTGCCTTTTTGTTTGCAAAGCAGAACATGTGGAGCTAAGGTTGAGATCACGTTCTAGGGTCAGTTCCCTCACGTGGGGCATTACGTGGCGTCACAGCGGCCCATCCCCGGTCCTGGAAGGACGGCAAGGGAAGCAGGCGTCAGACTGTGAAGTGGGGCCATGCCGTCTCCGCTTTCGCGGTCTTGTTAAACCTGCTGACAGAGTGCTTGTCATCGTTGTGCAGGGAATGGATTTGAGGGGTTAACGTTAGTTCAGTGGGGAGGCCCCCTGTCCTCTTGCCCTGCACACTCCTTCCCAGGGAGATCTGGTCATAAAGTCAGTGCTTGCCGAGTTGCAGAAGCAGCTGAGAGCTGAGCCTCCTGAAGGGTGCCTGGAGCAGCTCCCTAGAATGGCCTGTCCAGGGACTGGGTCACAGCTAGGAGGCGGGGGATTCAGGAGGTCCCTGTCCAACCCAGGCTCTGGGATCACACCTCGGCCACTTGCAGACCAAGTCCTGCCTGATGTGACCACCGAATGAATGTCCCACCTATTCCTGGCTTAACGCTCTTCCTAATCCAAGTTACCCTGGAAATTAGACCTCGGCTGTGCGCTGGAAGTTAAGTGCAGACGACGGGCAGAACCTCAGTTACGTGTGAGAGCTCAGCAGTAAGGGAGCCTGGAAGTGGTGTTTTCCAGCCCACACTGCAGGAACCCGCACCAAAAGGGTGACGAGCGAGCCTCATCACGAGTCCCCATAAATCAGGTTGTCCATAACAGAGGTGGAGTGGGGGGTGGGTGCCAGGTACGCTAGGAAGGAGCGCCCTCCGGCATCGGTGATCCATGGGTGTGAGAAGAGGGAGGTGACAGGTGATGATGTCAGAGACAGAACCTGTGCCACTGAGTCCTGGCTGTGCACAAGTCAGGTTTCTTAACGTCCCTTAGCCTTTGCTTAGTGAAATGACCGATTGCCGTGTCTTATCTATAGTGGGACAGATTTCGAAAGCGAGGTGATCTCAGATCTCATACTTCTGAAATTCTTCTGGAGGTTGTAGGACATCTGAGCATATTTTATTTTCATCAGAAGTGGGGCGATCGGACAAGGGATGCCCGTCCCCGTGGATTCCCAGCCCTACCTCACCTTATTTATGGAGTGGACCTCAAGGGGCCTCTAGGCTTTAGGGGTGTCCAGCAGACCCCAAGCAGGAGGGACTTTATCCTGGGGAGCCCGCTGGAGTCTGGAGTAGTTTTCTTGTTGACTCAGAGATGCTGTCTGCTCCGGTGCCTGGTTGAGGGGTTACGGTGGCCGCCTTGTCCTGTGTCCTCCCCCCACCCCGCCCCCCAGGCTGAGGACAGCGGGGCCAGCGACACTGCTAACCAGGCTGCCTTTCCCTCCTGGCCGTGGGAGCGGTTCTGTCTCCCTCAGCTGTTTCAGTTTTCCACTCCCGCCTTGTTAATTGATAGCGATTGCACTGAACATCTGACTCTAGGTAGCAACTGAATTGGGTCATGGCTGCCCAAGGCCAGGGCGAGTTATTGTTCAGGGGCCTGAACCCACAGCAGTGTTGGCAATCTGCTCCCTGCCAGATGCTTTTATGAAAATCTCTTTTGTCTCCTGGGCGTCTAATACAAGCAGAATGTGCTCCTTGGCATCACTTAACCTCAAATAAGCTCATCAGTGAGCAGTCTGGGTAGAGACGGGAGTGACTGATTCTTGGCCACAGAGCCAGCAGCTGGTCCCCCTTCCTCCCCTCCCCCTCCCCCCTGGCAGCAACCTGGGGCCGGGTGTGTCCTTCTCCTGCCAAGCACGTGCCAGGCTGAGGTGCAGGAAGGTGTGATGTGATTGGGATTGTAACCGTTATAGGTGTTGTAAGCATCTCCTCGCCCGGAGGAGCCAGATGGGCTGGTAGATGTAGCTCTTAGCCTTGGAAATCAATTACTTTGTGGGCAGAGTCCTGTGCTAGGCAGAGTGGAGAGAAAACAATTCAGAAACAGCCTCAGAATGTAATAAACCAGGCTGGGGAGACAGAATACACACACACTGGTACTTCCGTGAGTGTTGGTTTTCCAGGCTGGCCTCCGCAAGCCCCCTTAGCTCACGCTCTAGTTTCTGACCCGGCATTTGCTGCTCAAAGCACTGAGCAGCCCTGCTGTGCGTGTTTCACGCGGCCTTTGGCCTCACCCTGCTCTTGGGGGTTGACTGTTGGAGCCCTGGCCCAGGCCTGGGAAGCGCATTCACTGTGTTCAAAACAGCAGGGAAATGACAGGCCAGGGCGGCATCGTTGTCATCTGGGCGGCTTGTCAAACTGCTGGCTGTGCTTCCTCCAGAACTTCCCGTTCGGGGTCTGGCCTGGGCCCGAGAATGTGCATTTCTGACGCCTTCCCAGGTGATGCCGATGCTGCCGGTCCCTGGGCAGACATAGGGGATGTCATCCCTGTAAAGAACACCTGTATCTGAATTGTTAATAATGAGATTACGTGCAGCTAGCAGTGCCGGCCCTGGATGTGTCCCAGGGAGTCCAGGGAATGACGTGTCGGGCGGCTGCCTTCCTGCTCTGTCCAGGCTGGCTGGCCCCTCCCTCCGCAGTGGCTGGTGCAGAAGCTCGGCTTGTCCCAAAGCCCGTTGAAGCCAAGACCCCATTTGTTTGCCCCTCGGGCCCAGACGTCAGTTGCTTGTGGATTGAGGGCCGTGTTTCCACTTGGACACACGTCACTTCGAGGGAACAGACGTGCATTTCTCTCTCGCTTCTGCGAAAGGAGGAAGGAAAAATTGGAGGGTTAATTTTATTTGTTTTTCTAAATAATACAGCTTAATTGTAAAGATAGTCTAAATGTTGTATTCACCAGTTGATTGGCTTTCTCTCCAAGTGGAGAGAAAGTGGCTTTAGGATGTAATATGGGAGAACACAGGGACGCTGATGAGGAAGAAAAGTAAGAATGCTTAGTTAAAATTGCTATTTCAGTGTTCACTGCTAACCCTCTTTATTTTTAAGGCGACTTATAAAGTTTGGGGAGTTTTTTGGGATGTAAACACAGAGGTTGCTTTCAGTTTCCTCGTGTTACTGTGATACCCCATGCAAAAAGCTGGCAGGGGCTTTCCACCTGCAGGGCCGTGTGACAGCTGTGCCAGTGATGGGGGACTCCCGGCCTGTGCTGGCAGGATGGAGGAAAGACTCATCCGCAGATGTCATGGTGGGGGGGGATGTCATGGGGGGGGGGATGTGAGACCCTGTGGACTTTTATCCTCTGTCCCGGGCTAAAACATTACACCGCCTTCTGTGGGCAGATTTATATTTCTCATTGTTGGATTCTCAAAAACATTGAAGAGACTCTTAGCGGTATGTGTGACACAGCCTGTAAAGGGTGTCATGACCCTGAGCGCAGTTATGTGTTGCCCTTATGATTGACAGGTGGCCTCTGTGTGTGTTTCTCTCTGATCTGTTTTCTATTTGCCCCTCTCTAGTGGGATCTTGTGTGTGATAATGCCTGGAAGGTCCATGTCGCTAAGTTCTCCTTACTGGTTGGATTAATCTTTGGCTACCTGATAACTGGATGCATTGCTGACTGGTAAGTACCCACATGCCCGCCACACAAACCTGGGAGCCGCAGCGAGCCTCTGCTACCTAACGGGGCGCGGTCTGTGTGAGCTCACCGTGACCGAGGCTCTCCTCTGCCCTGGTGCCGGTGCCAGAGCAGAAGGCTGTAGCTGCCACCTGCAGAATTCAGAATGAAGGGAATTGGCCGGTGCACAGAGCAGACCCTTTTGAAGTGAGAATCTAAATTCATTGCAATTCCCCGGCTGCTAGAATCTAGCAAAACCAGCTCGCAGCCTGCAAGCCCATGTCCTCCTGACCATCAGAGTGCAGTTAGGAAGAGCCTGGGGACGTGGCTTCGGGGCTTTATGGGCTGGGCCCTGAGCGGGTGGATATACAAGAGGCGTCAAAAGATGGGGAGAGGACACGGCGGACCCTCTTCACCCCTGAGAACTGGACGGTGGGGCTGTGCCCATGAGCTCCCTGAATGCCACACAGATCTTAGAGAGGGACAGTCCTTGTAGTTGGCTTGGCCAGCAGATGCCTGTGTGGGTCCACAGGGAGCTAGACCTTGAAAAGTGGACAGCATGTGGGTAATGGCTGGGCAGTGCAGGCAGAGGGGCGGTGACCAGAGGCGAGAATGAATACGCTTTACTTGGGTGGGTTAGGGGCCAGGTGTGTGGTTCAGGGTGAAGCGACAGGTTGTTCGGAGGGCGATGGGGGTAGTCATGGTAATAATAACAGCGACAATGGTAGCACCCCTTGCTTACTGGCTGCCTGCCGTGGCCGGGCACCGTGCTGAGTGTCTCGGTGGATTAGAATATCCCGTCCTCACAGCACCCCGTTAGGAAGGCACTCTTATTACCCCTGTCTCATGGTGGAGAAACGGAAGCACGGACGTTTAAGTAAAATCCCCAGGTTCACTCAGCTTTTAGGTCGGAGAGCCAGGATTTGAGACTAAGCTGGTGGTGGCCCCAGAGCCTGGCTCCACGGGTGTAGACAGCTGGCCGGTGGTACTCCAGAGAGCACCTGCGGGGACAGAGCGGCGGGGGAGCCCAGGGAGGCCCCTTTCAGGTTCTAGAACTTTCTTCCCCAAGGCTAGCGCCTATTTTGGGAGTTCCTTGCATTAATGTGAAGTGTGATTTCCTGAGTGTTCAGAATTTGCTTAATCATCGTTTGGAAGTGCTTCTTAAGGACATACTCCCTGGAGACGGCAACAGAGACGCTGTCAGTGATCTCTGGAAACCCACAGCCCGCCCTCGCATGCGGTTTGGTGGTGGCTTTTCTTGGGGAGTGGAGGCGGGGAAAGGGCGAGGGTTTGGGGTTTTTTTTTTTTTTAAACCAAATCCTTGAGCTTAAACGTCTTCAGAGTGAGCTATACTGACCTAAAAGATGCTCTAATCCCAATGTTTTAACCACAAAGACTTTTGTTTCCTAGAAACCTGCATTGAAATAGGTGGGGAAGGCTATAGTAATATAACCACGTCACTTCTTTCTAAAAGCACGGACTTGACGGAGGTTTTAGTGTCCCGACTCCTGAGAGATTTAATAGGGGAAGTAAATATGGACCTCGACCAACAGATCTGTGATGGTTTAAATTGTTTAGACGGGGTTTTGTGGTTTCTTCCTTCTTGCCCATCCACGCCGTTTGGCCTCCCTGACCACACACCAGGCCTGGGGACAGAAGACAGGACAGTCTGGGGTCTCCCTTGGCGAGCAGCCAGTCTGGTGCCGTGGCCGCTTCGCCAGGGTCGCCGTGGGTGGGCAAGGGGCACCGGGGAGTCAGGGCGGGCAGCTTGTGCTGGGGCTTTCTGCACGTGTTGAGTGGGCCTCAGTTCCAGTTTGAAAGTTTGGTGTTTTCCACCCTTGCCTGATTTATTTTTGGCATTTTACTCCCTGCTAGAGCCTTGCTTCAAAGGAGATAAACACATGTAGAGGGAAGCCCAGATTTCACAGCCCTTGGCACCGTTTCACGGCTGAGTAGGGAAGTTGATCAAGTCCTAGGTTAAGCTAAGACTGCAGTCAACGTCTAAGAAAACTTTAAAAAGTGACTGTTTTCCACACACATTCTATCTGGGACCGGACAGTATGTACGGTCGCGTGTTAGTTCACATGGAAGAGGGGGACCGGCCCGGTCAGTGGCTCTTGCCCGATGACCTCGTTCCCCCGCCTTCCCTGGGTCTTTGGCTGGACATCCTGCATGTCTCGTCCAGCCGGCCCCGGGAGGCTGCCTTTACGGGCTGCACCGCAGGCCCCCTTGTCCTCTGGCTCCCAGCTGAGCCTGGCCAGCGGGGCAGAGGCCGGGGAGCACAGGCTGGAGATGTGAGGGAGGGGACAGCAAGGTGGCGGCATTTCCCTCCCCTGCTTGGTCTCTGTAGAGTTGCCATCGTTCGGGGCCCCCCTGCCTGCGCCCCGTCTCTGAGCTCCGGACTGTCCTTGCTCCCCACTCCCTGCTGTCGGCAGCCCCAGCCTTCTCTCCCAGCTTGCCCCCCGCTTTGTAAATAATCCCTCCGTTAAAATCTCCTCCGAGTCCTCCATTTGAGCGGGACATCTGTGTCCTGTTGAGACCCTGTCGTATTTCTCTGGGGCCGCTGTCACGGTTACCAGGCTCTTGGTGGCTTGGCTGAGCTGACTCGCGGTCCTGTAGTTCGCGCCAGGCTGAACCCAGGGTGCCCGCAGGGCTGCAGGACCCCCTGGAGGTGCTAGGAGAGAATTCACTGCCTTGCTTTCTCCACCTTCTCGCGTTCCTTGGCTCCTGGCCCACTTCTAGTTTCCGAGCCCGAGATGGCTGGTCAGGTCCTTCTCACAAGGTCATCTCTCTGGTTCCCTGCAGCCAGGACAGGCTCTATGGGTCCTTAGATTGGACCCACCTGGACAGTCACCTCACCTCAGGCCCTTGACCTTCGTCACGTCTATACAGCCCCTTTTGCCTTGAGAGGTGACACAGTCACAGGGTCTGAGGATTAGGACCGGGGCCCCCCCGAGGCCGTCATTCTGCGCATCACAGATTTGGGGGTGCAATTTTACCAGTCAGCCGGTGGGGGAGGGCCCCAGCTCTGGGGCAGCCGGTGCGCACGTGAACTCCAGTGCTTTCTAAATCACTTGCACGTGTCTATACCCGACGGCCCTTCCTGAAGAAAGCACAAGGCTCGTTTGACGGAGCCTCGTCTTCCTCAAGATTCCATCCTTCCTCAGGGAGCCTGGATTCGGGGCCGCGGGGCTCTGACCCTAAGGTCCATGTTGGCCCCACAGTTCCTAATACTGATTTTCACTTAATGATTTTAACAACCATTTGGGAGGGAAAGATTTAGAATCATTTCTACAAGTTAAAAAAAAAAAAGCCAGGATCTTTCCTAAAGTGTCAGGACAGGGCAGACCATGTCTGGTGGGCGACAGGGACGCAGGACGCGGGAAGGGGACCCACGAGCTGCTGGGTGCCCTGTCCGTCATCCCTGTTAGCGGTCCCAACACACTGCGATGCAGGACGGTTATCCCCGTGTTACAGAGAAGGGAAGTCGAGGCAAACAAAACTGGGTAAGTTAGACTTTGTTTTCCTTCATTTTAGGAGACCAGCTAAGCCATGCTTAGATTTATTTCTGTAAAGGGGTTGGGTTTGGACCAAACTACCTATAGAGTCTTTGCTGATGAGGGCTTAGTGACCCCAGCGCAAGTCAAGGGAGGTCATGGCTGAAAGCTCGATAAGAAGGTTGACTTACGTTGCATTGAGCTCACAGCCTTGCCCTCCTTTCTCTAAACCAAAGCGACTGACGGGGCTGCTCAGAAACCTAAGGAATTCTGAATGAAATGGTGTCCTGTAGTTCCCGCCCCCAGAGTTTCTGGAAATTCCATCCATCTCCTGCACAGGGCAAGGCCGTGCACTACTGAGTATTGCTTTTTTAAAAAGCAGCTTTATTGAGAGATAATTTACATACCATAAAGCTCCCCCATTTTAAGTACCCAATTCAGTGAGTTTTAGTATATTTACAGGGTTATGCAGTCACACCACATGCCGAGTCTACAACATTGCCATCTCCTGCCCGTTTGTGGTCACCGCCATTCTCACCCCAGCCCTAGACAACCACGAATCTACTCTCCATTTCTCTCCATTTGCCCTTTCTGGGCACTTTGCTCTTAGGTAGGTGCCTTGTCCTAAGTCTAGGTGTTTGGGGTACCAGGCGTGGACTTCGTTCCCTTGGCGAATGGAGTCCAGTTGCTCTGTGAGCCTTCCTTCCAGTTCGCTCTGGCTGTGTCACATTCATCTGTGTGGTGGAGGGTTCTGCTTTACTTGGGACACATGGCAGGTTAGCTTGGGAGGGATGGAGAATGAGGGCCTCCCCATCCCAGTGGGCCACCGCTACCCAGAGCCCCCACCCCGGGCCACGCCTAGAAGCACATCGCCCCCTAGTGGTCACCGAGCTCTCACCGGCTGGCGCTGTGGCCCGCCAGCCCAGGGTGTGCGCTGCTGTTTCCCGAGGTGCAGAGGATGGGCCCCTGGGGGCTTCACTTTCAGGTCCACACCCGTTGTGTACAGGTCAGGCTACCTTAGTTTAGCCTGTGGTCCCTTCAGTTTCCTTCTCATCATACAGTTGAAACCAGTCGGCAGCCGGCTGGGCCCTGGGCTCCACCAGGCCCCGGGTGAGGTCGGGCCAGACTAGTTAACAGCCCAGAGAAACGGCTTGAAGCCGCTTGCCTGGGGTCTGTGTTTGACCCTGGAGCCAGTTCCAAAGGTCAGCAGCTTCTCAAGACGTTGAATGTTGGGCTTGTCAAGGTTGGTGTTTGGGGAAGGTATCATTGATTGTGTTGAATTATCCCCCATGCACTCGGGAACAGACTCGCCAACAGGACTTGGTTCCCGTCTCTCTGGTCTGTTGTGCGGTGCTGTTGACCTGTGTTCCCTAATCTACAAGTCAAGCGGGTGCGTGCATATCCCCCGGGGGCCTTCTACCCCTGGGCCTCCCCAGGTGGGTCCAGGAGGGATACAGACTCAGTACGGTGCTCATCCGGCACCCAGCGAGCACGGCGGTCCCAGGGATGCCGTGGCGTCCGGCCGGCGGCCCCACCCGGCGGTGGCGGCTAACCGTGTCCCTGTCCGCGTGCAGGTCCGGCCGGCGGCCCGTGCTGCTCTTCTCCGTCATCTTCATCCTCGTCTTTGGACTGACCGTGGCGCTGTCTGTGAACGTGACCATGTTCAGCACGCTCAGGTTCTTTGAAGGATTCTGCCTGGCTGGAGTGATTCTCACCCTGTACGCGCTACGTAAGTAGGAGCCTTCACGGCGGGTCTTGAAGAAGCGAGGGGACGTGTGGCCGCTGCGTGCAGGGTTCGGGAAGGGTGTCTGCGCGCTGCGATTCAGGGAGGCCGGGGGCGGGCTGTGGAGGCAGCAGCTTCTGGAGGTGCGGACCACAGGCCTCATCTGCTGTGAAAGCACTCGTTTCCACGTTGTGTCTCTAACCCTCCCTTCAGCCCGAGCTCAGGCTCAGGGCCCGTCGGTGGGCGTGGGGGGCTGCATTGTGGCCCGGAGAAGTGGGGATCGGCCCGCAGTGGGCGTGGACGGGCTTCTGCTTTCCCCCGGGATGTTCTGTGCTCACGTTCCGTGCACTGCCAATCCTGGATGTATCCGGGCGTCCCTGCACTCGGTTCCGGAAGAGCATAGCAAGTGCCTGCTCCAGTGTGTTCCGATGGGCTCCTCAAGAGTTTTTCTTATCTTTTTTTCTTTAAGACTGTGCCAGGTCCAGGCTTCCCACCTCCCCACGTGGCTTAAGTGGTCTGGGCTTGAACCCTAAGCACTGGTGCTGGGAGAGCAAACGGCAGTCTCTTTAGGGTGAAGAAAATTTCCATCGTGTCTGTGACCCTTTTAACTCTCCTGTCAAGGATGGTTGTCTCCCTTCTTTGTAGTTGGTGGTTTCTAGCACAGGGCCACAACCCCACAAGAAGAAGGAAGTTTTAGGCATTTACTTATTTTCTAGTTTTATACTTTTTAATCACAGTGTGGAAAGAACTGTTAGGACTAATGTGAGATGATTTATGACATGTTTTCTTTTTCTTTCCCTTTGACAACGTAGGCAGGATAGACTAGGTAGCAGTTTCCAGTGGGGTCAATAAGGATAGCTCTGATTATCTTAAAGTATGGCTCTCTTAGTTTAGTCTATGATCCCTTTAAATAACACTTTTAGATGGCCTGGATTTTGTTCCCTTATTATAGAGAACAGAACTATAGTCGATTATAATGTAGCTTTATAACCACAGAATAAAAGGGCTACAGAGGTGTTCTCCTAAAGTACTGTTGACAGTTTTGTTATCTCCTTCCGACACTGAATTGAACTGTGGTTTCTTAGAAATCACCATTTCCAGGTTATTTGCATTTATTTTGGAACCCTTGCTCTTGGGGGTTCTTAAGGAATGCCCGTGTTCCAGGGCAGTGGGTCGAGGTGATGGCTATTCGGAGGGTTTGTTTCTTTGAACAAACATCATGGGCGTGGGGGTGGGGGGGGTGGGCTTGAGCGCTTCCATTCAAGGTGCCTGGGCCGTTCTCCATCCCTGCCCACCCGTCCGTCTGTGCAGAGGAGCGGCTCTCGCACTCATTCTGGAGGAGGCTGCGGGCCCTGCGCTCACGCCCTCTGGTCCCACGTTTGTTCAGGCGCGTGGGCGTCTGCTCTCCAGGCCGCCATCCCCGCGGGGCTCTGGTTCCCACAGGAGGACACCCGTCCTTTGCTTCCTCGAGGACGCTGTTCCCGGGGACGGCTCTGCACACTGGCAGAATGGAACAGCCACGCTTCAGGAACTTAGCAGAGAAATAACCTCCATCTCACCACCCCGGTACTTAACCACATTCAGTGGAGAGAACGTTCACGGAAAAGAGCCTTAAAGCAAAGCTGACATATCGGTTTTATCTTGCATGCCAACTGCTGACAGAGACCTCAGAGGACCTGGGAGGACCCTTGGGGCCCAGCGGGAGAGGAGCCTGACCTGTTAGCCGTGCCGGCCTGTGATAAGGAAGGAGGGCAGGGGGTGGCCGGCACTGGCCGTCTCTGCAGACTCCCCTGAACTCAGCCTGACCTGGAGAGAATTTCCCTCCAATGGCATCATTTCAGCCTCACGCAGAATCGCCATTGTCCCTGTGAAATCTGTTGCCGTATGTACTGTGAAAAATGAAGCTAAGGCTGTCTTTTCATGAGATTGCACAGTGAGCTCTTTATAGTAGGAAGTTCTCTTCATACTTCAGGACCGTACGAAGAGCATATGCTCGTCCCGGGAGACGGCGTTGCTGTTCTCTCACCGGCACAGATCGTGTAACCCAGGCATCTGCAAACTTTTTTCTGTAAAGCGACAGGTAGTAAATATTTTATTCTGTTGCAGCTACTCAGATCTGCCATCATATCCTGAGAGCAGCCATAAATAATATGTAAATGATTAGGTGTGGCCGTGTTCCAGTAGGACTTTGTTTACAGAGGCAGATGGTGGCCAGATTTGACCAGTGGGCCGTCGTATTTTAGCCACTGATACGTGATGCTCTCTCTTTCCAGTGACGCTGGGAAGCTTGGAAAGCTTAGAATCTGATCTAGCGTGTGTGTGGGCTTGACGAGCTGAGCTTTAAATGCTGGCCCCTCTCCTAGTTTTATTTGAAATTTTCTGCTTTCGTTTCTCCTTTGTCCCATATTCCTATCTCCATAATTTAAGTATTATTTTATTATATGGATTTCTGCGCACAGTCTTACGTTTTCTCGGAAACGAAGCAAGGCGTAAATAAATAGCTATGTTTTCTTAGATTGGGATTATGAGTCAAACGTCATGACAGATACCGCTGCAATGAAAATTTCCAGATATCCACCAGTGGCCCGTTGTCCGAGTTAATACTATATCTGATACAGCAAAATTAAAATAAAGCAAAACGATATAAATGATTACTTGGAGTTCATTGAGATAATATTTAAACAGCATGAATCAGGAAAGCTAAGTTTGGGAAGGGAGACTCAAAAAAGGAAATAAAGTTGTAACGGGCACACAGCGTTGGGGTGGGTGTGCTGCGTGCCGGGCTGGGGTAGCCCCTCTCTCTGGCAGTCTTGGGAGAAGACGGGCTGGTGACGAGAATTTAAGAGACCAGCTCTCAGTCTGTAGGGCAGGTGACTCTGAATGTCCTCATCAGTGTGCTTGCTAGCGTTTCATACACAAGTAGTACATATGCTTAGTGAATGCTTGGGAATTCGTCTTGCTTAAAGGAAATTCTTCATAACCCTGGTCACAGAGTCGAAGTATTTCTTGACTCTAGAGAAGAGTTTTTACATTGGGGAAGTTGATTATTTGGAAGGTACGTTTTTTACGGTCCTGACGTTTTCTCCCCCTTCAACTGGCAGGTTTTTAGCTTACTTAATGCGTCTGCTGGAAAGGTCTGCATTTTCTCAGAAGAGACCTGGATATCGTCCTTTTTTCAGCCTTGCAGGTTCTTGGCATCGTAAGAAGGGAGAGTCATGATTTTTGCCGATTTCGTTTCTTGCGGAGCTTGCCACGAAGGTGGACTCTTCATTTTGAGACATGCTGCTGACGTGTGAAAGTTTTTGTGCTGTTACGTGCAAGGCTGCTTAAGGTTTTTCCTGTTTTGGAATTTGTCTAAGGTGCATTCCAGTTAAAGACTCTCTCCTTGAAACTTTAGTTTCCTTCGGCTCACCAAAGGGAGATGTGGTTGTGTAATTAGGACTAGGACATAAACCAGAGACTGTTGGCATCTTCCCAGGAGTCTGTACCTGTAAGCATGTTGGCAGGAACCAGAGACAGCGAGCTATGCTGAATGGTTAGTGGCAGCTACAGACGAGCTTCCTGCCGCCTCTGAGGCCTCACAAGACACTGAAATAATTAAACATACTTGGGCCACCCTGGTGGCTTCATTGTAGCCCTTGAGCTCTGGACCCGGAAAAAAAAAAAAAAAAAAAAGGTAGAAAGTCTTGACTTAGCTGGGCCAGCAGCAGGGAACCACAGACAAAGAAAAGAAGCGAGCATCACATTTCCTTATTCGTTTATGAAAAAGTCTTGTCAGAGACTAAAGAAATAGACGCTTTTCAAAACGGGCAGATGTGATTTGTTGTGATGTGAATTCTTTTTCCAACAAGGATTCGTGACCTCACAGACAGGGTGATGCAGCTTTTGTAAAGATGTGTCCTTGTTTAAAAGAAGCCCCGAGAGGTTATAGCTTTTTGAGTTGACTTGATATCAGATGTAATAACTCCTGGGGGAGAGGAATGTTTTTAGCATACTTTTTTGAGTTTCTCTCCTCATTTGATCTCTGTCTTCCCCTCCCCACTTTTAGCAACCTCCCCCGACCCTGAGCGCAAGTAAGGAGCCCTGCTCTCTGCCAGCAGAGACCATACCATACTGACGGTGGGTGAATGAACGTTACTTTTTTGTTTTTGTTTTTTGGCCTAGCAACACTTAGGCCAAAAAACAAAACAATTGTTTTGTTTTGTTTGAACAGTTTCCTTGAAAAATTAAAAGCTTCATGTTCTCATTATAATAACCCTCCTCAAACCCATACAGCATACATAATTGGGCGAATTTTACACATAAGGAGTGACCAGAAATCTCACAGGTGACTAAGTTATGGATTACTTTGCAAAATGAGGAGCCACATCTTAACTGGTAAATAATCTCTGAAGAACCTTGAGTTTGCTCTGCGTGGGGTGATGTTCTGCTTCTCACTAGCTCGTGAGATAGATGATGGATCTGGACTCAGGCTGAGTAATTTCCGTCGTGCTGGGTGACTTTCTTCCTCGCGATTGCCTGTATTTCTATAATTTGATGTTCTTCTGAACTAATATTCCTTGGGGCGTATTTCAGTCGACAGGGTTTTTGAGCATCAGAGCTGTGCTGTACGTTAAGAAGACAGTCCACTGAACTGTGGCAGCAGGGACTGAGTCATTGAGCTGTGTGGTCAAGTATAAGTGACCCCAGCTGGCTGGCGAGCAAGTATTGACACTGTGTTTGGGTGAGGGGACAGTTTCAGTGTAAGTGACCCCAGCTGGCTGATAGCAAATATTGCCACTGTGTTGGGACAGTTTCCGTATACGTGACCCCAGCTGGCTGGTGAGCAAATATTTGCACTGCTTTGGGGTGAGGGGACAGTTTCAGTATAAGTGACCCCAGCTGGCTGATGAGCAAATATTTGCACTGCTTTGGGGTGAAGGGACAGTTTCTTGTGAACGTGTGCTTGGCCATCGTCATCGGTCACCTCTTTCTTCCCCCACCTGCCCCATCTTCAGATGCCTGGGCCTTCCCTGCGGCCACCCTGGGAGCCACAGCCCCGTTCTGGTGGGACCAGCTCTACCTACAGGGCTTTGTCCACCAAGGAAGTGAGTCAGAGTTTACCCAAAGCCTTTGGCGAACATTTATTTTTAAACAGAAGAGTTTTGGTTTGATCCGCGTTCAAAACCGCATGGTTGGGAAATCAGAACGGACTTAGGTTTCCCCATCTGTCTTTTTCTTCATGGGAAACACTAACCCACAGACAGACTGTGACAGGGAAGGGAGCAGATGTATAAGGGAAAGGTAACAAGGCCTTTGTCCCCTCACCTGCCTTCCCCGTCACACCTCGCAGGAACCCCAGCACTCTCGGGATGCCGTGAGAGGGCAGGGGTTCCCGGCAGCTTAGGCCCATCCTCCCGAGGGGTTGAGGTGGCAGCAGCTGGGGCCCTGCGGCTGGTCTGAGACTGGAGAGGCGGGTTGTCCAGAAGGGAACCAGGAAACGCCGCCGAGGACTAGTATTTCTAAAAGCAGTGCCAGTTCTTCAAATAAAAACGATGAAACCTCTCTCCCCCTTCTCACATATTAGCCGCAACTTGGATTTATATGGAGACTTTTCTCTGAAGAAAGAGCAAATGTCTGTGTGGCTCTAGGGCATGTGAAGATACATTGTATCACCTGCACGTCAAAGGTGGAAATATGAGGGCAGAGGAAGGGTACGGGACTCGTGGCATCCCTGAGGCCCGGACGCCCAGTCTTCTGCTGGAAGTTGGGACAGAGGTGCGTGTAAGTGGGCGTCAAGTGCGTATTCTTTTGGGTGTTTTGAATTTGGTGAAGAGAGTCCTGTCTCAAAATCAGTGGAAAAAGTAGAAAATATTTAGATATCTGGCGTTCTAAGATTAGAGGGTTTGGATGCCTTTTCCCCTACAGTGGAGGATGTTATTCAAGCTATGTCCATCCCTGAGGCCTGGGTGTTTCCCAGACTGGGGTTCTGGTGATGCGTGAGGGCTTCGTTAGAAACCAGCTCCTCACACACTAAAAGGGGAAGGAGAGAGACGTGGAAATCAGGAGATCCAGGTGTAGTGTGAGCTCCACGGTGGACCGACCCTGTGCCAACAGGCTGCTTTATCTCTAAGCTTCTGTCTGCCTCTCTCTCAAGTCAGGGCACGGGTTTCAAAGTGTGTGCCGTGGAACCATTTGTGGAGAAAATGGGTAGAAAACAAAAAGAAATGGATTCTAGGTGTTAACATTGACCACTGCTGTCAAGATAAGACAACGACAAAACCAAGTGGAAACCACCACTGCCCCTGTGCTTTCTTGCTTAAGCTTTCCATGGCTTTTCATTCTAAGCTCAACCAGGAGCCTCCCCCGGTGCTGAGGGTTTCATAGCCCTCAGCAGGGGCCGGGAAGGACAGGAAACCGGGGATGCTTGGCCCCGAATGGTGTCCTTCTCCAGCCCGCGCCGGCAGCCTGAGTCGTTGCTCTCTGGAGGCTGCGGTGCTGAGGGGCTGAGATCAGAGGTGGCGTGGGAGGTGAGTGGGGGCAGGACTAGTGGTTGACCGCTTCCCTGTGGTTCTCGGCCCTGCCTTCCAGGCCGCAGCTCCACCAGCCGCTCCACCAGCTGCCCGCCCCTGCCCCCAGAACCAGGTGGACTCACAGGTCTGTTCCAGGAATCCCGTTAGATGCCGCAGGATTTTCTTTTCTCGTCTGGAAAGACAGGAAGGGACACAGTGCTGGAAGCTGTGCTGACTG
Source organism: Phocoena phocoena (assembly GCF_963924675.1). Taxonomy (NCBI): domain Eukaryota; kingdom Metazoa; phylum Chordata; class Mammalia; order Artiodactyla; family Phocoenidae; genus Phocoena; species Phocoena phocoena. The sequence continues at coordinate 103,161,979 of NC_089228.1, forward strand.
GAAGAGGGGGTTGAGGAGAAGTAGGAGAGCGACGTTGGACGCACTTCGTTTTGTTTTTTGCTCTTGAAACAAAAGAGAGAGGAAATGAACGTCACCTGGAAAGCAAGTGAAAAAGACCAGGCTTCTTTAAAAACATCCAAACGGACCTAGTGGGTGATGAAATCATGACTGGTTTGCCAAGACTCCCGTTGGCAAAAAAACCCATAGCCTTGGCTGAGAGAATAGGGAGAAACGTAACTCCCGTGACGCTGAGCCCTGAAGGCTTGCTGTCAGCGACCGTGTGGCTCTGTGTCACGCCAGAGCAGTTGGGCTTCAGAGGGTCTCGGTTCTGTTTTTGGAGGCTCTCGTGAAAACCGGGCTGCTTTCTCCTTCGCTCAGTGCGTTCAGCAAGCATTCGAGGGCTTACTGGGTGCCAGGGGACCGTGATTAGCTTGAGCCCTTACCGGGTACCTAAGTCAGGGGCTGAGCGCGCAAAGGTAGACACACCTTCCTGCCCACCAGGACTCAGAGTTCAGTGAGGGAGATGCAGGGCCAGGCCCCGGCTGCACTGAGAGTGTCGGAAAGCAAGCCCGAGCTGTGAATTTGGTAGGGTCAGGGACAGTAGGTGTTAGCTCTTTGCAGTGGATACTCAGAGGCCAGAGGAGCCTAGAGCATTCTGGGTACTGTGGTTGATCAGGGACGAGCTGGAGCCTAGTGCATTCTGGGTACTGTGGGTGATCAGGGACCAGCTGGAGCCTAGTGCATTCTGGGTACTGTGGGTGATCAGGGACCAGCTGGAGCCTAGTGCATTCTGGGTACTGTGGGTGATCAGGGACCAGCTGGAGTCTAGTGCATCCTGGCAAATGTGAGTGATTAGGGGCCGGGTGGAGCCTAGGGCATCCTGGGTAATGTGAATGGTTAGGGACCAGCTGGAGCCTAGTGCGTTCTGGGTAATATGAGTGATTAGGGACCAGCTAGAGCCTAGAGCATCCTGGCTAATGTGGGTTATTAGGGGCTGGGTGTAGCCCAGAGGCTGAATCATGAATAGTGAAGCCTGGGAAGGAGGCTGGGACAATGCACAAAAGAACTGTCCTCCGTGACCTTGGGACAGTGCCAGGCTACTGCAGGGTCTCAAGCAGAAAGGTACCAATTTAGATGCACGTTTTGGGGGGACTGCTCAGGTTGGGGCAGTGGAGAGCAGATCAAGGAAGCAGTCCAAGCTGAAAGCTGCAGGTGGTTGCAGCATCTGGGTGAGGAAGGAGAACCTGGAAGAGTGTGGCCACGGGCAAGGGGAGAGACTTTGGGGAGGTGGGACCTGAGCTTAGGTGATTGGAGAAGGGAGCGCAGAGGACCTGGTGACCAGCTTGGGCACCTGGACAGGTTTTCCTCCAAATGGTGGGGTGAGGAATGCAGCCCAGGCTTTCAGATTCCTAATCCTGTAGATTTCGAAGCCACGGGCCCCTCCCCTCCTCTGGCAGGTTTGCTGGGGGAAGATGACAGCTTCAGTTTCAGATATGATGAGTTGGGGTTGCCTTAGGGGCATCTGGGTGATTGATTTAGCAGGTGATCCGGCTGTTCAGAAGTTCAGGAGCAAGGTCCACATGTCCTCAGCATCAAGGCAGCAGTTAGAGGCCCCGGCATAGCTGAGTTTGCCCAGAGCCTGTGTAACATGAGAAATAAGTGGGTGGAGGAAGAGGAAGCAGTGAGGGAGGTGGGAAGGAGTAGCGTGAGTGGTCAGTGGAAAGTCAGAATAACCTCTGATAACCAGGGCGCTAAGGAGGGGCCGATGAGCGTGTCCAGTGATGCAAGACGAGGATTGAGAAACAGCCCTGGCATGGAGCCGTGGTTGCCCAGTAGGTCAGAGGTAACTGGGGCAAAAGCAATTTCCATTTAGTGATTAATGTAATCTAAATCATTTCAAGCATAGGTTTTAATTTCTGTCTTCCCCAGAGGGATACGTCTTGTCCTCATGTCAAGTATTTTAGAAAGAAACTTTTTTGGTAAAATGTATGTAACATAAAATTTACCATCACAACCATTCTTAAGCGTACAAGTCAGTGGCTTAAGTGCATCCACATTGCTGTGCAAGAAAATAACAAATAAGTGTTGATTATAACTGGGTAGAAAAAACTGAGTTTAGAAGGCAAGTCAGTAATGAGTCTTTTCTTGAAGTCACCTGAAGCAGCGCATTCTTTTGGCTCAGTAGCTGGGAATTCAGAACTGCGGGTGAACTAGAGATGCAGTTTTGTCTCCCAAGGGATGTCATGTTGCTCACGCCGAAAGCGGGGTCTGCACGCTCACTGTGCACCCACCCTCCTTCTCGTCCACAGGCACGCATGTGTGTGTCACACATCAGCAGCTGTGAAGATGCTGGGGAGGGTTTGGTGTTGGATGGGAGCCAAGCCCCGCCGCTCACCCAGTGTGATCTTGGGCGAGGTGCTTAAAGACCCCAAATCCGTTTCTCACCGTGAAGGGTGGTGCGGGGAGTTGAGAGGATGAACGTAATCGCCGTCGGTAAACCACGAAGATCCAGAGAAGTGTGCGTGGGCGTGTGTGTTCGTGCGCGTGCTTCTGTGTGTGTCACGGCCACCGCTCTGCTGAAAGCAGAAGTCCTGTGCTGGGATCATCGAGCCTTTCCTCTTCCAAAGGGCCTCATCCAAGGGCTTCCCTGAGCTCACAGCAAACTCGGAGCACTTAGCTGGAGGGGAATGTTGCACTGGGGCTGGCTACTCGCTGGGGGTCACGGAGGAGAGTCACTGTGGTGGGGACAGGCGGGGGTAAGAATCTACTTCATAACTGTTTCTCCAGCAGCTGGCTTAATAAACTACCTCTCCTGCGACATCCATCCAGAGCCCCACAGGCTGCATTTTTAAACTCCGAACCACTTCAGGGGCAGGAGGAGATAATAAACTAAAGGAAAGGTTCTCCTGGACAAATCACATGAGGGGCCCTCGGCTCTTCTGTTGGACCCCAGTACCTGGGTACCCGTCACTCCCAGAACACTCCCTTCATTGCTGAGAAAGACACAAGGAAATGGAACAGTGGCAGCTGTTTTCAAGATCTGTCTCACACACATTTTTTAAATTTCATACTAACTATATAAGGTAGATCCTACTAAGACCCCCATTTTACAGCTAAGGAAACTGAGACCTCTAATCCCCGGGCGAGTGGGACCTTTCAGGAGGAGCTAGCATTGACTGGACTTTACAGTGTGCCTTGATGCTGTGCTGAAAGCAGTATCAATAGTTCAGTTACTCCACCCCTTAACCCTATGATTTGGGCACCACTGTTATCCCCACTTTACAAATGGGGGCCTGAGGTGTAGGGGAGGTAACTGGCCCAGGACCACAGACCCAGAGATGGAGGAGCCAGGACTGGACCCCAGGTCTCGGTGGCTCCAGTGCCCATGTTGGTAACTGCCATGTCGTTCTAACAGCCCTAATATCATTTTAAATGTGTACAAATATCCCATAAGGAGTTTGCATTAGTTCTTACAACTTCTAAATGACCATAACACCAAAATGTTAACGACCTCCAATTCCAAAACCAATAGGATGCAAATTAATGGCACTTGGATGTGACGGGTGAGGGTCTTTTCCTGAGACAGAATCACCCGTTCAGCCTTGTCGGGTTGAGGAGCAGAAAGACGTGGCTTCAGATTCAGTCTCGCATTTAATCTATTTTGGCATTTGGACTTGAAAAATCCCAGCGTCCGGGATGCCCGTTCATATAACTTTGCTGTCTAAGATGGTGTTAACAGCTTTGAGGCTTTGCCCGCATGGAATACTCATCCTTCATATCCACCACGCCTCGGCCCCTCGATGGCCCTGCTGACTTGTCTGCTTCTCTCGACCATAAAGTGAGATCTGTGGCATTATTAAAATATTAACTAAACAGGCGCTTAGTCCACTGCTGACGGGGGCTGAGCCGGGAAGCCATCACCACGTCCTGTGTCCTGGCGCTCCTGTCCTGAGGAGCATGGCCTTTCCAGGGACGGCCTCAGCCTGGTCGCGTCCTGGGATGCTGAACACAGTGGTGGCTCCCATCTCCTGCTGCTTTGTTCAAACCAGGGTTAAGCCTGCCTCTGTGCAGCCAGCCATGGTGACCTTCGACCTTTGGAATGTAAATCTAGACACGAACGTCATCTGAAATCTCAGGTCCCTGCTGGGTTCCGGGTTGCTCAGCCAGACAGTCAGGGTGGTGCTTGTAAAAGGATTTTCACTGACGTGAGAACATGAAATTTAAAGGTTCCTGCAGACCGCCAAGAACACGTCCTCAGGTGGCCAGAGACAGGCCTCCCCCCACTCAGGAACCCGCGTTCTAGAGTCTAGAGTGCAGCCCCAGCTGGTGACCCTGTCCCTATCCTATCCCTGCCGCCCTCAGCTCCTCCCACCCCCATCCCCGGGCGGATGGCTTGGCTCCGGCCTGCCCCCCCGCGCTCCCCACCCCTTTCCCCGGCCGGCTGCCTCTCTGGCCTCACCCAGCATCCTGAGGACCGGGCACCTTCCCAAGCGATACCTCTGTCCTCCCACCCAGGAGCCTGGCCGGCGAGCGTGCCCTCTCCACAGGAAGTCACCATGGGGGGCTGGGAAGGTTTTCCCAAAGGGCTGGGGCCTCCGAGGGACGTGGGTGCCGGGTGCGGTGTCCCGGCTGCACTCTGTAGGCGGAGGACGGCCGTCACCCGCTTTTTGAGAAAGTGTGTGCTCCGTTCCGTGTTTCGGGGAGATAGCTGTGGGGGCCTTGCCCTCTCATCCCGTGGTGGCTGGCAAGTAGCAAGAGTTTGTGCCGTTCTAGTTCTCGCTAGTTCTAATGAGTTTGAACCAGAATGTCCTCTTTATCACAGAAGGTGTCCCTGCAGAAAGTTCAGTGGAGGGCCCATCGTTCAGATCTCTCTTTCCCATGAATGAAATTTACCAAAGCCATTCCTCTTCTTGGCGCTTTTATCACAGAAAAGATGGTCTCCTCCGGAATCATCCTTCAGCATCCGTCCTCGTGTTTCACCCTGCTCCCGGCGCTGCGGGCTCCCAGCCACGGGTGGGGATTGTTATTGCAACTTTGACGTGAGCCTGGAGTCGTCGGGGTGTCGGTTTGTTCTGGGGTACTCGGATCTCTCTCTTTAAGAGGGTGTAATTGAATCACAGCACACGCCACCCCGGGGGTTTAAGGCTGACATCCCGGGAGGGGATCGCGGTGCCCAAACCTTGTTTTTCCTTTGTGATCGTCACCCAAAAACCCGGTGCTGGTCTCTGACCCGTTCGTTTATTTTCCGTTTCCCTTGTGGGGTCACTGTAGGGTCTAATTTCATGTTCTCTCCAGGGGATAATTGTTCCTTTGCTGTTTTTCCAGGCTCTTCTTTTTGGCATTTTCCCCATCTACCTTGTGGCAGTAGGAGCGAGTGTTTGCACAGCTGCCTTTTCTGTCCCATCACCGCTGCTTTGGCACCTCTGTGGGGCTGGGGGGTCAGCAGGGCGGGAGCGGCTGCTGTCTGCTCTCAGCGGACGAAAGAGCATCGCTTAAGGCTCCCATCCTTCCTCAGGGCTGATGAGACAGCTGAGAATAAAAGAAGAGTTGAAACCTCCGGATAGTTACCTTCTGAAAAGCTACACAGACCTCCGACCTCTTCAAATATTGGGAATGATTGTGAACAGTTTATAAACATGAACCTGAAGGATTTGGGTGAAGGAGCGTGGTGGTTACACGTTTAAGTTATAGAAGAAGAAATAAAATGGGGAAACACACGCCTTTATTTTCTCTCCCATTCTCTCTCACACGTCAGGCTGTGAGACAAAGCAGTTCCATCATCATCAACTCTCTCTCAAGAGGTTTAGACCAGAGCTTTCCGAGAGACCTTGCAGCAGGGCTGGGAGCGTGCTCTGTCTACGTTGCCCGGTGCTCTGACCCCACCACATGTGGCGGTTGAGCAGTGACATGTGACCGGGGACTGGGGCACTGAATCTGTAAATTTAGTTAATTTTCGTTAATTAAATATAAGTAACCGCGTGTGGCTAGCAGCTGCTGTTGTGGTCGGCGCTGCTGGAAGCGTGGTGTCGAATCATCTCGGGGTGGTTGACGTCACCAGCGCTGACCTCCCTACCGGGTTCCACACCCCTCCACGCAGCTGCCTGGTGGGAGTTCCACTTGGTCTTGAAAGCGTCTCAGGGCTAGTGTGGCTGAGACAGAGCTCTCGTCCGCCCTCAGCCTCACAGCCACGGGCCCCGCGTCTTCCCAGCCTCAGTCCAGAACCGCCACACGCGGGGCAGCTCCAGCCGAGGGTCTGCGTCGCTTCCTCCCCTCTCCCCCTTGATCAGCTGCTGAGGCCCTCGATTCCCTCCACCCCCCCACAGCCCCCGAGGCAGAGCCTTGCCATTTCTTGCCCTCAGTAGCTTCCTGAGCCGTCTTCCTACCTCCTGCTCATGCCATGCAACTAATTCTTCACTTACAACCAGGGTGATACCTACACATCCAGAGCCAGGCCTTGTGCTCATCTACTTCAGACCCTCTGGGTTAGTTAGCAGTGGCTTCACTGTGGAAGCCTGAAACCCAGGATGACAGGGATTTAAACAAAGTAGCTGTTTATTTCTCCCGTCACTGTAGTCAACCAGGTGGGCGTGGACGATCTCCTGAGCCTGGGGCCCGGACCCTCCCTGTCTGCTAATCCTGCCATCACGTCCACGTTCCAGCCAGCACGGAGGTGGAAAAGAGGAGGCGGGAACGCTCTTCCCGTTAAGGTCACTGCTCAGGGGTCGTGGGTACCACGTCTTACATCCCCGTAGTAACCTGCCCACACCCAGCTACAGGGGGTCTGGGAAACACTGTCTCATCTCGGACAGCCGCAAGCCTGCAGGAGACCGGTGGGGTGCTGGGGGATGACCCGTGGTCCGTGCCACACCCTGCAGTGGCTTTCACTGTGCAGTCCAAGGTCCTCACTGCAGCCTGTGAGGTCCCATGACCTCACTCTGCATTCCAGCCAAACTGACCTCCTTTCCGTTCTCCACGTGCCAGGCTCTCCCGGGTTCCTCGGGTCGTTCTTCGACCCTCTCCCTTTGCCGGAGATGCTCCATCCCCGACCTCTGCAGACCTGGCCGTGTTCTGTCACCATGATTCTGCTCATGTGGCATCTGCAAAACTTGCTCACACCATCCACCCCACCGTCAGCCAAATTATTCCTTTAGGACCGCCTGCCTTTTTTTTAAGCATCTACCACCCCCGGGAAATATATTTATTTATCTGAATCTCCATGAATACCCCCCGCCCCGCCCCTGGCTCTGGAATAGACTCCACAGAGCATGACCTTCCCATTCTTCTCCCCTGTATCTCCGGTACCTGGGGTGGTACCTGGCACAGAAAGGGAGTCTACCTACGAGCTGGGTGAGTGAATGATTTCATGGGACGTGATGAAAATCTGTGCAGCGCCGTCGCAGAGTAGACGTGTAAAATATTACAGCCGGAAAGGCTGCAGGTCTCTCGGTCCTGTCCCCACCTCTTAGAGATGAGGGGAAAGCACGCGTGATGTCACGCAGGCGGTTGTGGACAGCACAGGTAATAGCTGGGATTTCTCATGAAGCCTCGCGAGCTAGACAGATGTGGACTGGATGCCAGAAGAGTTGGCTGGGCTCAGAACTGACGGCTCAACCCTGCGCTACCACGACTGATGGATGGACTCCCAGCAGAACAAGGTCTCAGTGACCCTGTGTGCGAATGAAGTCTGAGCACAAAACGAGGGGCTGGCCAGCAGGAGCGAGGACGCAGGTCACCATCCTCCTTGTCTTCACCGCGATAGCTTGACTGCCCGCGAGTCACTGCTGTCGCCGTCACCGTAGCTCCATGGCAGGGAGGGGGGATCGCAGCCCATCCTGTATCCTCTGCCCGTGGTAGATACTCAGTAAGAACCAAGAGATGGGAAGAGATCTCATGGGGGGTTTTAGTGAGTCTGTAAAGAGTCAGGGTGTCGCTTCTCCATCCACACAGCTCACCAGATGCGCTCAAAGAGCGGACCCGGCATCGGCAGTAAATGGTCTGGTTCCCTCGCGCTGGGCATGCGGGGCCCTTAGGCCGGACTCTAGCATCGGTGTCGGTGTCCTTGGCTCCTCTGCCGTCCGGCCGTGGTTTCACAGGTAGCCAGTGTTTTAGCTAAGCTCTCAGGACCTGAAACTAATGTTTACGAAATAAAGCAGAGCCGCACAGACTCTGTACCTTCCCTTAGGGTCTAGTGATGCACACCAGACTCGGGGATGCCAAGGGTCCTACGTGGGATGCAGGCCGGCCCCCGGTTTCCACCCGGTCTTTCATAGATGAGACAGATGGGTAGTGAAATGGGGCCAGGGTGGCCGCAGGGGATACACTTAGCCCGGGCCCCTCCTAGGAGATCGTAAACGTGCAGGGAACGCTGAGTGTGCCCAGAGCTCGGGGCCCCGCGGAGCATTAGGTTTACTTCCGGCTCCCAGCTCCTCCCATGGGAGAGCCTGCCGGAGAGGTCATTGCAGACGTGGGTAGATCCTTGGCCCGCACATGAAGGGTTTGTACTAGGACTCGACGAGGCTCTGGGCACGGCAGGAGGAGGACGGGGCAGGTAGGGGACCCAGGGTGTGCCTGGATCGCTCTGCATTCTTACGTTGTGGGTGAGTCTTCAGAACTCGGATCAGTGCACTCTGTGATTTGAGGCCAGTTACTTGAGAGGCTGAGTGTATGTAAAACGTCTGGGGGGTCATGCCTTTTTCTTCTTCAGGATCACTGGATGAGAGGTTTAGCTTAGGCCAGTAGGTGTGAAAAGAGCCATATTCCCTCATGCCTGACGTGACTCCTAGCTGGCGGCTGTTCCAGATGACGCAGCAGACAGATGGTGGCAGCTGGCCTGGTGACACTGTGCCGGGGAGGGGGGCGCTGTTCATTTCATCCAAAACGGGGCCTTTTTTGAAACACAGCATTGTGATGTCCCTTTGATATATGGCCCACCAGAGCTGGCTGAATATTATTTTTTTAGGACAAGTGACATCAGGTTTGCAAGTTAGTTAAAAAAGGCACATGCCGAGGGCGAATCTTTAAAACTGGCTCCAGCAAAGCAGACCCTGCCGGCAGGCGTGGGGTGGGTTTCGCGCAGCCGGTGACAACCTGAAATGCAGGCGTCGCACCCTCTCCCCTCGTGCCGGATCTGCGGGACGTGATTGCGATGCCTTCACAAGCCAGGAAGAAGCACCTTGTCCTGGGTGTCTGCCGCACAGGCCCCTGGCCGGGTGACCGTGCAGGGGCTCCATCCCCCCGATGAGTTTAGACCTTTGTGGGCCTGGATGAGGCTGTGATTGCAGGAAAACAGCCTGAAAAGGGGGAGAAGGGGGCCGTCAGGGAGCAGCAGATGAAAGACGCCAGCCGGCTCTGTCTAGACATTTACCCTGCCCACCACCTTCTGTCCCTCCTCAGAGAGGCTTCCCTGACAGTTCACACAGAATTCACCAGCTTCTTTCTCTTAGCACACCCTGATTCTTGGCGTTCACTTTTTTAAAAAACTGTTTAGTTGTGGTATGAAACACATAATATAAAATTTACCGTCTTAACCATTTCTAAGCCATTGTGTTGTGTTACGTACACTCACGCCGTTGTGCAGCGATCACCACCATCCGTCTCCCGCTGACACTCTGTCCCTGTTAAACAGTCTCCCCTCCCCCAGCCCCGCCACCCGCTTTCTACCCTCTGTTTCCGTGCACCTGACCCCTCTGGGGACCCCACAGCAGTGGCATCACCCGCTACTTGTCCTTTCGTGTCTGGCTTATTTCACTGAGCATAATGTCCTCAAGGTGTATCCGTGTTGTGATATGTGTCTGAATTTCCTTCGTAAGCCTGAGGAGTATTCCATCGTCTGTCTGGACTGTGTGTAGTTTGTCCATCCACGGACACCTGGGTCGCTGGCACCTTCTGGCTCCTGTGAATACTGCTGCAGGGAACATGGGTGTGCAAATATCTCTTCGAGACCCTGCTTTCAGTTCTTTTGGGGGTGTGCCCAGAAGTGGGATCGCTGCATCATACGGACTCACTGTTTTCATCCGCAAGACGAAAGTGTAGGCTGTGGCCCGCTCCGAGCCCCAGGCTGTCTCCAGCGTTGCGTGGCCTGGCCACCGGAGAGCAGACCCCAGGGGGCGGGTGTGAGCAGCGGTGCCCGTCTCCTCTGGGCACGAGGAGCAGGCTGTCTCGGAAGAACCACCAGCCTCCCGTGGCCACTTTATTTGGAGCCCCTCCCCCGACTCTCCAAACAAGCAAACTTTTCCAGGGGGGACGGGGAAGAACGAGTTACAAATGCCCACTTAGCAAGCTCATAGCTGTGGGCTTTGTTTACGGTTTCCGTGGAAAAAGTGGGTTTTTCTTCTTCCTTCTGTCTCTGGGGCTGAGGCTTGTCTGCCGTCCTGCAGGGCCTCCTTGGGGCCGCCACCCCACTGCATCCCTTTCTGCTTCCCTCTCATCTTCCCTCTGGTCCATTTCTGAACGCCTGGGGAGCTCTCCGAGCCCTGGTGGCATCAGTGTTGTGTTTCTTGCTGACGTCCAGCCAGGTCATTTAATAAATCCATTTGCCAGGTAATTAAAGACCTAGGAGGAGTGTGGAAAGATGCTGTTTTTAAGCCTGTTGAGATCTCCTCTTGTGTCCAGCAGGGACTGATGTCTAATGGGGAGTTTGAGACCCGCGTCATTCAGAGCGCGATGCACTTGACGTGGCAGCCTCCTGCTTGAATTCAGAGCTGGGGCGCTCGTCGCGGTGTCTCGGTGGCCCTAATGGATTATTCTGTGGATGTTCTTCGGAGAAGGTGAGCTAGAAATAATCGGTGACCAAGTCTGCCCTCATGACATCCCAGCTGTAATGCATCTCTCTGTCCTGGTAACAGAGGGTTCTCTGGGGAATACTTTGTTTTGAGGACAGGGGTTTTTGGTTGGGGGCAAGTAGCAGGCACGTGTGTTTGGTACCATAATGGGGAGGACACAGACGTCCTAGTCTCTGGTCAGCACTTGTACCCTCAGAGGTCATCCCTGAGGAAGCCAGAGACTTTTAAGGGACCAAGATGATTAGGGCCACAGTGAGGGGCAGGTTGAGTCTGTAATATTAAATCAGCAGCTGCGCAGTTGAGTTAAGACATCCATGTTTCGGAATGTTTTGCTTTTTACTGTGGTAAAATATATGTAATGTAAAATTTACCTTTTCAGACCTTTTTAAGTGTACGACTCAGAGGCGTTAATTATATTCATATTACTAGCATCACCACCATCCATCTCAGAATAGTCTTCGTCTTGCAGAACAGAAACTCTGTCCCCATTTAGCACTAACTCTCCATCCCCCTCCTCCCAGACCCTCACACCCACATTCTACCTCCTGTCTCTATGGATCTGACAGCCCTAGGGCCTCATAAGTGGAATCATCTAGCTCTTGTCTTCGGGGCCTTATTTCACTGAGCGTCGTGTTGTCGAGGTTCATCCATGTTGTAGCCTGGGTCGGGATTACCGTCCTTTTTAAGGCTGAATCATATTCCATCGTACGGATGCAGCACACCTCGTTTATCCATTCACCCGTCGATGGTCATCTGGGCTGCTTCCACTTCTGGACTGTTGTGGATAATGCTGCTGTGAACATGTGTGCACAGATGTCTGTTCAAATTCCTGCCTCCAGTTCTTTTAGTTATATACTCTGGAGTCGCTGGATCATATAGTTTTTTTTTTTTTTTTTTTTATGTTTATTTATCTATTTTTGGCTGTGTTAGGTCTTCGTCTCTGCGCGAGGGCCCTCTCTAGCTGCGGCGAGCGGGGGCCACTCTTCATCGCGGTGCGCGGGCCCCTCACTATCGCAGCCTCTCTTGTTGCGGAGCACAGGCTCCAGACGCGCAGGCTCAGTAGTTGCGGCTCACGGGCCCAGCCGCTCCGTGGCATGTGGGATCCCCCCAGACCAGGGCTCGAACCCGTGTCCCCCGCACTAGCAGGCAGACCCTCAACCACTGCACCACCAGGGAAGCCCCGGATCATATAGTTTTGAGGACTCTTAAAGTCGCTGTATTCTTCGGAGACTATCTGGTCTAACTTCCTACAAGCATAGTAAGAGTTTATGCTGACATTGTTTCCAAGTAGAATTAACAGGAGGCAAAAAATACGGTTATTATTTAGTGATTAAGTTACAAGTTTGAAGTAGTTGCTGGGGTAATGAAACCAGAGAGAGTGCTGTTTTTACATTTTATTTTCTTTGTAGCATTTAACATAATAATAATAGTTATTATTATATATGCGTGTTTCTTCTTGCCACTAGAGAAATGTGCTTTTGAACTGATTTTCCTACCGATAAGATTTTTTAATATTTACAGCATTCGTAGTTCCACTTACCTGTTCTTTTAAAGAATTAAGAAGCATTTAGATAGAATGCTTGTTTGAAGTGGGTCTGGGAGATTCAAATCTATTTTCGTGAAGTTGACATGTGTTAGGAGATTCTTTGTTTTAGAGAGGGAGCGTCCGCTTTGCCAGGATTCACCGCTGGGATGCCTTTATCGTTGTCATCTCTTCCGGTGCACTGATGTTCAATTCAGCGTGTGCAGAATACTGGTTTACACGGCGTATGTGTTTCCACTCGTAACAGTCCATAGTTGATACCCATCAGCTGTGTTACGAAGGGCCTTGTGGTTTTGACCTGACACCTTAGTTGTGTTTGTGTAACTGGTGGTGCTGTCAGTGACGGACAGGGACCAGCATCGCTCTCAACCCAGCAGGAGCCCAAGGGGACGTCAGGACGGCAGAACAAACTGATGTTGCCCCAGCACGAAGAGTCTTTTTAGGAGACGGCCCTGACGTGTCTTTTTACTCCGTGGCTCCAGTCCTCCAGAGGCTCACGTTGCTTCGGGAGCAAAGTGCCTGGTTTTCACGGCGGCCTGTGAGGCTTCTCAGTGCGGCCTGGGGACACCCCCAGCCCTGCTCCCCCGCTGCCCCCTCCTCTGCTGCTTCAGTTCCTTGAACACTTTGTGGTCTGTAGCACCTCTGGACTTCTGCACAGGTGCTCTTTGCTGGAACAGCCTTCTATGACTTCTTCTCAGGGTGAAGTGTGCTCAAGTCCTCAGGAGACAGAGGCGCCCTTTTTTCCAGAGATTTCTCGCGGCATCCCCCTCCCATGTGAGTTGGGGGCCTTCCTCACTCATCACAGTGAGTCTGCTTTCAAAAGTCAGCTTGATTAAATACTGGACAGACATATAAACGGCGGCAGGTCAGGTGTGAGGGCTTCTGACACCAGGCACGTTTGAGGATTACGACCATCGCTTTGAAACGCCCCGTGTGTCCCTGCCCAGCCACCAGGTCACTCCTGGCCTCCCAGTCACCACGAGCCTGGCTTCTGTGTTTCTCCTTCCCTTGCTTTTCTTCATGATTTTGCCTCGTCTGCTGGGGTCCGCGAACAGTCTGTCGTTTAGCTTTTCGGCTTAAGTGCAGTCTTGCAGCCCGTGTTCTCCTGGACGTTCTTGTTTTCACTCGGCCTCCCCCAGGTGCGTGTGTGTGGCTCTTTACAGCTGTAATGCGCTCATTTCACTGCCGTGTGAATAGCCCGCTGCTGTGTGACCCCCTAATTGATTTTTCATGGATCTCTGTTCTTCTCTTTCCCTTCTGCCCCATCTTTATCCCAACACACAACTTTAAACTCCCACAGGGCAGAGATTGCGTTTATCTCACTCGCTGTTACGTCCCAGTATCCAGCACGTAAGAAAGTATTTAGTAAAGGAAAGCCACGCCCTTGGTCAGAGGGTCTGCCGGGGGCAGTCACGGGCCACCGTACCATCCTTGTGGGTCCAAAGCTCTTTCCTCCCTGCCCCTTCTCCTGCCGCAACCCTAGAGCAGGGCTCAGCACACTTTCTGTAAAGGGCCAGATGGGAAATGTTTTAGGCTCTCTGGGCCGTAGGGTTTCTCGCGTAACTACGCTGCCGTCGTGGCACAGAGCAGCCACAGACGATGCGTAAACAGCTGGGTGTTGCAGTAAAACCTTATTTACAAAAACAGCCATTGGGCTGAATTGGCCCACCAGCTATTTGCTGACCTCTGCTCTGGAGGACTTTGCTGGTTAGAGAGGAGGACAGTGCGAGGAAGCCCCCCCGATCACACCGTGTCTTCTGGGGGACCCTCCCCTCTAGTCCAGGCAAGGACAAGCAGAGTGGGCCGCGGCCAGAAGGTGAGGTGATTGGTTCCCGTCCGGGTGGAAAGATAGCGGTTTCCAGACCGGGACCGTAGCACACCTTCCAGTCAGCCTGCTGTGTGTGCGTGTGGAGCCTTGAAGACAAAGCCTGCTGGGCCTCTGAGGTGCAGGAGGGGACAGGGTTTGGACGGCCACCTCCCCGTCCTTCCCGCGACCCTTCCTTCCCCGATTCACCGCCAGCACCTGCGGCGGGAGCCTGGCTGGCTGTGCGTGCGGACGACAGGGGGCCAGGCGTACAGAATGCGTCCGGTGGCGGGGAAGCATCGCCTTATCGTTGTTGAATTGAGCAGAACGGCTTCTGTGAAGAGTTCCAGGTACAAGTGGGGGATCGACCTTGACCAAGCTGTTTTCCTGACCCCGACCTGGCCCCTTGTGTTCACGCCGTCAAGGCAGACCTGGGAGAACGTTGCAGAGAAAGAGGGTCGGCTCGGACAGACAGATTCTAATCCTGGGTCAGTCTTGGTCTTTTCCTTATTTAATGGGGATGCTTACGCCCACCTCCCAGGTTACGTTAGGAATGTGACTTTCTCTTTGTGGAGCGAATTTGTTCGAAACTAACGTGGCCGAAGGGGGTTAGGTGATGAGAAGAAAAAGAACAGGGGCACCAGTGCCTGTTGCACGCGCCCCTTCACCCCTCACTCCACAGCACAGCGACCGGGGTGGGGGTGGGGAAGGAGCCGTCACCCTCCCCGCTTGCGAGACGGTCGCTTGGCCAGAAAGGGAAGAACTGAGGCTGAGACGCAGTGAGTCTGGCTGGGGAGCCCGTGCTCTTCACCCTGACGCTGCCTCTCGTGGCATTGAGGCTGACGCGGTGCGCTGGGCTGCTGTCACGCTGCTGAGGTCCTGAAGCCGCCGCAGGGCAGCCCATCTGCTCTCCTACGGTCCGTGGTGCCCAGCCTTTGGCACAGTAGACAG
This sequence comes from Phocoena phocoena, assembly GCF_963924675.1. NCBI lineage: Eukaryota > Metazoa > Chordata > Mammalia > Artiodactyla > Phocoenidae > Phocoena > Phocoena phocoena. The sequence continues at coordinate 103,177,058 of NC_089228.1, forward strand.
AAGCCGCCCAGTGGGAGATGCTGGGAAAGAGCGGGGTGTGAAACTGAAGGGTCTGAGCCCTCGTGGTGATCCCGGGGCTGAGGTTAGTGGCCGGGTCGGCACTGCTAAGCCACCTCCCGCGATGCAGTGACAACCACGGCAGGGACTCACGTCAGTCCCCGTCATGGTCCTGGGGCTGCGACGAGGCAGGGCGAGGGGTCTAGACACATCTCAGGACGCAAAGCGCCCAGGAAGTCGGGCCGGCCTCTTCACGTGTGATGTGTGTTTGAAGCATTTTCCAACAATCAGCTCCACACAACAAGGTGTGGACATCGTTGGTGCCTTTGGCCAATATTTCCCTAGAGGTTGGGCAGGTCCCCGTGTCTGGTTCTGGCCCATGAGCTGGGAGCAGAAGTGACGTGTCCCTCCTCGGCCGGAGCATTTAATTACCTGCGAGAGACTCGGGGGCCTCTAACTCATAACCACTCTTTCCACCTGACCCCCAAGTGACAGGGACAACCCGCCTCCACCAGCCCTCACTGGGCAGGTAGTGTGCGCAGGAAATGACCTTCTGAGCTTTTAAGCGTCTGAAATTATTCAGAGTTTTCTGTTCCTGCAGCGTGATGTAGCCCACGATAACACACCACCCACTGCGGGTTTCTCTCCATGCAGACACCCTGCTTGTGCCACGTTTGTGTGTGTGTGTGTGTGTGTGTATGTCAATGAGTTAGGACAAGCAGGAAAGAATGTTAGTGTTGAATTTGGGTCGAGTTTTGTAAAGAACAGATAAGACGTTCCAAAAATAGGGTCCAGTTCCACAGGACTTGGTATGTGTTGGTAAACCCAGCAAAACGTCTCGTGTAGTGATGATGTCAGGACACGTTTGCTTCACGGGTCAGGCTGTTGTCAGGGCCCCAGAGGTGTAGAAATCGGCCACCGCCTTGAGTGTTCTTCCTACCAATTCCCGTTACTGTGGTTGGAACTAGTTCCTCGTAGGAAGACCCTCTCCTCACTTCTTAGCCTGCGGTGTCAGACGTTCCAGGAGAGCAGGCTGATGCGGTGTTGAACAGTGTCATCCCTGTGTGCTCGAACGGATCCCCGTCCACCTGAGACTCGTCTAAATGTCTCCAAAACCTGCTTAACTTGCTTGAGTTGGGACAACGCGTTCGCCCTGTCGGCCTGTACGCTTTGTGCGTTCGCACGTCAGTTGCTGCTCCGGCCAGGACGTGTTTTCTGTGAAGTGTCTTCAGCAGCCAGCGTTGGGGTTCTGTTCTCTGCACCCCTCCCCTTCTCCCTCGTCGTGTGCGTCACGTTTTCTCGTGCTCACACATAGGTGTTCCCTCTCTGTCCCTCCACCAGACCCCCTGCCCCCCGACAAGCATTTAAACTGATCCTGTTCTAAGATCCCTGACCCTGGGGAGACACATGTTTTTCATCATCCCTGGTGAACAGAATTGTAGGAACGCCTGGAAGCACTCCAGCGGGGCCCGGAGGGGGTCGGGGCCCTGAGCCCACCCAGCCGCGGTCTTCAGTTTGAACCGCATGGTCTCTGCTTTCAGCTCCACGGGTGTCGGTTTCCAGCTCGTATTCAGGCCGACACGGAGCAGGGGTAGAATTAGTGGGAGAAATTTAGTCCTGAGGGAAGGGAAAGATGGCAGCATTCCAGCGCCCACAGGTGTGTTTGCGACCGTGTCACATAAGCTGGAATTTCCAACGCCAGGTGGAAACGGGTCCACCCTCCCCTCCCCTCCCCCATCCCCAGGCCCTGCAGGTACAACACCTCGGACTTGCTGTGCGGTGTTCTTCATTTCACCAACAGCGTCCCACAGCGTGAAAACTAAATTTCATCCTTGACAATGGGAAACGTGCCCTGAACCTTCTCAGGGAGCATTTGGTGATTTTTAACATTTTATAGATTATCATTAGAAAGGTGGGTCTTTCTCTCCAGGAGCTTCCCATCTGGTCGGTTGTAAGACTTTTGCAAGATGAAGGAGCGTGTTTAGGGGACAGGGACCGCGTCCCTGCAGCAGAGAAGAGGTGCATTTCGATTCCGGCTCTTGTCTGCTCTGCGCGCCAGAGCACGGGGCTCGTGTCTGGGCAGGCCGGGTGCAGGGAGGCTCTCCAGGGAGCTTGTGAGGGAGACCCACATCCCGGAGAAAACGGGGCTGCCCCAGACCGGCTGGTCCTAAGAAGACAGGCCTGCTTGGGCTGCGTCTGAGCACCCAGACCCCAGTCCAGCTCGTCCATCGTATGAAAATCTACACTGTGAGAGGTTAAAACACCCAAGGCCAGGCAGGTGGTGTCTGAACCAGAGTCAGAACTCACACCTCGTGAGTCGCAGTCGAACCCCCTCAGACAGGGAGGGGGTCGTGGTTGTCAGGGAGTATCCAGGAAAGACAGGAAAGGGCAGCTTTTCTTTTTTTTAATATAAACCTATTTATTTTATTTATTTATTTATTTTTGGCTGTGTTGGGTCTTCGTTTCTGTGCGAGGGCTCTCTCCAGTTGCGGCGAGCGGGGGCCACTCTTCATCGCGGTGTGCTGGCCTCTCTTGTTGCAGAGCACAGGCTCCGGACGCGCAGGCTCAGCGGCCATGGCTCACAGGCCCAGCCGCTCCGTGGCATGTGGGATCCTCCCAGACCAGGGCTCGAACCCGCGTCCCCTGCATCGGCAGGCGGACTTTCAACCACTGCGCCACCAGGGAAGCCCCGTCCTTCTGTCTCTTGCTGGCCCACACGGTTCATGTGCGTCCCGTTGGTTTTTGTCTAAATGACCCAACACAACGTGCACACGGTGGCCTGTGCCTGCACACGCTGAACTGCATCTGACAGACACCAGGATATCTGTGATGCAAGGGAATGAATTACAGATGAATGCCGGTGGCTGAAAGTCACCGGAAGTTCAGGAGAAAGGATAGCAGCATGTGCATTGAGAGACGGGGGACCTTCCCGTGGGAGGGGGGCCTGAGACAGAGTATTTAGTGCCAGGGAGACGAGAGGGCACGTTCTATAGCGAGAGGATGTGGGGCTGCGAGGGGCGAGCAGGGGTGGCAGAGGGTGGCGGGGCTGGGAGGGCCTCGAACCCGGCCGGAGAGGCAGGCGTCAGAGGAGAGCCATGGCAGGGTTCTCTTGGCACCATGACGTGGTCTTGGCCTTGCCGTGGCTCAGTGACTTGCTTGAATCACACAGTGACATGAAGAGGGCGAGGAGGAGGCGCTGGGAGTCCAGCCTCTGGTCCGGCCTCTCACTAGCCTCTCGCTCTGAAATGACGGCACAACGAGCGTTTGTGTTCTGAAGCCCGTGTTAGCATTGACCACCGCGCTCCCACTGGCACCGTTGTTTAATAAAATCTGCAGGATCTTTATGACCCCAAATGCAATGTGCTTTCCAAAGAATTATATACCGCTACGAAATATTCTAATGCCTGCTAGAAAGGGAACGGAAACACGCATGGCACTAAATGAATTTATTTCTACTATTAAAATTCCTAGTGTGTCAGCCACGTTAAAGGCAAATCCAAGTAAACAGATGAGGCGTGTGGTTTCCTCAGGGGGGAATATTTTAATAAGAATAGAGACAGTTGATAGACATTTGTATCTGCGTCTCTTCTTTCCGCCCCATTAAACCAGAAATTGGTCTTTGCCAGTAGTGACCCAGTATATGTGTACAAGGCACGATAATTCACCGGCAGGGCCAA